>NW_005187526.1:334940-350896 GCF_000239375.1 Pundamilia nyererei
AAAAAGGGGAAGGGAATGAGGGCGAGAGAGTCTGCTCCATCAGTATGGATAATAGGGCACAGCTGCTTTTTCCTCTACACCTGCTTCCTGTTGAATGGGTTAGGGTCTGCACATTCTGCACTACACCCACTGTTTTGAAAGTAGCCAACCTCAGAAGCATTGCGTTGAACCCTTCTCACCCTGGCCGACTAGTCTTGACCAGATGCTCTCTCTGTCTGCTGGCTGTCATGCAATTCTTCTCAGCTCTACTTAAAGATATATGGAGATATGTTCAGGAGCTTGTGTGGTGCAATACATATATTCTTAGCTGGCAGACATTGATTGTATTCACAGAGCGGGGATATTTCACACCTGTGTGATCACAGTGCTCAACTCTAAAGCAGCATACATACTGGCCAGGCTACATCACTGTTTGAATTATTAAGCCAAAGAAGTGAGTGAGAAAATCCCCAGTGGCCCTTAAGCCTGGTCTGTTTTGACCAGGTGCTCAGTTTCTCTCTTCCTCTCTACTTCCACTATTACTCAACAACCAAAATTAATATTCTGCTGAACCATTCCCCTTTTATAGTCAGTTTACAAATACAATAAATTGCACATTTCATTTTCCCCTTGGTATGTGAATCGCTTTAGTCATAGTTTTATAGTCATCCCACTAAGGCCAGAGTCTCCTCCAAAAGCAAGGAGGGGATGTCCTGTGGGTTGATGAATGTTCTTGGAATCCAAACAGCACTACAGCTAGCATCTAGTCTCTAATCTAAGAAAATCTTGTTTGGATGCCGTTGTTGGTGGTTTTAACCATTATTTTTCTCTAGTTCTTCACATCGGACACTTCCAAAACCTTTGCTTATTTTTCAAATCATGCATTTGTTTTAACTGTCGGTGAAACCGTTAATGTCGTCGGCTAACATTTTGAATAAACTGGCCTTTCTCTCATCGAATTTTATTATTTCAAGTTTATTGCTGCAGTTCTTTTTTGATCCTGCCAAATCACGGCAGGTGAACTATTTAAGACATCAGTATTCATCATCCAATACTTTCATTTTTTGGGGACACCAAGTATATTACTGTTTAATTAAAAAAAAAAAAGAAGATGGAAAAAAATTGATTATTATTCTTTTCTTGTACTTTTCATGTTTATGTATAAATTATATTTAGTCTTTTTATTTTTATTTTTCTCTTAGTTGACAGAGACCCAGTCAGAGAGTAGCTACTATAGTCCTCAAAAGGTCAAATCCAAGGAAGTCCTGTGTCTAGAGCAAGAGGGAATCACGATTGAGGTAAGTTTAAGTTTATAGTTTCCCCTATCATTTGTGATGTAGTGCATTGTTGTGGGGCTGAACGGAGATAGATATGAATTTTACTATACTCAGTTACACTAAACTGTTACAATTTTTAGCTAATGAGTTATCTGCATATTGTAATTTTTAATTGATGTTGTCATTGTAGAAATGAGAGAAAAGAAAGTAAATGCTATGCATTTATTCTTAAGGAAAATGTGACGTTTTTATCCTGATATAGATTTCAGCCCCCACCATGAATTGTTCCACAACAGTGGCATTTACTATTATCCACTCTGAACTTTGTTATCTATCACGGCATGGGAAGATCAGTAAAGATACTATTTAGTTACTTACTCATTAGTCACAGTTTGGCTGAAGTTCCTGTTAAATCTCTCCATGAGTACATGAACGAAGCCTTGTCAACTCACTAATCTTTAGCTTCTTGTACACACACCGGAATCTGAATCAAGCTCACATCTGA
Organism: Pundamilia nyererei; assembly: GCF_000239375.1. NCBI lineage: Eukaryota > Metazoa > Chordata > Actinopteri > Cichliformes > Cichlidae > Pundamilia > Pundamilia nyererei. Next base: position 336,702 of record NW_005187526.1, read on the forward strand.
TCATTTACCCATTTTCCCTCATAGAGAATAGTTTTAAACCCTTTTCTCTGATTACCTGGTTGGAGTAAGAAAGGGGTTTTGTGCCCCTGAGATTTCTACCAGGTGTGAAAAACAGAGTTTTCCAGTTCCAATTTTTATAATTTATGCCTAGTCTCAACGAGAGAAGTCGAGCAGCCTGAACTAGAACTAAATATGAGTGTTGAAAGGAAAGGGGGCGTCTGGCAAAAAAGGGGAAACTAGGCCTTATAATAATTGTATGGGGAAACATAAAATGTTTTATTAGATTCTCTGTTTAGCTATCTGCTGGGTAAAGCAAAGACACAGAGAGAAAAGAGGGAAAACCACACCTTTGTGGTTGTAGTAGCTGCTGGACTGCTACTGCACTGAAATATGCATCACTCTCAGTCGAAAAGAGAAGCTGCCTTGCTTTTTTTTTTTTTTTTTTTTTTAAATCATGACAAAATGAGCCCGCAACCTCAATATAACCACAAACCAGTATAGCATGACTAGTCTTGGTATCCACTATTTTGTCAACACTACATTATACATTTAAAATCTATAATAATTTAGTAGTTAAGTTGGTCAAAGAACATCTGTGAATTATTGAAGTCTTCTGTTGTTTATTCCCATTGGTGTCAGTGGATTGTTTTAAGGCCCATAGATGCCTGGTGTTCTCTTGGCAGAGACTTCTGCAGCTTAACAAATAAATTCCCTCATCATTTAGTAAAGTTGTTATTGTTGATTATAATCAATTATTCTATTAAAAGACAAAGACACGCACGCACGCACGCACGCACACACACACACACACACACACACACACACATGATATGCACACTGTGTCCACTGTGTTCTTGGTGTTAAATCTGAGCTGAGTCTTTCTTTGATTTTATTTCAGGTGCTCATGATGGGGGAGCCCTTCTTTGATTGCCAAATCGGTTTTGTGGGATGTCGGGCACTTTGCCTGAAAAGCATCATGGGTGTACGAGATTTTGAGGAAAACATGAACCGCCGTGAAGAGGTGACCAAAGTATTTGTAAAAGATCACATTAATATTAACTGAGAGTTAAAATTCTAGGAACTTTGAGAAATATTAAAAGAATTTAAAAAGCCCCAAACACTCAAGCAATGTCCCAGCAGCCTCCAGTGTCAGGAAGAGGTTAAAATCTTGTGATGAACTTTACTAAAAAACAAATTCAAGGTCCCCTTTAAAAAAATATAGAACGGAATATAATATAATATGTTATAATATATATATTAACAAAATTAGCATTTTTGCTATATTAAATCAATAATGGGGTCAACTGAGCTTTTTCCCTTTTTTATGAATATGAAATAAATGATCAGATTTTGCTTTTTAGGTGTTTGATGAGTATATAAACATTTTATTTTAAAAGATCTTTCTGAATTTTGTTTGTTGTATGGATTGTATTGTTTCTTCAGCCTGAAACGTGTCCTCTTTGATATTCACATTTGTCTTTGAATTTGTCATTTTGTGTACAGGATGCAGTGTTCTTCAGCTGTGGGGACAGTCTCAGTAGTAAAGGAATGACGTATCTCACCAACTCTCTTTTTGACTATCGGAGCCCAGAGAACAATGGAGTCAGGGCTGAGTTTATCTTGGATGCTGCTAATCACAAGGTCACAATAACCAGAAGTCTGTGCTATTTTACCCAAAAATATTAGCCCCCCCCCCCCAACAGAAAAATAACCAAAGTGGAAATTACTGCCTTTTTCTGGGATAGATGGACAAAATGCAGTAGCAGACTATGTTGCGATCCTCAGAAAACATCTACCTTACTTACAGTAAACAGTAAGACGAGCATTGCAATCAAGTATTTAACCAAATGCAATATGGCTGGAACAAAACTCTTTGACCTTTGCTGGTCATTTACACAGTTTTAATTAAATGAAGCACCTGTAGCATGCACCCAAAAAGAAACTCTTTGAATAGAGTATAGTTTAATTATATTTAATATTTATATGTTTTTATATTGTTTGTTTCTTCTACAAAAGTTTAATTGATCTATTAAAAAATAGTAATACTAATTTAGTGTAGTAGAGGAATCTTTTGGTTGTCTAAGTAGTGCTGCTGAAGCCATCATTCTGATAGCTCTCAGCTCACTTCATCAGCCTTTGCAGCTCAAGTGTTGACTCTACTTTGAAATATTCATGACCCTCGATGATGCAATTGTTTGGAAATCCAGCCATCCATCTCTTCATGCATAAAGCCTACAACTCAGAGGTTTCAATGTTGATTCATTAGTGGTTTTGAAACCAGCATGGCTTTGATCCATAAGAATGCAAGAGCTATTAGGGACCTCCTAATAAATATTACTCATTAACCTGCCAGTCTGATAAGGCTAGTCTGAAATCTCTGTTTAGAGAAACTGTGGGCAAGTTTGGGGTGGGGTGTTAAATGTGTAAAGGGGGCCTGTGTAATTCTTTCGCTCAATTTCCTGCTTGCTCACTCATTCTGACTGTTTATCAGTGGTTTAGTGTGGTGTAGAAATATAAAAATACTGTGGAAGACAAGGTCAGTTGTTCTTGACCTGCAGACTAATGATGATGAGCCGTGACCGATACACTAACTCCCAGGTAGTTAAAATGAGATAAATTGGATGTTTTTATCCTATATCTCATTTTCATTTGTAAATAATGACCTAAAATAAATAGCATGGCTATGTAAGAATGCTTTAGTAGTTAGCTTTGTCACTCAGGTGAAGCCTTGATGTGACCAGCTGGGATTTTTCTCAGTGGGGTGTATATGTCTTTATGTGTCCACTATGTTCTGCTTTGCATGGACTGTAGGCCCTGTGTGGTCAAAAAAACAAAACTGATGAGGTCTTCCTCTAATTTTTTTAATAGTTTTTTTTTAAACATTAAATCAATTGTTGTGTAACTTAGTTACAAACTCATTGTTATTATGAATAACTCATTATGTTCTGCAGACTTTTTGCTTACGGGTTCATTGTGTGCTATTAATAGCTTGTACAATAAATTATGAATAACATTTCACAATTTTCATAATGACCACATCAACCATAATCACAGTCATACAGCTTTGATTTGTTAGGAAAAAGTCTTATCATCAAGTAGATAAGATATATATTTCCTTTGGCATGTATCCAGCTGAATGAGGAAACTTTCAATTTCTTTTATCAGTAGCCTTTTACTCAATAAATAATAGACTTGGTATCTGGTCAATTCCTTATTTAAGCGTCGTTATTATGACTGAACGTACTGCTTTTTGCACGAAAAAATCAGTCAAAGAAACCAGACTAAGTTAGCACTTTTTAATACAGGTAATATTACGGACTTCCCTAAAACAAACAAATAAACAAAAGACCCTCTAAATATCCAGCTAAGTGGATCAGTGCTTAGTAACTCTTTATCTCTAATTTGACCCCCACCACCATATCTCCCTTGACCCCAGTCATTGCCACTCTTTAAGGCTATCTGCTTGTTTGCTCCCTTACTGCGATATTTACCCAGCTCTACTTTTGTTTGACAGGAGACCTATACAGAGATAGCGGGCATGCACCGTTTCGGTGCTTTCTACATGGATTATCTCTACACAATGGAGGACAGCAGTGGCAAAGGTATTGTTCTAGTTCATCCTCTCTTGCAGAGCTTGTTTGGTCACCTTGCCACCTCTTCTCTCTTTTTCTTTTTATCTGTCATGTTCCCATTTTCTCTGCCTGGTTCACCCTTTCTTTCTTTCGCTCTTTCCATCTCTTTTCGTCTCTCCTCCCTGTCAAACAAGCCCCATGGAGACTTGAAGAAAGAGCTTGTCTTGTTTCAGTCATAGCCACCTGGTCCTTGACCCTTTCTGTCCTCACTCTCACCCTAAACTTACCTGGAGGGCAACTGTCAGAAGTGTTTAGTCTGTGTTGACACATATTTGAGTTTCTCTCTCCCTGGTGCTTGTTGAAACACTGTTTTCCCTCTGTCTCTTTACCTGTAAGCTCTTGAGAAAGTGAATAGACCTCTCTTGCCTAATTAGATGTCACTCTTCCTGGCAGAAGCCTTAAGACAGACAGCGTTCCTCATTCTTTAGTTGCAACTTTAAGTGTTGTTTTTCCAAGTTAGGAATTTCTGACAATCACATTGAGAGATAAATAATGCTTCCTTCAGTCCAAAATGCTAACTTCTTAATTAAAATGTGAAAAAATATAATAGCTCAGTTTTATTGGCCATGATTGATATGCAAATGCTATTAGGTTATCATGCTTTATAAAGTAGAAATGACTGGCTTTGGTTAAACAAACTCAATAACTCAAAAGGTATTTATTTATTCATATGGAGTATGTCACCTGTGTTGTTCTACGTACCTCCCTCTTTTTTGTGTTTCATTTTAGCTTTTCATGACTTGGCTATTGTTTCCTCAGCTGCTGTCATCTACAGATAATAATCTAAATTAAAAAAAAACATTGATACTGTCATTCTGAGCTGTCAAAGTCATTTCTGACGGCAGGATAAGTGTCAGTCTCTTTGGGATGGCTGTGGTTACCCTTGCCAGTTGGAATGCTTCTTTTCTGTTAGTGTTTCTGTTCTTCACGGATACGGACCAGATCCAGTGTCAACTAAACAAATTAGTCTGCATTGCCACAGGTCTAACATAAACTCTGAGTCAACTGAAATAGTAACCGACCCAGGTCACTCTTACCATTGACTTCACATTAGAGTCACGCTGCAGATTAAAAACATTTTTTTATAATCTTTGGAAATTGAGACACTTTTAAATAGTCTAAATCCTCCTAATTTCAGCCTCCTTGTCATTCCAGTGAGCGTTCTAACTGCAGCCATATGGTCGATATTAGGCTTAATCCATTGCAACCAAATCTCACAGAAGGGAAGGGGAAGTGGCATTGCCTGTTGCTCTTTTTAAATTTCCAAAATTTAGTGGAAGTTACACCCTCATTGCTTTGAAATAATAATTTTAAAAAAAGTTACATTCGCATTGTTGACTCTGAGCTGTACTAATGTTCAGCACAGTGGTGGAATGTAAATGGAATAAAGCCAGTTGTGACCCTTTGTCCTTTTCCTCCCTCACTGCCATTCATCCACCCCCTTCCTTTATTTTTAATTTCTGCCTTTTTATTGCGAGAGAGTTGAGTCTTTTAAGTGGACCTCTGGAACAGGGGCCTGCGATGAATGAAGGGACAGCTGTTGGAGGGAAGTGGACATTTGGAATATTCATCATTTCTGTGGGTCACAGCTATGTGAGCTGCCTCCTGCTGCTGCATTACACTACATCTATCTTTTTTGGGTTTATGCCAGATGACAATAGTCTATATTTATACTTCATTAAGAAATGAGATATGGGAAAATGTTTCTGGCTAAATATTAATGTAAAACAAACAGACCTTATATGTATGAAAGCTGAAAATATGTTTTAATTTTGTTGACTGAGACAAGAGTCCTTAAGTTTATAAGTACATACATTATATATTTTAATCAGGTTATGTATATATGTGTATTTCCACTTGTAGGCTCTCAGGATTTCTCTGGGATGAGCATGGAAGAGGTAGTGCCTGCAGTCCAAGAGACCTCCATCAAGAGGCTGGTGGTAGGACCTTTAGACATCAGGTTGCATAGCAGCGCCATCCATCGCATTCTCAAGATGGTCACCTGTGCCATGGACCACGAGTATGAACCCTACTGCAAAGCGCAGCGAGGTCAGAGATCAAAATTATACAAATATATAATTAAAAAATATACCTTCTCTGGTCTGGTATTTTACTCACATCTCTTGTCATACTTTTCAGTGACCAGAAACTGTAACAGTTTTCACTTTATAATATTCTCATCGCATTGTTATTTCCTTGCACAACCCATTCTTCAACACACAGCTGTACATGAAAGGAGTGACCTTTTGAGCCACATAAGGGAGGTTAAGCCAAACACCTTTTGTTAGTGATCATCCCTGCACAGCTATTGATGAGCTCATCCCTGGGATGTTGTGAAAGAACATGGAATGTGTGTCTGTATGTAATATCTGTAGCAATAACTCTTTTGCAAAAGATTTTTGTGAAATGATAACATCCGTAGGTTTCGGTTGTTTCAGCATCTGTGATAGATAATAGACGATGGTGTAATTACTGTAGCAGTTTTTGTCTGAAGCGGAGTAGGTCAGCGTGTTCCTTCCTGTTTCTATAAGTGTTTGTACTCTCAAGGGTCAGAATAGTTGGAGCCTCTGGGGGGGTGGATTGAGAGTAGATAAGAGGAAGTCAAGGTTGCTATTACAGAAGGATTTATAGCGACCATTCATCATTTTGATACGATAAATTATAATTTAGCTATGCAGAACCTAACAGTTTAAACAGTTTGGTACCTTAAATAAAAGCTCTTTCTCTCTGTTTCTTAGTCAGAAACATTAGATCTAGTATGTATTATTGATTGGAGAAAGTTTGCATCTATAGCACCTCATCCTGTCCTTTTTCTCTGTTCTCCTTTTTATATTCATTGCCAATAGCTTTCCTTCCCAAACTAGCTATGGATGCTGAATTGGCTTCATGTTGCCCTGTTGAGAAGATAAACTACATTTAGTTTGCTCATTTGGATAAAAGTTCTTTACATGGTCTAAAAACAATAAATGAACAATAAAAGTAACAGGACTTTGAGAACTAGAGCTAGAACAGGATATTTCTAAACAGCAATATACTTATGTTATGTTTTCTTTTTCCATTATTTTTAGCATCCATAGTCATGTTTCTGTGTATCATGGGAGTTCCATCTGTGTTGTAAATTAAATGTTCACTGTGGGTATTGACTTGAGCCCTGGCATATGAATTGATTGGACATAGCAGTACTAGATCAAGCTGAATGTTGTAGCTTTAGGACAAAGATCAAAGCAGCTTTGAGATCAAATTCCGAGCCCACCTTGTAGTTGGAAATGTAGCCCAACAGAACCTCCGCAGAGCTGACACTGACCCATACGTGGGACCAGACCCAAGGCCATAGGGTTCAGGTTTGGTCTGCCTTTGACCCTGGTGTAGTGGATCACTGTGCTGGTCACTCCTTACTGTGAGTATGGATCTTAGTAGCCTCTGGTTCACGTTGACTTATTTCGCTTTTTTTCTTGGCTCTTTGGGTATTTCTTTGGTTATTGACAGAATGAGTGGTTTTATGAAATAGTTCAAAAAGAATGCTACTGGGAAACAGCCATTGTAATGAATAGCACATGTAGATGCCAGCACTTTTATAGTCCACGTCTCTTTTATTTAGTGTTTGAGTTGGTGGTTTTTGTTGGAAAAGACCTTTTCGTTGTTTTAATGCTATGAGAGGAGCACAGTGGCTGGAGAGGAACGGCACCCACTCAAAGAAATTGGTGTGCTTTACAGCTAACCCTTTCCACTGTAAAACGGTTTTGGTCTCGAATCCAAATATCTTTGGCTTATCCCACTCCCTTACTATTATTTCATGTAATGCACTACAGGTTGCATTCTTATGGTTAGAAAAACAGCTGTTTTAGTATTAATATTTAGAATGTTATCTCTACATTATGTTGTTTTTTTTTTTTTTAAGCTAACATGTTTCTTGTTATTGTGGCATTATTTCTCCAGAAATGACTGAAGACAACAGTTCTCCAGCTACCCCAGAAGAGATCTCACATTTGGAGGAATTCATCCCAACTCGACTCACTTGTCTCACTCTGTTCCAAGTCTCAGTCACTGTTTCAATGGCAGAGTTCAACCTCCTACATACACTAATGCCTGTCATCATGGGACACAAGGTAGTGCTAACAGTGAATTCAATTCACACCACACCAGATCAAGTCAGAAGACCTACGATGGCATATGCACAGCCCCACCTGATCATGTACAATCCTCACAGTCATTCCTTAGTTCGATAGCCCTCAGTTCACCTTGTCCAGCTGCATGACAGGGCAACCTGCTGTCATACCTCGTTCCTCTCCTTGAGAGAACAGAAGTTATAGACACAACACTTCCTTTTCAGTCAGTTCACTTGGTCGAACACATATAGTGTTGGACATAGATGCACACCCTGAAATGATGAAAAGGGCCAGTGACGTTGCCATTCCCCTGGTAGAATGTGCTTTCACGCAGGGAAGCAAAGGGTATGGTGCTGTATACCAGGGAGATAGCTTCCATAAGATAATGTGAGAGCATCTGTTTAGCTCGATATCAAAAACCTGGTCACATAAATGCACATGCAGAATGTGATAAATATAGGTACGTAGGATTGACTAATCTAGCCTGCTCAGCATACTATAGCTGGGTACAGAGCCATAAGTAGACATTGCTTTGATCATGGCATGGCTAGCTTGGGGACAAAATCTAAGAATAAGGGCAGGTGGCTTTTGACTGTCGTTTTCTCCAAACTAAGGAAAAGCTCTGTGAACTCTGATCGCTTCTGAGCTGGTAGAGGACTGGGCCAGTCCACCTGCAGCTGCACCACTTTAAGACAAAACACACAGGGACAGGCGCTGCATCATTCTAGGCTAATGACAAGTCTCCTTACTGAGAATCCAAGTTTGAAATTAAGAAAAGGTGGAAGGAGATGAACAGGAGTTATTAAGTGTAAAGCTGATGTTACTGTTCTGAAAAGAAAACTGTAGTATTGAAATTAATGCAAAGTAGAAGTATCTTTGCTCGGGTGTTGGTGTTGTTTGGTTGGTTTTGACTTGGACAACAGTATGATCAATATGTGTCATGTTTGTTGTCACTGACAATAATTGTTAAACCTTTCTATATTTTCAACTGTCCAGGTGGCACCATGTCTGGTCTCTGTGGCAGAATTTCAGCCAGTGCGCCCACTACCTTCAGTACAGTTCCAAGTGGAAAAGGTGAATTTTGAACACTCTGTGCCAATGTATGCCCCAGAGCTGGTAACCACTGTCAGCAGTCTCAGCCAGCCTTCTGACAACCTGCTACATCACTGCTATGCACACCTCTACCTCAAGGCAAGTATGAGAATATTCTGCACTCTATAGTATTCTTTCTCCTCACTCCCAAACCAGTAGTGGCACATGGGTGCCCCTCCCTGAGCCTGGTTCTGGAATTTTCTTCCTGTTAAAAGGGTGTTTTTCTTTCCTACTGTCACCAAGTGTTTCAACACAGGAGGTCATCTGATTGTTGTGATTTGGTGCTATATAAGGGAAATTGAATTTGATTCAGATTAAGATCATTCTTGTTGCCATTAAGGACACAGTTGATGCTAAGTTAAAGGCAATCAGGCTCATTAACAATATATGAAAACTAAGCAAATGTCAGTTGCTATCAAAACCCCCCCAAAAACTATAGTTGAATAAAACAGTTTTAAATTGCACACTTGTTCTCTTGTTTGTCTCATGATTTTAAGCCTCGTATATAAATATGGAAACCAGTACTGTGCCAGGACTCATTTGGTTTGATTCTGTTGGTATTTTCATTTTATTTTATTATACATTTGTCTTTCTGTTTATTATGTTTCAGTTTGAACAAAACGATGCATCTACTATTTATTAGAGTATGATTTTTGTGCACAATAGCATGCTCATTGGTCAGTCACAGTTGTGATCTTATCTTCCCTTTGAAATGATCGGGCCAACCTCTTTAATGACCTTGATGACCCCTTTCACCTGGTCATAAAAATCTCAGCACTCAGTTTCCTGATGAGCACCAGTACATTTCTGGTCTGCTTCATCTGCCAACTAATAGGGTGCAAGAGACTTGTATTAAGGAGCTATGACATTCCCCTGTTACTATAAAGGTTTTACAGTTTTAGCTGCTAGTTTGAAGATGAAAATATAACATTCACTGTCACTGAAATTTAAAGTTGGTAGTACTATAATTTGAAGTTGGGACCAAAAGACAAAAGCTTCATTTTCTTAATAGTTTTAAACCACCGGACAAGATTATTTGTCAGCCAAGCTTTTATCATGTTGCCTAGCATCATAAGATGAGCAATAAACAACTGCATATAACATTCCAGAAAATAGTACCGTAGTTTTCTACCTAAGTGTGACCTCTGATTTTTAGTTTACCTGAAGTCCTTAGTCTGTCATTGAGTACACATTTCCAAAAGAAAATAAAGAAAGGATTTTGCTAAAGAATCCAATCAACTTTTTAGGGAGTTTGGATAATAGATTGGGTGTAATTTGTCATCTTTTCATTCTGGCCTGGTATTGCTTCAGTGTGTTTTTAAGGCAGGATGTTTACTGTACGTCATGCTGGTAGTCCTTATCACAGGGTCACTGCAGGGTTAACAGTCATCTGGTCAGTGGCCAAGGATCATTGCGACCAATCAGCCAATCGTTGTCTGTAACCATTAAGGCTCTCAGTCTCCATCTGGGTTTTTGCACTGGGATCATGACAGGGTGGAGGTCATTCTAGCTACAATTCACCCAATTCAGGAAGTGATTTGAAAAGGGTATAAACTAAGGCTTATCTAAATCTGTGTTTTATTGACGCTGGCTGTCAGAGCTTAGGTATCTGTGTTGAGGGTAGTGTTAGCCATTGTCCTACTTTTACATGATTGCAGGCAAAAGCTTTAAGTCAGTCTGTTTGCTCAACAAGAGACCACAGAAGTTAATGGTCATGTTAAAGTTTGGTTTATTTGAATCGGGACTGAAACTGCTGAATAGCGATCAGAAATCTAGTTTCCAATAGAAAGCTGAGTGTTTTGTGTGGGCAATTGAATTTAAATGTGACTTTTTTTATGTCTACATCTTTATCTAGTAATTGATATATTAGAGCCATAGGCCATTTGTCCTATTATAAATAAATTATTGTTTTCCAGCATTTTGTCTGCTGGCTTGTTGATCTACACAGAAAAATGATCTAGTACACCATTACAGCAGCTGGATGCTGGACAGCTAGGCCCAGCCATCATCTCTTACCTCCAATATTAAACAGGACTTTACCACCATGTGCTATCAACAGTATGTAAACACTGGGCTGGGAGTATATTATATGTGGCTTCCAGGAGCTTAGATAATGAGAATGAGATTGTGAGACCCACACCTGCTATGACAAACAGCAGAGTTAGACAGTGGTTTATTTTTCTAAGTACTGTTGCTGTCTTTATCATTTTTTATCTTTTTTATAAAACATTACTTTGTACATTCATATATTTGTTACTGTAGCCAGATAAAAAGTGATAAAGACTCATTACTAACCCTATCCCCATTAACTGTGACAGGTCAAGCACAGGCTAAAAAGTTAAATTGGGTTTAATGCAAATTCAAGAGAGTAAACCTTTTTATAATTTTTATTTTGTAAAACCAGCTGTTGTTGTGAGAGGAGTACTGTGGCTGGTATACAGTTCCATATGGACAGATTATGTTCAGCGGGATAGTGCTGCAATGTCCAAGATTGTCTCAAAATTGTGTAGTAAGAGTCAAAGGAAATGAAAGTTGGGGTGTTAAATATGCTAAATACTGTATATTAAATGTGTTCTCATTAAAGAGTGTCTGGATTGTATTGGGGGCCATAAGTCCACCAAACTGGACATTTTAAAAAAAGAAATTCCAGCCAAGATAGTATATCTGGTGCTGGTAAAACTGTCATCACCTCCTCCTAGAGACACCCTCTGCCACCTACTTTAGAAGTACTTTTTCCATAATTTAATAATTATGAAATCATGCAGCATCTTATTTAAATCTTATAATTAGGGGACAAAAGACAAACCAAAACTTTCTCCATGCTAGAAAAATGTGGGCTATTTGGCTGACTGAATATAGATTTAATCAGTGCAAATTTTGTGGAGAAGCCTACTGTAACAAGGACTACCACACATGTGCTTTTGAGTACCTTGACACATTTTTATAGGTCTGTCTATGGAGACTTGTCGATGAAATAATGTCACAAATATTTAAGGTCAAAATGAAGGCCAAGGTTGAGTGTGGGTTTGGTCTGCATGTTATGGGTCTGGTGTGTGCTGGTGTGATCCTATCACATGATCATCTTCTTTTTTTCTCCCAATGTATTTGTGAATTCCTCAGTGTTTTTTCAGCGTGTTAGTTCCCCTCTGTCTTCTCCCTTCATTTCTTTGCCTTTATGTCTTTGCAGGTGTTTGGGTTCCAGGCAGGGTTGACATGCCAGGATAAAGGATCTTTTTTACCTCTCATCCCCATCATCCCTTCGTTTAGTACTGCACTCTATGGAAAACTGATTCAGTTGCCTGCATTGTGGTGAGTTTTTAGCAGTTATATAACTGATTAAGTCTGCAAATTGCTAAAAGCCCAGTGTACATGCAGGGCATATTTCAAGTTATGATGAAAATAGAAATGTTATTGTTTCACCGGCCAGTGCCTGTAACAATTGTGTGAGGCACAAAAAAATTAACATAATAATGATAGCATCATTTCTGTATTGTGTGATCATGGAGGCAAAACATATAGGAAATGTTTACACACACACACACACACATATATGGCTATATATATAAAGATGTGCAATCTCTTGTGGGTTGTGGATCTGAGGGTATTTAAAGTGATGGATGAGGCAGTTTTTCAGCAGTCATGTGGGAAAACAGAACGACCGTCAGTGTGGAATAACTGCAACAGTTTCCTTACTTTGAAACAGAAGAGGAAGAAAGACAGTGTTGTCTAGGGACATGAAAAAGTTGCTCCCCTTTTTTTTCTTTTTCTTTTTTTTTTGGTTGTTTACCAGACAGATGACTCATTGGAGATGTCCCTTAGCGGGAGGAAGAGACTTCAGAAGTTAAAGAAAAGGGATGAAGGAAAAGGAGACAATGTCTAGAGTTTGAGGATGGAACAGTTGGACACATTTGGATTTGAGCGGTGAGAGTAGTAAAGATGGAAAGGAAGAGGAACTGTTGGTACAGCATATTAAACACTCTATTTGGAGACTGTAGACAGAATTGGGGGAATAATTTACAGTTCTTAGTTTTTCTGTGTTTAAGGTAAATAAACAGTTTTTTAACTACAACTCTATTAACGCTATTAGTCATGAGGTTCAGTCATAAAGCTCCTCAGCTCTGCTGATAAAAAACAAAATCATTGCCTTGTTTAAAGGTAGTTACTATCTCCTAATTGGCTGAAAGGTATCCTTATGCAGTAATACTTGACCTGTAGCACTCCTGCTGATGTTAGATGACTTCCTGGAAGTCCTGCTACTTCCTCATACATATTTAATTTTCATGAAGTTCAAACTTGCAAAAAGGACAATTATCAACTTGTGTCAAACTAACCCAAGCTTCAAGCTGAGCTGATGAGAGTTGAATCTCTGGCTGCAATCCAGAAACCAAACAGATTTTTTTTTTTCTGTACACTGAAAATTTACAATTGTATAGCTGAAATAAAGATGAAGATGAGCACCAGAACAGTAGGCTTTTCCAGGTCATAAATGCAGCCAGGAGCATCCCTGTCACTTTTTCGTCAATCATGTTGGACACCGTGAATTGATCCCCCAGGATTACTAACAGTGTTCTGAGGGCAAACCTTTGGTGCAGTTGACCTGGACTGTGGTACATGTCATCATATATGCTGTGGCAGTGCATTAAAAGTCAGGGTTTTTTGCCTCACACAATTGTCAGTCACTATAAATATTTCCCGGTTTGGGCTTCCAGTGACATCGTGAATTTGAAGATACATAGTGCTTTGTATTTCATTTCTAATTTTGTTGCATATTGGTCATGCGTTTCAGATTATCAAATTTTAATTCTAGATTAAGATAACTTTAGTAAATACAAAATGCAGTTTTTAACTGATGATTTTCTTAATTAAAATTAAGAGTCCTATCCAATATCACCTGGCCCTTTCCTTAGATATTAATAAAATATTCTGATTATGATTCAGTTTCACTTCCCACACTGAAGCCTAATTACTGCTAGATTCGATGAATCAAGGAATCACTTAAATAGAACCTGTCTGGCAAAGTGAAGCAGGCGAAAGGCAGTACATCATGCTATGATCTAAAGAAACAAAGTCATGACCTGATTCTAACCACAATTCTAAAAACAAGCCTTAACCCACACAAGCTCGCATGGGTTAGAGTACAGTCAGGTTAAAGTCCCCAACCAAGATATACTGTTCATGCAACACTTGTCTACGCAAATTAAGTGTTTATAGTAGGAAATCTGTGCAAGAACACAAGCTTAGAAGCCGATTTACCCCAATTAGTTGAGATCTAAACCTGTCGGAGCTGCAGATGGTTTTGAATTTTACTAACCTCGTTTCCAGGCACTTCAGTATATCTGCTACCAAACAACTTTCACTTTTTTTT
>NW_005187526.1:351134-355588 GCF_000239375.1 Pundamilia nyererei
GCTGAGCCCAAGAGTGATACACTGGGTCAGTATGGCACCCAGAAGATGCACTCCACCAGGTGGTAGTGTTTAAATTAACTTCGCTGGTATTTGTTTTGGGAGGGCTTGTCGTAGCTGATGCAACTTTAACAATATCCCTTTCCAAGATGTTCTCGTCTCTGACCAGACACTGAGCAGAGCTATACATGCTTCTGAAGTTTAAAATAACAGAAAGTGTGGAGCATTGTCTGTGAGTAGGAGACACACACACATACACACCCTCAGGTGCCAGTAGGCAGCCAGCTCTTGCTTAAGTATGTATGACTGCCAGGTAATCATGGGAGATTTGAGGGACACTGAGTGTCTATGAAGACCACGCACGTCTGCTGATGAGCTGGCCGATGAGTGCATAGCTCAGATTTCCTTCAGTCTCACCACAAAGGCTCCCACTTCTCACAGTTGGTAACAAGGGGCTTTTACTGGGGAAATTACACTGCCTTGACATGTTCTCCCCGTCTGCCTTGGATTTCGTTGGGCATGGGGTTATATGTATGCAAGACCTCTGGGACTTTGTCTCCGCAGTTTTTAAATACAATGAAATTTTAGGAAAGTATAATTGCTCTGCAGCAGACTCTGACCTTGTAGTTTTCCATGCTGAAATCACCTAACATGAAGGCAGCCAAATGTCTTCTTGTTTTGTTGGTTGAAACGTCCAAGAAGTATCCAGGTGGTTGGTACAACCTTTCTTGTCAGCATTACTTAGGATGGGCACTCACTTGTGTTGTTTTAGCCTTGTACACTTGGCTTAATGCTATGGAGGAATTTTTGTTGTGTTAGTGTAGAAATGTTGGATTGAACTGAATAGGTTGAAAACTGCACAAAAAAACTGGTCTGTTGGTTTTCCTAACATTGACAAAGTGTGTTTAGACACCATTAATGAGTAATATATAACTACTTGTGAATGCTGTCTTATTGGTAAACAAGCTTAAGCTTAGGTCTACTTGATCACTGTCACTTCATTTCAGGCTGAGGTGTAGAGGTAAATTCTTACAGTAGGTGCTGGCTGAAACACTGAGATAATGTCTTTAAAGATGGCACCACAAACTTTACCCACCTGAAGAGAATACAAATAGAAAGCTTTTGCATATATAGCATGTGTCACTCATTAAGGTTGATCTCCTACCATATACATTGGTCCACTTCATATGATTAAATCAGCTGTTTCTTCCGGTCCACTTTAAGAAATTAAAATCTCTGCTGCATCGTCATAGTTAATACTAATACTTTGTAATACTTTGCCCTTGACAAATAATTATAATTATAGACACTACAACTAATATCAATAAAAGGTAAACTAACTTAAAATTAAGAAATAAGAGCTAATTAGAAAATGCAAACTGTAATAAGGGTTAGGTGTTGTGTTTTCAGCACAGCTGAACATAGCTGAGAAGAAGAGCATCCAAAGGTCAAGTCGCATTCGTTTTTTCTAAACTTTTTTGTTAAACTTTGCAATCTATCAAACTCATGCAAAGAACTGTGGAACACGTCTCTCTTCTTAATATGGTAAATGGTAAATAGACTGGTATATAGCGCTTTTCTACTCAATCTGAGCACTCAAAGTGCTTTACACAACTTGTACTTTCACTCAATCACACCCATTCGCACAAGCACTTTTTTCTACACT
The DNA here is from genome assembly GCF_000239375.1 of Pundamilia nyererei. NCBI lineage: Eukaryota > Metazoa > Chordata > Actinopteri > Cichliformes > Cichlidae > Pundamilia > Pundamilia nyererei. The sequence continues at coordinate 352,798 of NW_005187526.1, forward strand.
GTTTCTAAGTGCTTTCTATCTAAAGTTCATGCTCATGAATATACACTAGCATGAACTAATCAAATTAAAATCATTAGATTTCCAAAAGCCAAAAACCCTCTAAAATGCACTTTTAGTCCTGGTAAATTAAGGAGCAGCCGAGAGGCGTCGGGTTGTTCAGTGAAAGCCAATATATTGGCCCCCAACTTCACAAGGACTCTGCAGCATGTCTCAATTGGTTTGGCTGTTAAAGCTGTTATTCAAGATAGAAAAAGAGTGGGAGGAGGAAGGGAATGTTAGAAGTGCCACCTGCATCGATCTCTCCAAAACCTAACCTCACTCAGACACATGAGCACACATACACACACACACTTGAGCTCACACCATATAATATTGCTTATGCAGGGCCACCTGACTGCAGCAACATATGGAGACAGGCCAAGGCCGGGGCCCACCAACCAACCAAGCAACAAACCAGCAGCAGCTTAGTGTGGTTCGTCGCATTGCAGGCCATAATTCAAGCCCATGCCAGCTTTTATGTGGCATTTTTAGCAGCCCCTGTTACTCGTTCAGCTATTTCTTAGGGGATAATTTCCTAAAGTATGTGACATTACAGGTGCATGTTATATAGCCACAGAAAGCTGAGTTACTTTGCAAACGGTTCAGAATAGAAAAGAATGTTGGTTTTCCCTTGATATCTAATTATTGGTCCAAGTCTATTACACTGTCAATAGTTAGTTCAGCTTTTAACACTACCAGTAGGGTTTTTATGTGAGAAGTACATACTACTATGTCTGGACCAGTAGTCTAGACTCTAGATTAGCTCATGTTGTGATTTATGAAGGCTGCTTGAGGCATCTGAGGCATGAGGCTTCTGGTGTGATTGTAATGCCTCATTACTCCTGTTCATAGTTAGTCATAGCAAGCTGCTCCTGGTCTGTGTCTCCAAGCACAGCCAAGAACAGGAGGACAAATGCTTTCTGTGTCCTTGAGTAGAGATCCAACTCAAATTTAGCAAATATACATGAACAGCATTTACTGCTGAGAACATTGACTGTGGCTGTTATATTTGTCCAACAGCCATTTTGGCAGACAATATCATTAAGAAGTTGAACTGGTTAATCATTTTGGCTAAAGAAGACTGATTTGGGAGTTGCTGCTGGTTGGGGAAAAACACATTTGCGTGCTCTGAGTATACATTTTAATTACAAATTATAATGATTTTTGTATGATGTCATACATGCAGCTACTGCATCAACCATTGTGTTGTTCCACTAACCTTTGAGAAGCGTTGATTTCCTAATCAAGGAATCACTAAAAGGGCCTCAGTTAAGACCTTGCTCATCAAGGTTTTTGTGTGGGCAGGGTTAATGTTATAGTGAGCTGTCACTGTATGGTGTAGGATAATTGAATGACCTCAAATCAGCATGTGGTTCCTGTGGTCATGCTCAGCTTTGAGTTGTAGTTCGGAGGCCACGGGAGCAGTGGGGAATTCATTTGGCTCAACAAGGCAACACATGCTCCCTGTTCTTGCAGAAACATGGAAATGTTTTCCGAACATTTTCACATGTTGAAGTCGAATGGACGTGGGCATAAACTGCAACAAAGTAGTCTTTATGTATTAACAGGTGTGCATTAAAAGCCTGGAATGACATATGATGTAATATTGTTCCACTTTTAACTCTGAAGCATCTGACTGTAAAGGATTGTGAGCTGCAGGGTCAAACATCATATTTCTTGTGGCACAGTCTATAAACTTCTTTGGCCAACTTTGTGGTAAGGATTTTTTCTCCTCTGCATCTGCTTTCAGATGCTTTTATTTGGTTTTCTAGCTGACGGAGATCAGTGGATGTATTGAAGAACGTTGTATTAAGGGTATGGTATTGGCAAATGCAAGACTTGTGCTCGTAGTCATTGATATCCCTATTCTTATGGAGACTTCTGTGCCGGTCTTGACAGTCAAACTGGTCCGTCCTAGTATAATCATATTCACTATATACTTACCCCTGTGATTGCAAGTGTCATTTGGTGGCTTAAATCAACATGGGTTTAGAACCAGCGCTAAAGGACATGTTATGCTTTCAAGAAACAATAATTTGCAGTCCAAGAATGTCTGTTGAAATTAAACTTAACCACAAACTTTATTTGTATATATAGATGAGGTCTAAGATGGTGGATTCAGGAGCAGCTGTAGATGTTTTCAGTTGACTGAAAGATTCTATTAATTCCTGAATTAGTCATCTGAGGAACTGAAGCTTGAGGGAGGGAAAACAGTGGGAAATGGGGAAGGATACATGGATTATCAGCTCTGAGTGGATTATCATCTACTGTGGTGTGCATTCCACTGTCCTTTCCTCCTCACCAGCCCATAATACTGATCTACTGCTTCCTAGAAAGAAGCTCGTTCACTTTTTACTGCACGAGAAGAAAACTACAAGTAGTAATAAGGCTTGGAGTAATGAATGGTGTCGCCATAATAAAGTCTAAGCTTTATTTAGCTAAGAAGCGTGGAGTTTTTAAAAAAATGCATAATAAAAACTGGTATTCCTTCTTGTCATGCGCATGAAGGTCAAAGACAATGGAGGAGAGGAGGTGGTCCATTCACTTGGGTTACAAAAGGATTGTGAGAGGAAAAGCAGTGCTTTATTGACTGCTGCAGATGTTACAATAAAAGGACAGTCCAAAGCAGAATCTGTATAGCATAAATATGCTATTAGGTTTGCAGTCTGTAGGTTGAGATTCTCTTATCTCTATCTATCTGTGTCCTTGACAAAAACCGCATGTCTACCACAGCTGGACAGAGGCAGGAAGC
>NW_005187526.1:355628-366757 GCF_000239375.1 Pundamilia nyererei
CACACACACACACACACACACACACACACACACACACACACACACACACACACACACCCCATTATGCAAACACATACACAGGCCTCTTGATATGTTTTCCTTTAACGCCTGATGAACCACGTCATTGCCATTTTCTCGCCTTGCGGTCTGCAGCTGTCTGCACAACTTGATTAAAACATTTCTTTTAGTAATCCCTGTGTAATGAAGCCCTCTCCTGAGAATGGATCTCAGTGCATGTATTCATGTGTGTCCATGTGAGGTTGTGTGCATACGTGTGTGATTTGGGTCAGGGGTGCTCCAGATGGGAGGAACGGGAGGGCTGCGTCTGTGTCTATGTGTGAGAGACGAAAGAGAGTGTTGGGTTCTGTGAAGAGTTTCGACTGTTCAGGACCAGTGACTGAGAAATGCACACACTGAACACCTTTGACCCAAAGGAACTGCAAAACTTTGAGCCGTGGCTACACGTACAGTCCACGTCTACCGCTAACTCATTCGCTGACCCTCTGCATAGCTGTTAAAGACGCTGGCTATGTTACAGAATGCTGATTGTTACAAATCAACATAAGACAGACTTGAAAATACCTTAAATATGGTGCAAAGGAAGGTGAAGGCAATGCAACACCAGAACTTTAAAAGAAATTCCTCATCACGCATAATGTGTAACCTCACTATATGATGGAGAGATTATTTAATTTAAAATATTTCCTTATTGATCACTACACTAACTATATATCTGCACAACTGAGGAATCCAGAGCCCAGTTTAAATCAAAATTCAAGTCATAATCATACATAAATTTTAAGGGACATAAAATTTTTCAAATTATATCACCAAGTTGTAAGTTGGACCTCGTTTTGCTAAAAATATAATTTAGGTTTTCTTTCTACATGAGGCTTAGCTGCAGCTGCAGCTACATTTCTCATAAGAACAATGACATAGACCATGTACGGTCAATAAAATGAATTACTGGAAAGAATTATGAGAGTTAACGGTACCTTTAAATGAGTTTCTTGTCTATCATTTTTCAAGAGGTTTATTTATCCACGTTTGACTGGATCACTTTTATGTAATAGTATTTTTTCAGTCTCTTTAGATGCTAGCCATTTAACCCAATTGACCTCCGGGTGGCAAAATGATAAAAAGTTTCCCCCTCCTCCCCAGTTGGTCACTTAGGTGTTTTTGTTCAGTGTGAAGTGCTTACATGATTTATAATCTTCGTTTGGAGGCTTTGCAAGACACTGTAGTGTGTCTTTTGTAGTATGATAAAAGAGGGGACTTTAGAGCAGCCCATAAGTCACTCTGGTTATTTTCAAGAGAGGGTCAGTGACCTTGGCTCGGAGAGATTGGGAATTCTCCAGTACTTTAGATCAGTCTGAAAAAAGGACAAAAGGTACAAGCTGTCAGTCTTCCCTTCCCTCCACCTGGAGTCTAAATCCCTCCATAGAAGCTCTGGAAATAGTAGTAGAGGATTTTGTCAACTAGTTGAGTTGGGAAATGTTTGTATTGGTTAATTAAGGTGAGGTGTGACAGTGAATGATTTGAAGAAACATTAGATAACTGGTCTCAGGACAGTGGCTATCTGTTGTATCTATCAGACAAATATGTCAGCCCGTAATGGATTGCATTGGTGTTACTGTGGACTTTGAAAATAGGTTCAGATAAGTTAAAGTCAAGAGAAAGTCTCACATTGTCAGCCTTGTGGAAAGTTAATTGATGGTCCTATTTGCATTTTTTTTAAACTGCCTTTAATTTAACCTTCATCATGTTGCACTTTTAACAGCTTATATTGGTGAAGGTTTTTATGAGTAATTTCCCATTTAGCCCCCTTGGAGAAAAAAAAAAAGCCTCTGTGCCAGGGAATGGGTCTCTGTGCGAGTGTGCCTTTTTCTTTTTCTGTGGTCTATGGAGAGACCAGACACCTTGCTCCACATTTACTGCTGATGTCCCAGAACCCACAGCTGTCTATGTTGTTGTGTTTAGGAAAGAGTGAGGCAACTGATTTTTGGTACTGTACAGGATATGAGTAATAAGAAAATGTAGGTTCTGGAAACTGTGCGCAGGTTCCAAGCTTGTATTTTGGGACACTATGTAAGCCATTAGGACCAGCTGCACCTGGTAATAGTCCTTCAATCTCACAAGATGCTGATCTTTAAAAAATGAATTTTCTTGTAACATGAGGACTTGCTTTTTTGTATTTCTCACTTATTGTCTTTTTCGAAACATCTTCACCAATGCCAACATATCAGGATTGGAACCAATTACTGAACATTTATGCAACACAAACCAGCTTTCTTTAATTATGCTACCTTCATTTATTTCTGTAAAAGTACAAAGCAACAACATATCAGTTACATAATCTATTCCTGCTTTAGTTTGTACTGGAGCTTTTCCACATACTTCCTTTAATGAGACTCCCATTTAATGTATTATTTTACCTGGAGAATAACATAGACTTGCAAGTCTGTATTCTTATGCTACATATGCTTATTGTTTCCCCCTTGTTCTTTTTTGTGTTCTCTGCATGGCTTAATCGTGTTTTTCTTGTTCTTTTTCTCTTTTCCCCTTGTTTCGCTCTGGTTGAAGAACATGCTTCCTTTCAGTATTATAGATGCTTAGCATAGTGCATCTTTTCAGCCTTAAGTGTTGGCACCTAATTTTATAACTGCTCCAGTTGCAGGTTGTTAGAGCAGCAGCCCTTGTCAGCTGTAGCCTCATTACTCCTGCTCATTATGCTCTGGCCCACTAACCTGCTCGTACTGGTTTATAGTGTTACAGAGCTTGTGTTTCACCATGTGTTTGCATGCAGATGTATGTGCACTTTTGCCAACATTATTTATTTGTGTCTGGACAGGTATATGCATTTTTGTGGTTATGTGTGGCCTAAAGCAGCAATTAAAGCTCGATAGCTATAACCCCAGCTGTACTTGTCTAAATATAGCTGTGACCACAGTCATATTGAACCAGGATGCTGATTAGCACCATTAAGACCACTGGCCTAAATGAATGCCAACTATGATTATGTGAAATATTTATTGTGGGTTTCCAAAAAAAACCCCCAAAAAATTTAAGGATGCTAACCAAAGTATTTGGTTATCATGTTATTTTCTTTCTAGCTTCTATGATGTTTCAATAATTCTTTTATTGGCTAACATATACATTTTAATCTGTTCCTGCTTCGTCCAGATTTGGTCCTGTGCACAGAGGAAACAAGCTAGGCAAACAGTACCACACCAGCTGTGGTACTTTTAGCTCTGACTCATGCTTCAGCCCAACTTCATGCCCTGTTTGCTTGATTTGGACTGAGACTCCAGCCAGTCAACTAGTTGTTCACCAGAAAGATCAGGATGTGTCAGTCCTGGTCTAGTTCTGACTCCAACAGGGAACAGATGGGAAATATGACCTAATGTTTCTCAAATACATTTGAGCTTTTTCTCTGAAATACATCAAAGGACAGCTGAAATTGAAATACCAAATTTTCTCCTTTTCCTGACTAATTTTAATTTTCTTTTAACACATTCCTGGTGGCCTCTGCATTTTAATGAAAAAGTTATTGACTTAAAGAACCACTGTGAGGTCAGAGACAGGCTATTCAATGAGGCACTGAAGTTAACGCTAAGAGCCTGAGTTAGGACCTAAAGTGGGTTGTGGGCACCCTTCTGGTAGGTCTCCACATTATAGTATAGATATTCTCTAATGAGTTTTGCTCCCCAAGCTACAGACTAATAGGCTTTCTGCACTATAACAGTAAAATACATGTTAGTTATTGTTAGTTCCATTGTGCATAGCTAATGTATGTTTCAAGGCAAATATTTTAATGTTGTTTGTTACTGCAGGTGATGCTGCAGGTGTTATTTTGAATCTTTTTGAGGTTTTTTTCCCACAAAGCTTGCGGCAACAGTGAAACACTGCCTGCCAGAAAGCTGTTTACCATGTTGCAGCAAGAAACACTGACCGTGCCAGCTACTTAATGAAATCCGATGAGTGCCTGGCTGTCTTCGCATACAGCATTCCCAAAACACCCTAATGAGAGTTTCTGTTTCTCATTTGAATCCAAGATCCAAGTTGCTGTTCGCAAAGAATTGGGCATAATATAATAAAAACAGGTGCATAATTAAAGTTTTAGGGGACCACATGCACATGACAGCTCCCCTTAAATGCTATAAACACTCAAATAAGGCAACAAACTTTCATCCCTTGCCAGTCCTCTCATTGAAGTGGCTTTGCAGGCACATTTGCTCTGCATGTGGGGACATTGTTGTTGCCGGCTTCCCTTCACTTTCTTTTGTTCAGCTGCAGTATCTTGCTATGTGCACACACAGTGTGCACATATTTGAACGCACAAAAGCACACGAGAAACTCTTTGATTGATGTCTTGTTGTATAGCATACAACAGTAGTGACTTTTACTGGCAGAAAAGCATGACATGGCATGGTTTCCTATGTTGCCAAATCCACCACATGTAGGCACAGCATTTTAAACATATATGTGTGCCGTCAAGGTAAACTCATTGACCCAATCAGGTTTGAATTTTCTTTCTTCTTTTCTTCCTGTGTTTTTCCTGTAGCCTCTTTATCAAACGCGCTCTCACTTTCTGTCTCGTAGAAGACACAGCAGATGCTTAAGAAATCTGGGTCTGCCTGTGTGCAGCTAACTGCTCATGTCACCCTGCCGAACCACCCAGGAGCAGAAGAAAGGGAAAGATAAAGAGACTTGAAGAAAGAGAGGGAGGGAAGCAGAGAAGTTAAATGATTGCAGAGCTGCTGAGCGCAGAGAAAGGCCTTGTGACATGTCCCACACTCAGAACTGGGACCAGACCAAAATGGGTGCGTGATTAAATGAACTGTGATGCTCGCTCCTGACACGCTGCAGCCATCGTTTGAATTAGTCACAGTTCTATTTTCAATGAAACCTGCACTCGTAGGGCAGATTCTATTACAATAAGTACTCAAGTGAACACACATGCAATACATAGATGGGTATCTGTGCTGGGGGCACTGCCAGTCCTCAAAATCCTAGACCAAGAAACTTTAGTTCCACTCCTATTTTCCTGCCTTGAGAACATGAGAGGAAAACAGGAGTGGAACTAAAGAGACTTGTTTGACTGTGCTTAGTTCAGCCTGCCTAGCCTCAGGCTTTGCTACAAGTAGTAAAAAGAAAAGCACAACGACAACATTTCTGATGTTTCTGATATTAAAATAATTTCTAATAAGAAAAGTGCAAAACACCCGACAGAACATCACAACCAATTATTGCAAAGTTTAGGTTAGGCTGTGATTTGGTGTTTAAATAAAGCATCCCTAAAGGAATTTCCGATGTAAAGATAGGAAGGTTTCTTCACCTTATCCAATGACATATTTATAAATGTAAAATCACAAATAATGAACATCTGTGCTACACGATATCATTAAAAGATTAAGATAATCTGGAAAAATGTCTGTACGCAAAGGACCAAGGCCGAACTCATTATTGAATGGCAATGATCTTTGATCAATGCAAACATTTTGTTCTGAGAAATTCATTGGCAATGGATTTCTAAGGGGTTAGACCAAATTTATTGCTTCATCTGCAAGTGGAAATTAAAGCTCTACCATGCAAAGAAAAAAAAAAAAAGAAAAGTCAAAAGCCAGACCTAGAAACATCACCGACTACTTTGGGACACAGTTTGTTTGAGGTGGAGTGAAGCTGTTCTCTGATCTGTTTGGAAAGCATGGATGCTGTGGTTTTTGGGGGGGGGGGAGCTATCCAGCTTCTTATCAGCACAGAGTTTAAAGCCGGCAACTATAATGTTATAGTGGTAGATATGGCTATGGTTATCTTGCAATGGTTTTATTCATGCTGAAAGACACAAACAGAAACAACATACTTGCTGCCCCTGCTCATGATGTCCTTCTCAGGGAGAGCCTTGTTTATTTCACCAAGACATTCCCAAACCACATTCTGGACAACTCTACAATTGCACGGCTCTTCAGTTAGTCTAGATGCTAAACTGACTAAACACATCACCCGTTAAAATATTTGCCAGATTATACAATGAGAAATGCTACAAAGGACGCCCTGGACTGTTAAACAGCTAAAATCTTACATCAAGGAAAAATGGGGAAAGGGTTGGCTTTAAGGTCCAAAGCAGCTGTTCTTAACTCCCTCACGCTTTTGTTAAACGAAGAGTTGATGCAACATCATTGTGACACATGCCTCTGTACCAAGTGCTTGCAACATAAAAAACCCCACATTTCTCATTTAAATCATTGTTTTTCTTTTTAGTTCTGCTGCAAAAATAAACACTTGTAATTAACTCTGGATTAAAAACAAGTCATGAAACAAAATCTGTTTTGATTATTTTGTTTAGTTGGGTTTTTTTTTTTTTTTTACATTTCACACAGCATGCTAACTTTTTTGAAGACTGGGTTGTAAATGAAAAAAATGAAAAAAGCAAGTGTGTGTGTGTCAGATGAGAAATGAGAGCATGCTCCGCTGAATTTCTGATGGACAGAGGCCTGGAGAACTCCATCGGACTGTGGTGTTACCTCATCCCCCTGAACGCTCAACTCATCAGCTCGTCATACGCGCAGACTCACACAAACTCGCTCCCCCCACACTCTTGGAGACAGATGAAATATTAAAGGCGTAGAGATTCTTTTCAGGGTCGGGTTTCTGGGCTGTACATCTTTTCACATAAATCATCATCACAGTTTTGACGGAGGGGAGGGAAGGGTCGACAAACTAAACCTACCTGCCAAGTAACTAAGGAAAGCTTGGCTCACACTTGGTACTTCTTCAATTTACTATTGGAATGTAGTTCTACTTATTTGGCCCATGGCGCTATCAATGAGCTGTTTTATATTGTGATGTGATATTGATGGATTTGTGGAAGCTGTGAACCATTTGTTTCCACCAGTGTCTGTTTCATTTAGAGCGTATTGGCATTTAAGTGTATCTGACTCTGTCTTGTCCCTTTTCTTGCAGGAGCAAAAGGTCTTCAGTCCCCACCACAGAGTTTATTTTTGAACTTCCCCACTTCACTATACAGGCCACAAGGGCCCAGACACTTTTGCTCCAAACAATCTGTCAGAGCTGGACCCACAGCATGGTCAACGGAGCGCCAGTGACACTTAATGAAAGTCTGCTTACTGAAGTGTACAAGGCTCCAGGTGAGTAACACGAGACAATACAAAGCTTGCCTTGCTTTTGCTAATAGCAAAACCACTTAACACAGAAACCCAGATTCATTCTTTTCTTGCCCCTGACCAAGCTCATAAGAATAATAGTCTTTTTCTACTGCTCTTTGATCTGCTTACACTGTAGTGATTGTAGGTTGAGGCCTGTCTACAGAGAGGAGACAGAGTAGGACACTGAAAATCACCTCTAGTTGGATTTTTGTGTGTCTGATGAATTTGCTTCTATTTCTTATTTGTGCATGTGTATCTTACACTGACACTAGTTGTACAGTGACTTCTTCTTTCTGTGAAGAGTTATCAGAGTGGAAAAGACATGTTTATAATTGCTCACCAGGGGAACGCTCTGTTTTTTAGTTGTTATAATATGTTACTGTAAGGTAGCAATATTTCTGCAATGGCAGCTAAGTCGCTTGATTTATTATATCCTTTCAATGGCTCAGTAGTGATGGAACAAAGAACAAACATACTCATCTGGTCTCTTTTAGACCAGAGTATTAGATGTTAAGGCATTCATTGTTGTTCTTGATTTATTGAACATTTTTTGAGGATAACTCTCGTTTATCCTCGCAAACTTTATTTATCGTCCTTTGTTTACTTGTACCAGTAAATTGTCAGGAAAGATATATTGAACTGGCTAATATTAAAAGTGATTTGACTTTCTTATGAAAACCTTTCCAGTTATTTCTGAGGGCACAGTACATTTGTCAGACTGTCACTGATGGGAAAACAAGCCAACTCGATAGCATTGAACTCTGGGCAAATTGGCATGCACGTATCCAGAACTGAAGTTCTCCAAGTATACACGAGTTCACACAAGACACTTGAAGATCAACTTGTCTTATTGTGGCCCAATGTGGGCTGCTGGACCTGCAGCTGAGACCAAATTAACTCTGAAATGCTTCATGTCACCTAGGGTGTCTTAATGGTCAAATAATAAATTTTGTCCCTTGTTAAAGAAAGGTAGGGGAGTCTGAATTCAATAAAACAGTAGCGTTTCTCATGACGGTAGCATCTGGACAGTCCTCTGGAGGGCCTGGGATTTTCCAACTCATTAGGATCATGTTGTTTGGTATGCCGTCAACATTCTCCCCCAGCCAAGCCAGCCAAGCTACCTTTTTCACCGTTGTGTAGCCGCCAAAATTTATGAAGCTGGTCTCCCGTGGAGTGAAGTCAAATATTCCTCTCCCCTCATTTTGCCTTTCTCTTGGAACGGGGCTTGAATAGCGACATGGAGAAACATTTGCACATCTGGTCCATGTGCTGGCAGGCTAGAAAAGGAGCAGTGGGGGCTTAGAAGAAAAGAAAGTTTGAGCTTAAAAGGCATGAGACTTGAGGGAGAATAGGTGGTGTGCTGGGTAAGTATATGTAGGGAAAATACTCAGCAATAATTCCTATGATATAACCAAAAATGTCTAGTACTGTATCTGCTTTTGCAATTTCGGGAACACTCATACCTTAAGGGAGATGTGTGCTGTGCGGTTGGTAAGAAAATAAAGTTTGCCACGGCGACACCAGCCGCTATTTTTCCGTAAGTGTGACTTATTGGCTCACTGGCTGCAGATATTTGTGGTAAAGGTGGCAGATCTAATGCAACACAAGATTTGGGTTTAAACCATGAGATTGTTCTCGTGTCCCCAACTGCTGTAACACTCATCAAGGTATTGCCAGCACACAACTGATACACGCTGAAGCTAAAAACTGAAGACTGCAAACAAACGCTGTTCACTTTGAACATATGCTTTTTCATTCTTTTAGGAATTTGTCCTCCCTTCTCTCTTTTGATGTTGCAAAGTTTTTCAATAGGGGAAGGTGTTTCATATTGAAGTCTAGCTGATAACACAGATGGTCAGTGTCCTTCGCGGGAGGGAAACGTTTAGGTATGAGAATTAATTCACTGTCCAAAAGAAATTCCACATTTCAGCATTTCACGGGCAAACTCAACAGCTTCAGTTTTAATCTCAAGGCACTGACAGACTGTAAAATATTCAAAAATATTAAGAGCAACATTCAGAGACTAAAATTCATTGCAGCTGACTGGAACACAGCCGCTAGGACTTGTAATACTTTGAGTTACTGTGGTGCTCAGTGGCAACTACAGGAATAACACAGCGCACAGCACATCCAGTGTAATCTGTGTTTCACAAGACCAGATATGAGTAAAATAAGAAAACATACCGTAAAATTATATTTTCCTTGTCACTCGATTGCATGTCTGCATGGTTTATCACACAGCTGTCTGTGGGACTGTTGATTTCCAGTGAGCTTGGACATTACTCCAACATTCTCCTTTGCATTCCAGTGAAGTCCACACTAGTGTTGTATTTTATTGGTGAGCTATGCAGCAAACAGTATGTCATTATTGGTATCTCTAGCTGAAAATGGACAGGTGTGTGCCCATATGTGCTTGCGTCAGTGCATGCACGCTTAGACTATGTGCCTTTGTGCTCAGAAGGTTAGCATCAGCTGTGTTGGTTTGGCTCTACTTTACTTCACTCCTCATTCATAACTTATATTTTGTTTTAGAACCTAGTATTTTTCCCTTTTAAGCTTCATCTCAGTTTATTTATGTCTTTTTCTTATGCTTCTAAGTCTTCTCTGTTGACAACTTTTATTTTATTCCCAATTCTTTTTGGATTTGTCACTAGCTCCTCTTTTGTATTCTCCTCTTTTTTCTGTAATTGTCAGAATTCCCGGTTCTATGTTACATGCGTGTTCTAATGTTTATACATCACGCATGTTATTGTGGTTTTTAGTAGCAGCAGCAGTAATAGTAGTAGCCAGTAATTCCTGTCTACCAATACTTTTACCCACTGCTAACCTCAGATTCGGCAACACACTGACCACAGTGACCTCCCACATCTTACTCAACTCTATGCAGTTCTGTGTGAGTGTAAAATACACCATGCGTAAGAATTGTGTTTATGTGTCTAATTTTGGTAGTGAAAAAGTTTAATCCACCCAGATTCTTTTTGTCATTGCTAATTGCTGACCACATTAGGCTCTCACATGTATTTCTACTGACATCTCAAGGATATATTATTGAAAGCAGTCTCATTAAATGTCTGAATGAATAACCAGTTTACACTCAGCACTGGTACAAAGCCTGATTAGAAAAAGATGATAAATATGAATAAGCCTTGTGCCTTTTCCTGCTTTCATTCAAGTCTGTGTGTGTAGTTAAGTATTTCTGTCTTTGTCACATCTGTGACAGAGCAACAATTCCATATACCGCAAGTGCACACCCTTAGAGCAGCTCATTTACATTTTATACAATGGATGTTTTGGTTTTTTTTCATTTTTGCCCGCAACCCCTTTAAAAAAGAACCGGGGTTAAAAACCCCAAAAAGAAATTTTTTTTAACTTGTCTTATTTGAGTTATAAGTGAGCGGTATAAACTTTCTACTGTCCAGACTTTTGCCCTTGACTGTAACTTTGGTTCTCACTTCCTTATTTTACTCTACAAGGCTATATTTGAAAGATAAAAGATCAAAGCAATTTAAATTAGCATAAAATTGGCATTTCCACCATTGATGGATTGAACTTTAATGTAGCTACCACAGCTGGTTTTCCGGCCTTGGAGCTCTGTGGTGGTCTGGACTGCGACAAAAAGAGGGAGGTCTGGTAAAAGTTGGTTGGTGGTGGTCACCAGTCATGCTTTAGATGATTGCTGGGTGATATACGAGCTGTGACATAGCTTTAGCGTGACAGACATGAGGGGAAAAGAACAGAGGACGAGAGAGTGAATGATATAATGAGCAAGATGAAAAATGAAAGAAAAAGGAACATAAAGGTTGAAGGGAAAAGTGACAGAATGAAATAAAGAGGGCGAGAGTGTGGGGCCAACTGTGCCCAGAAATACAACTGGTCATTGGCTTGCTTTATTAATCCCAGGTCTGGCACCTAATTGCGTGTCAGTTTAGGCACACAGGCAGAGAATCGTGCATATTTGCAAAT
>NW_005187526.1:367057-373416 GCF_000239375.1 Pundamilia nyererei
TAATGTTAGTAAGGGACGTATGCTCTCACTCATTTAACCGTATCATTATTAAAACAAGCCCTTTGTTTTTAGTTCTCCCTACACTTACCATGGTGAGGTGAGGGGGGGGGGTCAGGACAGAGCTGGGGAAACGATTGGGGGGAAAAAAACCTCCCAAGTCCTTTCAGGGTCACACTAGTGAGACTTACTTATGCTTTTCTTCACACTGATATCTCCCGTTGCTTGGAAACAAATATGATCTTTGAGACACATCAACAATAGTTTTACGCATTTTTGCACTGCATGAAAAAGGCTGCTCTTGTCATGGCCAGCAGTTTATATCCCTGTGATCTAACTGCCTGTGATGCTGTAGCACAATAAATATCGGTAATAGCTCATTGTTATAAGAGGGGGGAAAACTTTTCACATCGTCCTGTCACCTGTGTAATCTGATGCCTCGTATGTTTTAGATTTTATGTTTTCTGGTCCCAGAATTTGCCCATCTGTCTTTGCTACCTCCTCCTTCCTCTGTTTTTTTTTCTCTTGTGTGCCACTAATAATGCAGCTGTTGGTAGCATGCTTCTGGCTATAAGACTGAACACAGGAGGTTGCACTCTCTCAGTTTTTCATTGTTTTCCTGTGTAGATTTTGGCTGACACAGGCTTATTACTCACAACCTTAATGTTTCTCATCTATTAATCAAGACAAGTCAGAGGAACATGCAGCTTTGCCCCGTCATCTAATGAGCCCATACACTTAGCTCATGGAGATTGTTTTGATAGTTCTTTTGATTGTTCTCCTGTGAAGAAAGGAAGGACAACAGCCCTTTTTATGGTCTGCGGTTGTCACAAATGTCAGTAAAGGGTTGAGAAGCTTAATGAAAACCCTGAGATGTCTGTTTCAGCGTGGCCTGGCCTCTCACTCAAGTATCCATATTTCTTTGAAGAGGTAACTTATTGGTTTGAGAGAAATTTCTGCCTGTCGACTTGTCTTCTTCACGGATTGACATCAGGACAGGAAGAAAGCAGGAGGAAAAGAAAGAAAGAAGGCTTTTTTCATCCGTACGCAACCTTACATAAAAAACACGTCGTGTCAGCATCAGAGAATTGATAAATAAATCTTGGCTGGAACTTGAGACGGTTCTTGTCAATGAAAACTTCAATGAGCTACAGACGGGCTCGCTCCACTCCTGGCAGATTGTGATGATGTTTTAAGTCAGTCCAGACTTCCCTGCTTTTCTTGTGTCTTCATGAAGAATTCTGCTCTTTCTCTGTTGTTCACTTTAGTCCTGAGCTAATCAGAGAGGCCAGCGGAGTCGATGCAAAGCAGAAGTTTGCTGTGTAGTCCCACAATTAAACATTGGATTACGCGAAAATTTATACGTTTAATGGGATGAGAGCGCCAGGAAGTGCCTGAGGTCTGGTTGCAATAACATATCAAGCGTAACTTTCACTAAACTGCTTTTCACATGTATGCACAGATGCAAAATATCTATACGCATACTCATTTCCACATCAAAGTTGGTTTGGTGAGCTTAAACATTCATAGGGGGACATCATGCTTGTCTTTTCTCACCATGGTTGTCCATTTATCATGCCTCTTTTCCTCATACCGTCCACAGAAGTTAGCTGAAATTCCGCCAAGTAGTTTCTTCCCCTTGTTTGTTTGAATTGTAGCTCACTTTTTCTATCATGGGAAATGAGATGTGATTCCAGGCATGTTGAAGAACATGGACGATCCCAGTGCAGAATGTGGAATTCTGAGTTTTGACTTATTTCTTCCTTCTCTGATATGAATGTTGGATGGTGTCATTTACTTGAACACTAAATCCAACTGAGCATTGACACGCACTATAGTACTTGAATTAGTGCTTAATTTAAAGAACTACTACACTTTTTAGAAGCCTGATTACTGCCAAGCATGCCACACATGGGATAAGAACATTTTCTACAGATTTAAGCTTTTGCCCATTAGAGTTGGGATAATGAGCTCATCTCTCCCTGAAGTGTTAAACTGAAATATGATATGAAAATCCCACATAGAC
The DNA here is from genome assembly GCF_000239375.1 of Pundamilia nyererei. Lineage (NCBI taxonomy): Eukaryota > Metazoa > Chordata > Actinopteri > Cichliformes > Cichlidae > Pundamilia > Pundamilia nyererei. The sequence goes on from NW_005187526.1 coordinate 369,081, forward strand.
TTGTTCCCTTTTGGCCTCTAAAATATGTCACCTACAGATGATGTAATAAACAGAGCCCAAAGTGTGAACAGTTTTTTGAAAGTATAGATTATTTAAAGACTGTTGTGTTGTGTGTGTATAATAATATGGATACTGTACTGATTGTAAACATTAAAGCTATTAGAGCCTTTGATGAAGAATAAAAATCAAAAGAGAGACATTGCACATATTTCAGCATAATGTTTCGATAACAGAGATAGGTAATTCTTAATAAAAACTAAATACAAGCGCACACACTAAAGGGAAGAACATCTCTGAGACTTTAAATGAAACACACTAAAAGACTAATAGACTTTAAAGCTCTTGCAGCAGACTCTCTGAATGTTACCAATCAATGACAGCCTCAAATAAATCTGTTTGTATTTATGTCATCTGGTAGTGTCTGCAGAGCTGGCTCCCTGCTGTGAGCCAACCGCCCCATCTGAGGGTAGTGACTAGTGCCGACTGAGCACATAGCTCCACGTCACAGAGCCATAAATTTCCACTGTAACTCCCATTGAAGTGTCTCAGCAGCACCAAAACCCCAGTCACGTCTTGGCTACCACCACACACAGACACAGTCAGCCTCTGCAAAGCTCAGACATAAATATTGATCTCGTTGGATTATTGATAAACAAGAATGCTCTGCTCGTTTTCTCTTTAATTCTCCCCTCATAAGGGAAGTGGAGTGAGGAGGGGAAAGCTTGTGAAAGAGGACAAGAATAAGCTATAGAGATGCAGAGATCTAGAGAGTGTGAGAGAGAACGGATAGTAATCCAGAGTTGGATTTCAGCAATAGAGGGGACTGGTTTAGCGTCATTAGCTGTGGTCTGTAGTTTCGAGCATCTCTCATGGTGAAACCACACTGGTATTCCATCCTGGCATCTGCTTCAAAGCTAGAATGCCCCTGTTTCTTATGCTAACCAAATTTGTCAGAGCAGCATTAGGCTGGGGATATGGGAGATTGAGAGGCAGACCTTCTCAACCAGAACTGTGTTTTAATGACCTATCTTACCACCGACTAATTATTTCCTTACAAGTGGCAATGGGGGAATCCTCTATGTCACGGCACATGTTTGTCTATCACATTTAGCACATCTGTCGCCCCCTTTTCTCTCACACTCTCTCTCTTTCCCTCATCTTACTTCTTTTATAACTCTCCCTTCAGTTTTGCTCTTGATCCCCTTCCTCCCAACCCCCCCACCACCCCAACCCCATCCAACCACTGTCTTCCAAACCTCACTGCCTAGGCACATTAGTATTGGCCAAATTGCTTCCGCATGAAGACTCCTTAATTGTGGTAATTCAGTGGCAGAGAGAACCACAGTTTGAATGTGTGGAGAACATGTGTCACTGCTTCAGTGGGCCGACAGAAAAGCCAGCAGCACCTGGAGGGGATGGAAATCAAGAAAATTAGACCCCCAGCTTCTGCTACCACCGGCACTTATACCCCATCATTGTCTTTATACCATGACGGTTATAGGGAGCGAGTACCGCTTGCACACACCAGTACCGCTGTAACCTTCATTCAGTGAGGTAGGAGCAGCTTGACTGGGATTTTGTCATATGTGTAAGGAAACCCATTATTTTTGTTCACAGACACTTGCTGGATTGCTTTTCTGTTTTCTGTCTCACCACCCAACTTTAAAAAAACAAAACAAAAAGCAATTCTTCCTAATATGCAAAGCCCCCCTCAAAAAACAACCCAAACTCTGGCAGCAATTACTGGTTATATAAACTGCCCAGCTCCTTCATCTATCTACAAACAGCTGTTGTTGTTGTTTACATCTGTTTGAAATCAAACATGCATATTCTTCCTGTGTGCAGATATTCTTACAGCTTTAACCTGTGCTAAATAGTAGTTGTGATATTTTTTTTTTCTAACTGCAATCCCTTCAAATATCAATTATGATTTAGCTCAGCTCACTTTATTTTTATTTATGTTGTGTTAAATCACAACACGTGTCATATCAACGCAATTTCATAAGAAAGATTCTCTGATGGAACCATAATGAACTTTTAATGCATCCCCCAAAAGTACCTCAATGTCATTTTTACTATCATAAAAATCAGTTCTTGTTATCGTAGTAATTCGATGTTTTTCTTTCTCTAATGCAGACCTTTGTTTGAGTAACAAAGCTGCTCTCCTTTTAGTTTTAACTGCATAACAAACCACTACTGGTTCACCTTGTCTGTTTTCCTGTCCCACTCTCTCAGCATGTGTCTGCATTTTTGCTGTGTGTCAGTTCTGGGCAAGATGCCAGCAGACCTGCTCCTACTTACTGCTTCTACTGCTTCCCTCCTGACTTAGGAGAGACAGTTATTGTTTCTGCATCAGCACTTAATGGCTCAGCTGGCTGCTTTCAGGCTACCCAACTTGTCTATGTCTACCTCTTTTTCTGTCAGCCCCCTAGCTGCTGTGGGCCCGTTGCCAACCTTGGAGGTTTTAATACTTTAGGTTCTTTCCCCTTCTTTCCCCTTCTTTGTCTTTTCACCTGCCCTTTATGGTTTTGAGATAATTTACATCCTTTTTTTAAACTTGTTTCCATCACACATAAAGCTGGTCATTAATGCATGGAGTATGTAGCTGCAAAGAGGGAGGGTAATCAAAACACAGCTTTTAATAGTTGTTCTAGCACAAGTCCTATAGCTTGGTTTTTACTGTATTTTGTATCGTTATCTCTTTTTTTGTCTGTCTTGGGATTTTTTTCAGACTTGTTATATGGTGTAGTATTTGAAGAACAGGAAAAATAAACCTTTTTTATATAGCATCATAAATGAAAGTAAAACTATTTCTGGGTTTTGTGAATATAGACTAAAAGAAATGGTTCGCATCTTGAGGTAGAATATTGCCTGGTCCACCATTGTAAGCAGACAACTTTCCCATAGCCTTCCCCAAAGCTGTGAGAGCAGGACATGTTGGAATGTGTAAAGCATGGCTTTCAAGCCTGCAGATGTGCTGCACATATATACTGAACCATGGACACGCCAACTATTGAGGTATGCAGAAAGTAAAGAAAGTACCCTCCACCTCCCATACGGTGCATGTGTTAGTGTGTGCATTCTGCTTTTTTTGCATCAGCTCTTTCTACCCCTCTTTATTGACTTTCAGGCCCCCTTCCCTTCATCTTCTCCGCACTTTCTCATTGGTGTTTTCTATGGCAAATCCAGCTGCCCACAGTTGCGCCCTTAGTGTTTGATGGAGTGCCATACTCTCTGGCCCCTAGCTGTGTGTTTATGTACTTCTTGCACCTGCCTTTGCTTGACGAGTAACAGTACCACACACATTCACTCACTCAGTCAGTCACACTGACACACTCTATACACACTCTAACCCAACATACACACATGAATCACACGGGATACTGCTGTTTAAGCCAACAAACTACCTACCCTTGTGTTTTTACTCTTCCTGTGTACCCCACATTTTATAGTCCTAACAGCTGGACAAAACATTGCTTAGAGCTCCCCCATGCAACAACCACCAACCCAGCAGGTGCACAGTGCCCTTAGGACATCTATGTGGGCAAGGGGATATGTTATAGTGATACCTCTAGTGCCATTTATCAAAGAGAACACAGAGTAGAAGAAAAGGCCCCTGTCATATTACAGATTGGCTTGCACTTTTAACATCTTCGTCTTGTCCAAGCTCTGGGGAACAGTCGGGGCAACTCATCATTGTTGATGTCATTTTTCTTTTAGTGCTGTGTTGAAAAAGGCCAAATGGTCACCGAGTCTGGTTATTCATTCTCCATGAATAGGCTACTCTTTCAGGGTAGATGGGTCATGTGTTTTTAGGTTTACTCAGATACACTCAGTGATAAAGCCAAATGTCTTGGGCAATGTTTTTATGACAAATACATATTATACTATACTATATTGTTTCTAGTGGGAGAAGTGAACCTAACTTTATGTAGTACATATATCACTTTTAGTCATTCCCTCTGGTCCTTGGCCACATGAACTAATCTAGAAATCAGTGTTTCATGTATATACACGCGTATCCGTATGAACATAAATCTATGGGAATTTTCACATACATTCTTTGAAGACCAAAGTTGCTTCCCTGGTTTAAAAAAACATATAGAAAGATAGAAGATAAGATTACTGAAATTGTGTACTTGGGACACCCCCTTGGTTGTGTGGAGCACAGACTCACTGATTAGTGTTTGGTTGATAATTAAGGTGCCGACTCTGCAGCTCTGCTGATTCTTAGGTTAAAATTAGGAGTGGGAAAGAAACCGTATAAAGAGCAAAATCACGCTCATCATTTGGATGCCATTAGTTTGCAATAGAGCATGCTGAAGATTTTGAGAGC
>NW_005187526.1:373941-410830 GCF_000239375.1 Pundamilia nyererei
AGTGTTTAGATTTTTCAATCACCTGTGTAAGAAGGAAATTTGTTATATAATATCTGTGTGTATACAAAAGAGTTTGAGAGGATAAAACTAGTAGAGTGGCTCAGGAAGTAGAGCTCGTCCTACACTTATCTAAGGTTGTATTCATCCTGGGCTGAGTAAGTGACCAAATCTAGACATAAGTTTGCATATTTGCAAAGGGATGATTCAGTGGAGGCAAGTTACCAAACCTCGAGTTGCCCTTCAAGCATCCATTGGTGTGAGTGAACATTAAGTTAAAAGTGCTTTTGCATAGAATGAAGCGCTTGTATGTACGTGTGTGTGTGTGTGTGTGTGAGATTTGCAGTAGAAAGTGTTTTGTATGCTAAACTTGAGTTTATTTATGTTGATATTGAACCTTTTTTGCCGTTTGCTCAGTGACTTTGCCGTCCCTTGGCCAACACACGACAGAAAAAGCCCCAGTAAGTTGTAAACTCGACTGAAAAAGTGCTGTGGACACTTGTAGGAAATAAAGCACAATCGCTGTATGAGAGGATTATTTGAGAAGGAAAGCCTTATTGGAACAGGTGATGCAAGAATTAAATGTGATTCCTTTGGACAGTTCCAGCTTACTGGAAGAATGTAGCATGTGATGAATGGATCCTCCTCTCCTCTCTCAACAGGCGGTTTGGCACATAACTTCCTTAACTCCACAGTATCTTTTAGTCATCCAGCTATGTCTCCCTGCTTCTCCTGTTATGTGTTTGAAATAGCCTCTCACCATAGAAATAACACTGACATATAATAGAGAATATGTAATTCCATGTCACATTGCAAACAGTTTCATTTTGGAAAGATGGAAGACAGGAGGTTCTTCCACACTAGGCTGCCATTAAGAGAAGTAATCATAGAGTGAGGAACACTTGAGGCTCCTGTGATGTAATGCTGGTGTGAAGTGAGCTGTACTTGACACTAAGCTGAATACAAGCGTGACTACATGGAATATTGTTTTTGAAATAAACAATTACTCACAACAAGTTAATTAGATCTCTTTTTATCATGATTTTTAGGCGTAACAGTGTGGGTGTGATTTCAGACTGTCTTGTATCCAAAATGATCTAAAGGTTTTCACAGGAAACAAAAATTGCAATAATAAACAAAGATAACCTCTATAAATTTTCAGACCCTGTCCACTTGTACTCACAAGAAGATATAACATTAAAGAAAATAATAACTTTAAGTATGGACTGGCGTAAACTTTAAAACTGAGAAGGTGCATCATGTATTTTAGAAAAATTGCCCAGTGTCGTTTGTCGTGGTTTATAGCTGACCTTAATATGCAAATGTATTTTAATTCAGATTATATGTCAAAGACATGCGCTATCAGTAATACTGTTGAAAACAGAGGACACCTTTTCTTGATTTCTGTGTTTAAGAGCAACTAGCTGGTCAAGAACAATTAAAGGCCAATCAGGTGTTTAACTAAGTCACAGAAGCGGTGCTTAAATCTGCCGGACTGCAGTTCATTTTCACTTTTTTTCACTTTTTTTATTAGGTGTGAAATATCCAGGCCCGTCACCGACTCTCGAAGGCTCGGTCCAAAACCTGGAGCTGAAGTTCTGCAGCCGTGCGACGGTGAAATGTGCCTCAGGAACCGTGGGAGCTGTAAAAGTGTGCGCCAGGACCCCAGGTGTGTGCAGCTGTGCCCTGTTAAAACTTTACTGCCTGTGTAGGAGGGAAAGAGTGAGACAGACTAGACTCTTCTTTTACTTTCTTTAACTTATGCTTTTACACACTCTACTCTGTCTTGCTCCCTCTCGTTTTCCTGCTCAGTCTTTATGTTGATTTCTATCCAGCTATGTGATTCAGTTGCTGTTTTCTCCTGGGGCGCTGTCATTGGGCTGTGGCCATGTCTTTGATGGCAAGGATGTTATTGGAGCTAGTGTCATAGCACAGAGTTCACAAGGTCAAGCTGCACATGATGTGGGTCAGATTAGTAGATCTATTGCAGCTGTCAATATAGAAATACAAGCAAACCATGTGCAGTTAATGCCCTTATTTTAAAATGACCATTTATTGTAGAGTCACCAAAATATGTGCACATAAAGAGTGAAAAGTGAAAATGACGATGGAGGGCAAAGTTGTTCTTTTGGACTATGAGCTCTTCAACTAAAGTGAAAAATTAACAAAACATGGCTTTACTGGTGCATAGGAGTGGTCATAATAATAATTCATAATTCGTTATTAGGCCTTTTGCCTTCTGTATAGCAACCAAATAGTGCTGTTGCAGTTACTTCAAGGTGAATCACAAGGAAGTTCAAATAAAGGGCTGTTTTTAATACATGAAACATTTACAAATGTTTTATTTTATGTGTACATTTGGTCATTCCTATTTCAGAAATGCTTTCCAATTTATGGGAATCATTATAGCTTGATTTGGAGAAGTGGAGAGTTTGTAAAATATTACAAACTCTTGTCTTTCAGGTTCAGGAGAGGGAGTGAAGGAGAAGCTGGTTCCTCTGATTCAGGGTCCATCTGACACTAAAGAACTACATATGAGCCGCTGGCTTAATGAGATTCGCAAGCCTGAATCTTTGCTGGCCCCTGACCTGCTGGCATTTTCTATTCAGGTCCCTCAGCAAGGAGATGATTGCAGGAACTCAGGTATAAGTGTTTTAAATGTATGGATTACCCTCTTTTCTCCTCTCCGCTTTTCTCCACCCCACCCCACCCTTCATTTATAAATCAGGTTTTAGTTCATTTTCTGGTTGTGGTTTTGGTGTTTGGGTTTGTTACAGGCACTGATTATATCTGCACTATTGGTGATCTAATTCAGCAGTCTCCATTTGTTTAGGTTGTCATATTTTCCTTCCTCTCATAATGTCATGTAGTGCCCCCTTTCAGTTATTTGTTTAGTAAAGCCGATAAGTGTTTCCCACTCTGCTGTCCTTGAAGCAGGGTTGGCAGCCCTGCATCTCTTTTCAGGCAGTGTGATTTCTCTAAACAGCAGTTAGTCTCTGTCAGCACTGGGCTGAGCTGGCTAACAACAGCTAACCACTTGAGGATTGCAGTTGACGGCTGCTCTGATGTCAGGTTGCAGTTTTGATTGCATCCCTAGACCACAGATTATGTTTCCTGTGTCATTGTGAGGGTGTGTGGGTGCATGCATGTGCCTTTTGAGAGAGGGAGTGGGATTATTCAGTAGCCTTTCCAAAGAGCTAAAAATGCAAACCAATTCCAAAATTTAAAGTGCTGCAGTGCTTGATTTAGTAAGTAGGATATTAATCATCACATCTGTACATGTCGCCAAGGATGCCCTCATTTTTCTGTATGAGCTTCTAGAAATAGATATGACCACGGATATTAGTGTGTTATTAATATTCTTCATACCGTCAACTTAAAAAACGTACTTCCCGAGAAAAACTGATACCTCTCAAAGTATGGGACAGTCTCTGCTATGTCATGGCCTTTAGCCACTCCCAAGTTTCTAAAAGCCCACAGTAGGGGCCTTAAAGTACATTCTGGGCTGTTTTCCTGCAACCCTCTCCCAAGATCAGATCCCAAGATCAGATACAGGAGAAGCCTGGGGTGACAAGGTAAAACAATACAGCTCCATTTGTTTTCAGAGTTGTCTTCAGAGTCACAGTTGTACATTACTTTTAATACCGGACTACAGAGATTCATTGTGTAGCCTTGATTTGTGCAAACCGCCAACTCCTGAATCATATCAGGGCTCAGGCCTTAAACATGTCAGCTCTGAGGTGTGTATAGAGCTGGCCTCAGGTAGTTTCAACTGTGAGAAGAAGATGCAGTTGTAGCTAAGGGTGCAGGAAAGTAAGAAGAAAAGTATTGTTTAGAGACAGTAGATTTTGGAGGTCATCCCTAACCAGGCACTGTATTGCTCTTTAAAATTCACTCTATCATTTACTGTCCCATTTCTAGTAAACCAAGTGCCAGGACACTGCTGTAAATTGCAAATAAAAGGCAGGCTGACATTTCTTAGAGAGGTAATGGTTTGATAAATGTGAGGACAGTCATTGAATACATTTCCTGAATGTTACAGCGACAGAAAGGCAGATTTTTAAAATCAGTGTTTCCGACGAGATGTTCTTCCATCGATTACGTACATGATCACTCAGACATGTAGTAGATAGATACTTTTAGGAGCTCTGGTAAACTCTGTTTAGTCCACGGCCTCAAACCATTGCTGTGATTTAGAGACCATATTATTTCAGTAAAGCATGGCTCATAAAGGCAGTACATATTTTTGAATATTAAAACCTGATCTGAACACAAACCAGAAGACCAAAAGGAAGCAAAGAGAGTGGGAGAGCGAAAGGAGATGAAGGTAAAAGGAGGTGGGGGGGCTGACTCCCAGAAGAACTGAATATATCTCCAGCAGATGTGGAGCAGTGCAGGTCTGTGCTACTTCTCATCACTGCCTCTCTTCTTTTTCCCCCCCTGTCTTTTGAGTTCAGATCGCTCTTTTTTTTTTTTTCCTCACTGTCTGAACGTCTCTATTGTCTCTTTTCAGACATACGATATTTAACAGTGTGGGATTCATCAGTCAGTTAACTGGCTGCCATTCAGACTTGGGGCATGTTTACCTTCATATTACTTATATAAATATGTGTCACTCACATGTGTCTAAATGACGGAGAAAAGCCACAAATCAGCTGTGATATGTGCCATATTTGCAAATAGCTTTCACCCCTTTGATAACGAGAATCACAAACGTCTGTGTGTGTGTGTGTGTGTGTGTGTGTGTGTGTGTGCGCGCTGCAGCGTGCTACCAAAGATAGAGCTGTATTTCGCCCCTTGTGCATTTCAGTCTCAGATCAATCACTTTTGTTTTTGGAATATTGAAACGATTAATGCCCTAGACATCTAATTGATCTAATAATCAAATGTGTAGTAAAAGCTGGGGGTCAGCAGCGTGTGACTGTAAGGTAACAACTTTACCACACGTGGAACGTTTTTCTCATTCTCTGTATTTTTCCTAACATGCTGCTGAGGATAACACTTGTGTGTGTACACAGGGTTTTGGGGTGTCTCTTAAAGCTCTGTGTTTTGTATGGTGGTCAGGCTTACATCAAAGCCTTTGGTTAGCCCACATGTCCCATGTCCCTGCTGTCATCCAGAGGGTGACTAGGAGCCTGTTAGAGCAATGTTAATAGAATGATGGATGCAACGCCTCATTCAGCAAGAGATGAAAGGTGGTGTGGCACTGCTCTAAATAGGCTGGACACTTTGCTCCCACAGGGCTAGCTCAGAGGTTCAACATTTTGTGATCATGACATTCCTCAGTTGTTGGAGCACTTGGTCTTGGCATCAAACACACTTTATTCTTCCCATGTGGTTCTGCTGAGTCCATTTACCAAATTCCTAAAGTGTGATCATTATACACTGAGTATACGACCGGGGTAGGGAGAAAAGCTGACTCCTGACAGTAGGATGCAGTGGAAAACACAGCAGAGTTATGAGCGATTTCTGCCCAGTTCTCAAAGCATAACGGGGGAGGGGGGGAATGGGGGTAATTGCCATTAAGCTACCAGTAGCTTAGTAGTAGTCAGTGAAGTGTTTAAATATATATACATTCATATACCTTTATTTGATTGACTGCAGTTGATTATAAGTCAAGAGAAGTCTTGCTTTTTCGTATTTTGCCTCTGCCCCTTTTATGTATGAGTGATCTCTGCATTGTCTCATTTCTTAGAGCTTGTGACAGGCTCTGAAAATCAACAGCACTTTCCTTATAGATCCTTTAATTCATCCCAGAAGCCATTTCCTCAATGCCATGCACCTTCTAATTTCTCAAGGCTCGGAAAGGCTCATATCTCCAGGGGGGATGTTGGGAAATGTTAATTTTCAGTGTTAAAGTAAAGATAAATTGGTTGTTTTGATATATTGTTTTATTTGAATTATTTGTAGTCCAGTATTTTAATGAAAGCTTTGACACGTTTAATTGTCTCATTCTTTCTCTCACTCCTTATAACTCTTTTATATAAAGTTAATCTAAGGAGATGAGTAGCTTTTAAATATGGCCAGTGACATCTGTTTTCTGTCTAATTGTTTACCAGCGAACTAAAACAAAATTCCAATTTACTTAGAAAATGAAGAGGGTGGGTTGGGTGGCTATGGTCGGCGGTTGGAGGGAGTCCCTGTACACTTGTAGAACTCCTGCAGATCGGGAATAATGTGTTTTTATTTAACAGAGCTGAGGTTGGAACATTCTAATAAATTAAGCACAATTAAAGGCGTGGGTTTTTACGCAGAAGAACTAAGCAGCTCTGCTTTGAAGTGTCCTCTTTTATGGATCCAAAAGGGTCGAGTAATTTTATTTCTCGCCATTAACCCTTTAGATTGAACATGACGGTCCCACAGGCTTTCTCCAAGTTGATTAGTCGACCCAGATAGCCACAATATCCTTTTCATGCTCTTTTCTTCTGAAATAACAAAACTTTAAAAGCATTATGAGACATGAATAACAAAATATATCAGCGCCACTTTTTAATTAAATAAATAAAAGATAAACTATTGTAATAAATCAACAATGGAAACATGCAAGTCTGCAGGGCGAAGAGTCAGACTTGTGGTGCAAGTGAGGTAGCTGCTTTTAAGTCACAGCAGACAGCAATCCAGGTTGGCGGACAGGATCAGAAGGGCATAGGTTTTTCTTCCACATGGGCCTAGTTGAGAGCCAGGGACATGTCATCATTCACCAGCATGCATTGGAATGGATGCCTCTGGTATTAGATCTATAAATTATTTTTGAATTTAATAAGAGTAGAGCAGTGCCTTTAGTGACTGGGACCAGAAATCCTTGGCCATGTCATTCACAGTGACCTCTAGTGCTACTTTGAGTGTAAATTATCACTGGTACTCAAGAGACAGTTTGATCATTTTGATCCCTGGACAGTGGCTGGCTGGCTGACTATGTGCTTTTGGCTCAGTCTTGGGTCTGTCATCACTGATGGATGGGAAGGACTAAGGGGCCTTGGATGGGGCTAGTGTGCAAGAGTAAAGGGCTAGAGGGCGTGTGAGGAGCTGGGGTTTATGCTGAACCGTGGGGCAAGCAGCAGCCTGCAGGTGTCCCCCACCCCAAACACACACTCACTTTACCATTGTGATTTCAGCAGAGGAGGGAGGGACCAATGGCTCGAGTGAGTTTTATGATTGTAGAAGAGAGAGGGAGAGTGTGAGTCTGTGAGGGATAGCATGTGTTTTCCCTAGGCACGGCAGCAGCTGCGAGACAATGATTTATGCTTTTCTCAGAACTCTGGGATCTCAAAATGTTACATTTAATCAAGCACACTGAGAGCAGAGCAAATGTTAAAGATGTTCCCTATAAAGCCCTTCAGTTTTGATCTCTTTACCATACCATGGGAGCAGGGAGAATAGAGGAACAAAGTGATCTTTAATCTCAATTTTAACATATTGAAGGGAATAATGAAAGCTACATGGAATTAATCCTGTGCGAATTCCCAAAGTGCTGTAATACTGAACACACTTAGTTCCCTAATAGTTATTAAAGCTGTTTTCTTCTCAATTACTGCTTTAAAATTAGACAAATGGGGGGAAGAAAGTGCTTCAGAGTTTATTCTGAATTAAGTCTAAACATATTTATTATATATTTATTATAGGAGAGCAGATACTACGTATATGTTGCATGCATTATAGTGACATTTCATGCAAACCTATATATAAGTGTTGGTGTGTATTTGTGCCCATTTATGTAAGTGTCCTGAGAGGCCTGTCCACAGCAGTCAGAAACAGGTGGGGTTCTACAGTACCTCGAGTCTGCAGACCCAAAGACTAATGAGAGCAGGTGGCACTGAAGCACCACCTGACTTTGATCTGACCGTTCGACTCGAGCACATGAATGCATTCCATTATACTCACTGGTCAGTGCATGCACGTGCAAATGCAGAGAAACTGCTACACATGCTATGTTTGCCTCTTTACTGATAGCCTTTGAATGGGTTGCACTGACACTGTAGATGGGGTGTGAACTGAAGTGGGATCTCCCTTGGTAGCCTCCTCCATTACAATCTTTCAAAGGACTGCCGTACTTTCATATGTCCATCTATCATGCTCTTTTCCCCTCCTTTGCATGTGTTCACTCACTCCATAGAGTGTTAAATCAACAGTCTGGCTTGGTTTCAGGCAGAAACTTGATGGCTTTAAGCTGCTGCCTGAACGTTTTCTGGCTGATAAATCTACAGTAGACAAAATGGTACTAAAAATACATTTATTGTACATGCTTGGGAGAAACCTCAGAAAGCAATTTACTAGGCAAATGTCATAAATGAAGTGACCAGCTCTTCAGCTGTTGGGACCTGATCAAAATTTCACAAGAGATGACTGTGAATAAATGAAGAGACAAGTAGCTACTTCAGATAATGTCTGGGAGTGTGCATTCATACAATTCTAAGGAGTATGAGAATTTAACAGGACTTACTCATTGGGCTTTGCCTCATGCAAATTAAAATGAGTCTTGCCATTCAATTTTAGAATCAAGGGCATGAAACTCGACCAAAACACGTTATCCCAAGTGTTTGTTTGTTTAAGCACCCAGTGACTTCCACAATAGTGTGTTTAATTACCAAAGCAGCTACTCTCATCATGTTTTGTGTATGTATGTAGCAAGGCAGGTAATCTGGAGATTAGACCCCAGAGAATCCTCTCAGAGATGGCTGTCGAGGTCAATCACAGCCCATTACTGGAGCTGTTCATCTGTGAAGTGTTCGGCTATTTAGGCCAATCTCACAGTTCTTAAAGCCTGAAGCAGAGGGACGAACATACAGATTGGGCACAAAGAGATGAGGGCTAAGGCTAGAGATGGGGTGGGGTTGGAGTGTGACTCAGGCTAAAGATAGTGATGCTAGTCCTCACTCTAATGATATCACAGCTCCAATGCGAGTATTTTATATCTTCCCTTCAGGATTCAATATGAACAGAAGATGGGATTGTGTTTACACCACGTAGTAAATGAGTGCAAATGACACACTCAGGAAACTTCTGTTATAATAACAGTGAAGTAACAGAATTTAAATCAAAGATTATAGAATAAAAGGAGAAATATAACATTTTGGAAAGATGAGATGTAGCACTGCTACCGTTACACAAATAACATTAATCAGTCATAATAATGGTTAGTTATTCTCTGCCTAGTTAAGGGGTTGAAGCTGTAGAAGATTTAGTCTCTAAGTGTGAAAAGAGGTCATTGTGGGTCACTGCTATTTTACCTCTGAAGGTTGTTGTCTAGGTAAGGTAGAGTCAAAGGGAAGGAGATAAGCAATTAGCCCTTCTCACCATGTGAAAGTGGAGAGAATATTACCTAATCAGTCTCATTAGCGTGATCTCTGGAAAGGCGTAATGACTGCTTGTAATGGCTGTGAAAGGATCTCGTATCACATTAGTGTGAATGTCACTTCCAGATGAAAAGTCTATAGCACTTAGAAATAACATGGGCACAAGGCAGAAGTCTAAAGTGTAGTAATGTTTCTGTACTAGTTTGAACTCAACTTTATGTTTGGTGTGTTTCCTTGTGACTACCTGTGTTGGCGATCCACACTGAAATAGCAAAAAAAAAGGAAGTAAATCTCCTGTGTAAAGCACATGAACAGCATTCCAGTGACACTGCATGGATTTTGATAATGCCTACTTTTAGAAGCATTTAGTGCTGAGCTTTATGTTCTATTAAGTTAAGTCAGTACATGAAGAAATTAAATTTCCCACAGTTTTCTGATGATGCTTTCTGCTCCACAGCTGCAACATGGTGATTTAGCTTGTCAGCTACTGGGTGTAATGTAATTCCCGGGGCTCCCTGACTCATTTTACCACTAAGGTACATTTATTTTTAAGGTCTGTCAGTGACACACGCTTTCTTATTGAGTTATTACAACAAGTAATTCCAAGTTAAGCTCCTTAGAGGCAGATAGGGAGAGACTCTCCAGTGATCACTGCAGGAAAGGCGAAGGAGTTTTGTTTTGCTGTTTATAAAGGCAGAACAACACTACAACGCGTTAACAGGGCACACTCACTGTAAACTCTGGTTCATTGTGTTGCATACAAGCTGTTTACACTTTATCCAGCTCTGGATTGAGTAGCTGGGATGGAGGAGGTCAATTTACTTAACCTTATCTAATTGAATGTTGTCACTGGATCAAAGGTCGCCACATTCCACACAGTCAGATCAAACATCACACAGTACAGTCACAACAATTGGCTACCCTGGATCACTTAATCAGGGGCTTGAAGTTTTATTCTCACAAATTAGAGGGGATAATGTCCAGACGGACTGTGGAGGGCCTGAACACTGTCTTCAGTTACGCACATTTGGATTAGTTGGCTTTAATCATACTGGTACTAAGAGGGTTTCCTCAACTTTCAAGCAATTTACAATTTACTTTATACATTTCTGTGCATAAAATTTGTTGCATAATCCTTGCCAAAGCTGCCAAAGATATCTTTTAATTTATGTTAAAGGTTAAACCTTGTGATGCTTCATGATAAAATATTCACATGTGCTGATGTGAGACGCTGTAGTTTAGTAGATGCCCCATAATGGAGAATTTCTTTCTCTTTGCTGACAGAGACAAACATCAATTTGCGGTGGCTCCCTGTTCATCACGCCACTCAGTTTATCAGTGTCACTGTCTGTCTGTGAGCCATACTTCTGTCTTTCATCTCTCCTTATTGCTGTTCCAGCAAGTTAGATCAACCACTACCTCCTCACATTATTAGAGGCTGGTTACTGATTCATACTCTGCCAGTCCTAAAGTCATATACAGGCTAACCAGAGTTCAGACAGATGCTGAATAGGCAGAGCAGAGCAGTACTGAAGCGAGCTGGCTGGAGTTCTGTGTCAGTAGCCAAACCAATATGTGTCTCGCCGCTTGAGTGCCCATCAGAAAACACGTGGTGGTCGTGGGAAGGGGATGAGAGCCCATTAGCTTCTACACAGCTGAGCTGCCGCGGCGCGTCTCCTCCCTCGTACCAAGCCCTCTCCTCACCTCTTCTCTCATTCCCCCAACACGGCACTCCTCCGCCTCCACTCCCCTATTTTATGTGCTCCGCACAAACTTTCCCAGGCTATGCTGTTGCCCAAATGAGTCTGTGTGCGCACAGTGCGCAAAGCTTAACCACACAGAACCATAGCAGTATCAGCTCTTCCAAAGAATACAAGGGAAATTAAAAATTAGTGCAGAAGGTACATTCTCACATCAGGCAGCAGTGATGATAAAAAAGGAGTTGAAAGGAAAGTGGTGTATAGGGTTAAGAAGGGGTAGGAGCTGATGTTCTTTGAAATCTCTTTGATGCTGATGTGGACATTATTACTGGAGAAGTACGTTAGATGTAAGTAATTAAGCTAATAGTTGTTGTAGGGTTCTGGGTGGGACAGCAGTGGTGGTGAGAGGCATTTCTCACAGCTCTCTCAGAATAAAAAAAGGCAAAGTAATTAACAGAATCAGTCGGTAGGAACCAGACCAGGGGGGGTGGGTTGAGTGAGGCTCAGTCAGGAATGGAATGTGACACACACCAGCTTCACTAATGTTGAATTCTCCCATACAACTGGCTTATGCTTACACACACACACACACGCACACACACACACTCACACTTATTCACACAAACAGAACACTCTCAATAGTACCAATTACAAGGATTTTTGAGGGGTTTTTTTCAGGCTGGCTTTTGTTCATAAATGCTCCTGGCAAAGAGCACATTTCAGCATCATCTGTTAGAGAGCAATAGAAGGAAGTTGAAAATTGGACTCTGCAAGGTTTTGTTTGCCACATATCCTGGTCTTCTGTTGTTCAAAGCATATTTCTTTCTGTCACTGAAAACCATTGTGATTTGTTCCAGTGACAGACAGACTGAAAAATGGATTCTCAGAGTCTTTATTGTATCGTCACGTATTTATCTCCTAAGAGTTCTGTAATTCTTCTTGTTTTGTATGTAGAGCTCTCATTTGTCTTCAAAGTCCCCCCACAGACCACACAGGAACATCACTGGCGTCATTTCCCATAAAAGAACCAACAGTCATGCTGCGATGACTAAGTATATGCAGGTTTGACCAGCAGAATGATTGGCAGCTGAAATTATTTAAAGATTTAAAGCTGCAGTCGGTAATGTTCTGCACCTTTCAACTGCATAAAAGATGACAAGAGCATGTTTTAGTGTTTGTACTAGTGATCCTCCACTGACCAGCTGTCTGTGGGTGTGTGTGTCACCAGAGTTTTCTTTGCCAGTAGCTTTTCCTAGAGACTAGTGGTGATTTTTAATACACCTCACTGGGCAGGACTAGTGTAGAGGCCATCAGTAAGTAACAAAAACAGAGTTTCTTTTTTTTTTTTTATGGGGCATCTGTGCCAAAAGGTTCTTTGCTTTTTTTTTTTAAACCGAGGCAGGTGTACATTTTTAGTCCTTTTTGTAATGCAAGTGTCACATTTTTACAAGAAAGAAATGCCAGCAGCATTAAGAGATGCTGAGCAGCCTGCTGTGCACTGATGCTTTCTTTTTTTTTTCTTGTCACTATTACATTTATTTAGCCAGCTGGAGAAAGGGTAGGATATACACTACACCAGCCACATCCTAACATTAATGGATAGTTTAGTTTATCAAGTTCCCTGTTAGCTGCAGGAATGCAGCAGCTATTCTTGCTGCAGCAGAAGTTAATGCCTCAGCTCTGTGAGTATTTATAAGTGTGTCAAACTAGCACAATATTGATATGAAACTAATACTTGGAGGAACATTTTGCTCGCTGTGGGTCCACTAGTTAAGCAGAAGTAAGTTAGACTCTTGTACGTCCAGCACATCTCTTTTGTGTATATTTTGTGTCATAGCAACCACAGTGTCATAATAAATAGCTAATAAAAACCACTGCACTCCCAAAGAGTTCTCAAATGTTCTCAGGTGGCTCTTTTGAAGGGTGTCTGGTTTTTTCAGCTGGCAAAACATGATTTAATGCACACGCCCCTTTAATGATGGGCAAACGCCTTGTAACTGTTTCACAGTACACTATGCTATAATGGCTAGAGGCAGCATGCACAAAGTATGGTTTATATCAACTTGACCCATGCTGTCTACCTCTGACCTGGGGCGGCAGGGTCAGCCACTGATTGATCTGTGCCTTTTCTTTTCTCATTTTTGTGCAGGTTTCTTCTATTTCATTTCATATTTCACTTATACATACAAGACATGACCTTAAATGCTTAGGCCAATTCCCTGGAAACTGTTGTGAGAATGTATGCTTTAGGTTTGAACTCTTTTCAGTTGCTTTTATTCATTTGTTCATGAATGTCAGTCTGGAAAAAACAGTTTTAACTTTTATTTCCATGGTTAATCAACACCATATCAGAATCAGAATCAGAAAGGGTTTTATTGCCAAATGTTGAGCGGGTTTACAACATTAGGAAATTGCTGCGGTGCTTCAGTGCAAACATACATATCTTCCCTGCACTTTATGTTGCTAAGTTTAACACTTCAACTTTGAGTGTGGCTTTTGGGATCAGGTATAAACATTTCGAAATTGGTTGAACGGCATTATGTAGAAACTAGTTCTGACAGAGCCTAAATAAGCACCTATTCAGAACTTTACACACAAATACAAAGCAGTTCCAGATCCCTTCCCTGTTGTAGTTTTTTTTTTCCACTCCGTACCCTCCCCGTCTCCGTCACTATCTCTGATCTTTACCCTCCCTCACTTTGTGGCTTTTTCCTCTTTTTCTGTCCTGCACCCATGTGCTCTTCTGTTCCTGGTCTCAGAGTTTACCACCACCCCCAAAGTCTATGCTGCTCTGCTCTGCCCCACTTAACCTTTGTTCAATTGCCTGCCAGGCTGGGCAGGAATGTTAATGGAAGCTGTCAGTGGGACCTGATTTAAAAGGTTACTGGGAGCTCCAACCAGAGCAGCATCCAGTGACAGAGGCTCTGGCCCAGTGAGAGTTATGGTGTTGTGGGTGAAGAGAGCATCCTCCTCCCTTTGCCCCTCAGCCTCTCCTGGTAACTTGAGCCTTATTGTTTCTGAAGGCCAGGCAAGGCCTTGTGACTGGTCATCTCCAGCTCAACTAAACTTTTATTGCCAGTTGTCATTTTGACTCTGAGCACCTATTAATTTTCTCTTCTGTGCCCGTTTTTACCATTGTTATTACATAATATAGTTTAGAGACAGGCCCAAACATGTCCAGTCACGACCTTAATTTAGTCACTTGTATGCTGATGACAGCTGATTTTTTTTTTCATGAAATGGCTTTCCATTTTGTAGCCTCTTAACTATATTTCAAACACAAGTGTCAGTCTTTGTCATTCATTCTCACCATCAGCATTTTTAATGGCCATTACAGCTCTCTTATTTCAGGGTGAAATAATAAAGGCTTAATTAGAGCCACCTAAAATCAAATGGTTATCATTTATTATGACCCATCGACACTGTTTTGCTTTCTAGACCTATGTGAGAGGAAAAATAAGAGTGAGAGACAGAGAGAAATGCAGACATACCATCCTGGTAACAGACTCTTTACCAAAATTAATAATGAAAACTATTTACCATGAAATATGATGCCGTGTTTTGAAAGCTGTGACTAATGTGAGTCTGTACCCACAGTGTGTAGTATCAGCATAAACTGTGTGGGCTGAGATTGAGTCCTGACACCCAACCTACAGGCTACATCTTTGCTTCTGTGTGGCTGAACTATACAGCCAAGGTGGAGACTTTGCTCCAGGGCTTTAGGCCTCTGTCAGTTCCATGGTTGACAGCACTATTAAGCCCTTACTTCTCTGGTATTTCTGGGGGAAAACAGACCAGACCTTTGACACTGGCGTCATACAATCTGAGTGTGAAACTGGTTTCATGTATATATGTATATGTTCACCTAAATATAAGCATGTCAGTGTCCTGTGTATTAGCTGTGTAACTTCCCAGTTACTAAAGGGCAGCAAATTTATCTAACTGGGGACATTTTGAATGCAGTGAGTTACATATAACCCAATCCTGTGGTCTGTTTTTGCCTGTGTATGCATGTAGTGTATAGATGTTTGTAAGTTTACTGGGTCTCCCTCATTATAGGTGTAGGCTTATTACCACGTGATATTTTTACATGGTATTTTCTGCTTTGCTGTAGAGTTTTTCATGAAATTTAAGATATTTTTTAAGATAAACATATGAGATTTTGAAGCTGATGGAAAATCTCATCTCATGAATCCACAGCCTCCTGAAATGCTAGTGATATCAAAACAGTAGAGAGAGCTAGAATGATAACGGATGAGTGTATTTAAGCAGAGAAGGGGGAGAGGGGGTTGTGACAGATAACATGAGCAGAGGAAGTGAAGACTGCTGATTGACTGCTGAATGAGTCTGCTCTGTTTTAAAGTGTCACTGCGAGGCCTGGATTTTGGACAAGCAGAAGATCCCTGTCCAGGTGCAGACACTAAATTCAGCCGGCTTCTCCACACACGGAGAGATGGATGACTTGGCTGCATGTGTGGTGCGCTGCATGCAGTAGGCCGGAATTCATGGAGGCCTGTTACCTCGTACTGAAAATTGGATATGACTGTGTGCTTATTAAAGACAGGAAATAAAAGCAGGTGTTTTTTTCAGTAAGTAATATCTAAGAGATATCTTGGAAACTGTAAATCATTATTTCTGATAAACAAATCATTGGTTTGTTGAAAGTAATAGAATCTCTGCAAGCTTGCCGTTGTTCACACTGTATCGCATCGACTTTTATACAGTTTCAAGTTCTGGGCATTTCTTCAAATAGAGATTGGGTGACCTCCTCCTTTATGCAAAGCAGGCTTTTATAAGAGGAGAGCCTTTATTTCAAATGTTGCTTGATAAATAAACTAGTTCCTGAGCATGATCTCTCGACAGAGACCAGCTAGATTGTTTGAATCTGTGTTAGCTGGTCTTTGTTTTAAGGGGGAGAGCACCATTATAAATGCATCTATACATACTAACAGAGGGTCTGTGATCAGCGGAGCATTAATGTTGTCACAGGTTGTAATGTGGAGGTAAAAAACACATATTTAGCAACTGACTGTACATGACATAAAAACAACTCATAACATGCATTTCATTTTAGCTAATATTTTTAAGATTTGTTACTTCAAAGCTGAACCCTAACACACTACAGTACAAATTCAACACTTCATCCAGCAATTTGAAATCAAAAGCCCTCAAAGAAACAATGTATTTGTGAGGATGGCATTGTTTTATAGCAGAGATTTGACACAAAAGGTGGATGGGGGTGTTTTTTACCTGGCCTGTATCTGGGGACAAAACTTATTTGCTATTTTTATTTTCAGGAAAGCAGCACCGTTTCAAGATTTTAAGAGAAACGTAACTTCTTGTGGATGTGTTGTAAATCCCTTAGGTGGCCTAACCGTTAGTTGACCCAAGGCTTGGTCACTATTACGCTCTAACATGAATCAGAAATATTACCCTCTTTCAGAATAAGTTATAGACTTTTTCTCCTTTATTCTAGCTATATCAACACATTGATCTAATTCTCATTTTCCCTCTGATTAATTGCCATGCTTTGTGACTGCACCATTGTCCTCCTGGTGCACTTTGCATATTTTTCACATGCTGTCACTTTACCGCTTGTTACAAATCATTAAAATTCAAAAGGGAAAGTCTTTTATCTGCGTGGACATGTGCAAATACTGAGCGCTGTGGTGAAAATCTGCACAAAACCATTGTGCTTTGGTCAGTGTGTCTCTGTTTTTTCTTATGCAAGTGGGTGTACAGATTTGTGATGTTTTTTGTTATAGAGCTTTGGCGGCTTTGTTATGTTCTCCAACATTACAGGATCATTAAATCACTCTCACCCTTTCTCCTCCATCTGCGTCTGACTGACAGAGACCCTGCCTTTATTAGACAGGGCCTAAACGGACAAGGCAGGAAAGTGACGTGTGACAAACCTTAAAGGGTGGAAGATCCTTATAGTGAACTAATAAACCAGGCTAATCTGTAAACCCTGTAATGGCCAACACTCTCCCACCACCTCTGCAATCTCCAAAGTGTTAGCAACGATCTTTCAGAGCCGCTGCTTCTGGATCCCACTTAGCCTCTAAGCCAGCCAGCCAGTCGCCCTGTCAGTCCAATCTGCGCAGTGCGTCAGTTTTGTTTAAGAGTCTCTTTAATGCCCGTTGATTAAAGTGTCAGAGGTCATACCAGTCCACATTTTGTCTGTGTGTGTGCATGTGCGTGTGTCTGTGTGTGTGTGTTTGGGGCGGGGGCAGTGTGATAAGTAGCAGATGGGGGAGGTTCAGCAAAGGGACCTTATCAAGTCACACGGTGGATTTTTGATTAAGTAGAATTGCATGAAGTGTTGCATCAGGCCCTAGACATGTTTTTCGATCGTAGTCTTTTAGTACTTTAGTGAATGTACTACACCTATCCCAGCCATAAAAAAGCTCTATCTAGTTATAAAACTGTATACCAAGTGTGCTGTTTGTGATTGGTCGATGTGCTTTTGTTGAATAATAAACTCCTTCATTCTATATTCAGTATATCCAGCTGTGACTGGCAACTTTATATGTGTAGAAATCATTGATGTGGGCTACCGTATTGTCTTTAAGTATGCTAATTTTTGCAATGCTCTTTTCGTAACAGTAACAGTTGATCCGCTGCACATGCAATTCAGCTCATTTCTGGCACGGCACAGTTCTGTTATGTCCACTTCTCTTGTCTTGTAACCCTCTAACCTCTGACGGTCAATCATTCCAACCCCCTGCAATGGCTTGCTTACACTGCTGTTCACACCTCTCTTATCAGCCACCAGTGCTTTTCTGCTATCACAAACCTTCACTGGAGCTTCCTCTGCAGCCAAAGGGAAACCAAAGCAGCCAGAAAGTCTAAGCCAGTGTTCAAGAAAGACACTATTTCAAAATGAGATTCATATTTGGTCTCCGTACATTACATGGTGCCCATTAGTTCTTAGGTGGTCTCTCATTTCAGAATTTTAAGGCTTCCATAATCTGTCTTCTTACCTAAATCCAGTGTAATTTAATGTAATCTAATGTAATCTAAGGATTTGGGGTGAAATGACCTTGTTAAAAAGAAGATGCCTTATCCTGACAATCAACAGATCCACTGAGCTGGTGCCTTCACAATAGGTGGTAGGATGAACCTGTGGACACAAAGTAGTCTGACAGAGAGCTACTGGGGTGTCAGAGATGTAGAGGGGCATTTCAGAGGCATGGATGAGTCCCCCAGCACTTATCTTGGTGTGAACACGGGGTCATCCTTGCCACGGGAGGGAAGGAGCAGTGGGGTGCTGGAGACGGTTGTCGGACAGACAGTGGTTAGATAGTCTCGCTCCATTACCACTGCTTCATTGCATACTACATATTTAAACCTTCTTCATCTGTAGCAGGTCCATCTGTGTCAAAAGTCCAGCAGTGAGTTTCAGATTTACTTGATAAGTTTTCTTTGTGAATATGGACCAAATACCGTAACTGATCCTGAATCCTTTAAATAGATCCAGAGTGAATTATGACAAACCTGTTGTGGGATTTATTATGAATCATGCTAAACGTTACTCTGAGCTCTGTATACAAATGATAAACAGAGATCACAGAAAGATGACTAATGTGAAACCACTGCAGCAGACCGTCACAGAGTTCAAATTCTACACTTTATGGACAGTGAACATTTGGTCCTGAAACATCAGCTTAATAAACACCACTTGGAACTTGAAAACAGCGCAGCATCACGGCCGTTTGTGGTCCCCAGTTTAATCCATGTGAGTAATTACTAGCAGCTTTTGAGGTGAACACACAAAAATGTCACAGAAAAACCAATTACTGTGTGAGAGTATAGACAAGCTCTAACGCGCTTTTTTTTTTTTTCGTCCAAAGATTTTTACACTTTTGTGTGTTTGCGTGACTGTACTATACTGAACTGTTTATTGGCCATGCTTTGTCAGAATGACACAGCACTGGGTGGGGTGAGTGTGAGTTTAGTTCAAATTGGCTGCATTTTGGTTGCGAGTTCTTCAGAAATACTAGACTTTCATGTTCGTGTGTGTTTTTGCATTGCCACATGTGTTACATTGGTCATCAGGCTCTTCATCCTTGTGGCTTGCCCTCTGCAAGCTCCCATAGCCAGTATGAGTATGAGGCAGAGACTGTGGAGTTCAGTATGAGCAGACAGGTGGGCCAGCGTGTGTACATATGTGCTGGAAGATTATTGTACACACATAAAATGGGAATATGATCCAAAATGTGTGATAGAAAAGCAAAAGTAAATGATATTGTTACTATGAAATGTGTAATTAGATTTCATGTGTCCTGTTAGCAAAGTATATGCTCTGACTCAGTCTTGTTATTTGTTGTCTTTTTATGTACAGTGGTAAATGAAGTGCTAAGGGGGCAACTAACCAAACAAATCTACACAACTGTGAGTTAACCACAGACGAAATGTTGTCGTCGGCAGGTCAAACCAACGATGGTGTGGAAAGCAATAGCCCAGAAGTCTTGTTCTGCAGTGATTTCCTGACAAATATCTTCTTTAGTAAAAATATCTCCAAGTAAGTTTAAAGAATGGGTCACTTAAAAGATACCGGGGCGCCTCCCTCTGGGATCTGTGGTTTTAGTGGGGCAGCTCTCTGGGAGGCCAATAGTTCTCATTTGAGTGTGTTTCACATCTGTGTTTATCTGCATCACTATTCAAAGAGTGGTGGCAGACAGATATATTTAGTAAACTGTCCAGATAAAGGTTTTTTTTTTTTTCTAGTTTAGTTTCCTGAACTGAAGTGTTTGTTAAAAAGTGGAAAAGTCATGTGTGTAGTATTTAAACGAGTGTGTAAATGAATCCCAAGCATTTTTAGCTTACGTGTGATTGATATCAGGGACGTCTTTGACCGTTTTTCTCTTTTTTGAGCAGCTTGCTTTTGTTTGTCAGTCCGTGGCCTTAATCTTATGTGTTATTTCCTCCTGTCTTAATATTTGTATATATGCCATAGAGCTCCTTTGTACTTTGTCCATTCTTCATATTTTTTTCTCCTTCATCTTTCTTTTCTTTCTTTTTTCTTATTTGATAACTTGACTCTTGCCGTTTCTTTTTTCCCCCATTCATCTCTCCGACCCAAACTTTATTCCTTTCCCTTCAGTTATCACCCCCGTGTTCCCTGTTCTGCTCTCCCTGCTCTCACTGTTGTTCATGAGAAACTCTTTCTGACCTTTTCCACGTCCTTGTTACATCACTGCCCCCTTGTGGTGTTTTGTCTCGCTTGAGAGCTCCCCACTGTCAGTTTGATGGTACGCTACAGTCAGCGAGTTGAATGTCTTGAGACCGACTGTTCAGCCTGATTAAAATAAAGCTGAAGTGGTATTTAATGGGGCCAAGTGTGGATAACATAGGCAAGTCTGTGAAGCGTTAAGGGGTTTAATAAAGACTTACTTATGGGTAATTAAATAATTTCTTTAAAACCCGTAAAATTATTTTAAGGGTAATCAAATAGTCATTGCAATGAAATGTTTTTGATATAAAGAGAAAATGCTGACAAATAAGTAGGAAAGAAGACCAAATTATTGGTAATGTCAAAAAAAAAATTGATAATAATTTACATACAAAAAGCTGTGTTATTCAGGCATAACATGAAAATCACTGATGCATTAAGTGCACAAAACCAATCTCATCTCATTCCAATCCTGCAAGCTAGCAAACCTTTGGTCCTCATATTATTGTGGGTATTACTTTGGCTCACACCTCTAACTTTGCAGTAGTTTAAACAAGAGGTAGTAGACACAATCATGCAGATAACCTTTGCATGATTATGTCTGACATTATGTGTGACTTTCACTGAAACCATACGGCACCTTATAAACGTGCTACGTGGAAACGCACTCAAACATATCTTGTGTGTTTGCTGTGTATATTTGTGTGTGTGTGGCTGGCTGCATGCTCATGCAAAAAATGTGTAAATGCACAGAGCAGAAGGAATGTAGCCATTCAGAATTCTTCTCCTCTACAAATAAATATTTGGTGATGACAATATTGGAGATTTGTTAAACACGAGTAGGGTAATTTTCTAGTCAAATAAACCTCAGCAGTAGTGGTGGTGGAGATGTGGGGTTGGGAGGGGGGGAGACCAGATGTCTGATGGCAAAAAAATAGAGAATGATAGAGTGGTATATGCTTATGAAGTGGAGAGAACAATAATAATTATGAGTGAATATTATTGAGTCTGAAATAAT
The DNA here is from genome assembly GCF_000239375.1 of Pundamilia nyererei. Taxonomy (NCBI): domain Eukaryota; kingdom Metazoa; phylum Chordata; class Actinopteri; order Cichliformes; family Cichlidae; genus Pundamilia; species Pundamilia nyererei. Next base: position 395,128 of record NW_005187526.1, read on the forward strand.
AATGACAATGTTTGTGGCGCTTTTAGTTGGCCTAATACCTTTTCTTACTCTGTCACCCGTTTGTATTATGATTTTAGCAAAAAGTACATTAGCCAATGTTGCAGGTGTTGTCAACAGTTCTCGCTAGGATCTTTGACTTTTGAATAAATATAACAGTTTTTGTTTCTTGTCAACTGAGGCGTTTGTACAACTTTTATTTCATAAAATTATTTTTGCTGTAAGGTTACTTGTTCTTTCACAATAAATTTTGAAACAGTGTCCACATTAAGTTAATTTAATAGCTTTGAGCATCTCTTTCATAAGTTTGGTCTTGTTTTATTTACAAAGCCATGTTTTTGTTTTTTAACAATCATAAATATTCCTCAGTGAAATTATCACTACTTGAGATCACTGGCTAGAGTTCAAAGTGATATTACTGTAGTATTTTATGAAATCTGAACCAGACATGACTTGAAAGTCTGGTACAGAAATTGAACTTTTTGAACTCCAAACTGCTTCTCAGGCGAAACGTCATTTAAATGTTAGTTAACTTTTTAATGTAAATTTTAAAAAAAACCAACAACAACTTTCTTTTTTGCCCAACTGTAATTTATATTAGTCTTTTATATCATTAGAAACAAGATGTTAAATTCAGCTTTTGTCCTAAGGTTTTTGATTGAACAGAGTAAATGGACTTTTTTCTTAAGGAGTCCTCGCACACATTGTCACATAATATTTTCAATATGTTGTTGTAGCAAGAAACGTGCAGCACAGCTTAGGAGTTTTCTTGTATAATGACATCCAAGTTCAAAAGTTATTGAGTGTATGAACTGTATAAATTCACTGAATCATAGAGCAAGTTTGAGTTTTTATCAGGCTCTTGCAATTAACCTGTTTCATTCACGTTGTTCAACTCGTTGTAGGTGAGCAATATAACTTTGCTTAAAATTGTCATATGTTTCTATGTCTCTATGAATCTTTTTAAAGCTTTGGAGTTTCTCTAAAATCTCACTAAAGGTTTTTAAGTTCTCTTTTTGCTTTAGACTTTGTGGTTTCCTTTGTGGCTTCCCTGTACGATATGCTAAACCAAGTGGCGACTGGACCGCACACTGCACCCGGTGTGAAAGCAGTTTTACCCCAACACTTCCCAAAGAATCCTCAAGACTTGAAGGTTAGGCAAGACAAGAAATGAATCTAGAATGACTGAGACTGCCCTATTGGTGTCCAGGCTACATCATCTGGTTCAGCTCAGCACAAAGGTGTGGTGGCTGTAAGTGCAAGCTCTCAGTGGACTTTGTATTTTGTGGTGTAGAGGAGGAGAGCCACCCAGCAGAGAAGTGTTGTTTACTTTGCTTGTCTTTTGAATGAATGGCATGAAGTAAAGGTTGACTGGCAATTTGAGAATTGTTTGCTGTTCGGTACCCTTTTACCACAGTTGCACATTACCTTGCAAGATACATAATGTGTTATGTGCGTGCCCCTGTCACAGCTCCTTTGTGGTTGACAGCAATAGATGTAATCAGATGAACTAAAGTATTTGAAGCAGGTCATATTGGGGTGAGCCAGCAGTTTCACAGATTATGTCCCCACTCCCTAACTTTATGATGGGTTGGAATGAGAAGAAACCTAAGAGGGCTGGACAGAGGTGAGGGCAGGCTTTGCATCTGAAAACCCTAAACATGAAAAGTTTATCTGGAGATGTGATCAAAGTTAGCTGCGTGTGTGATCTTTTCACATTTAAAAATGTACATCTGTACCAGCATTTATCTTTATTTATCAGCATTTATATAAGCTTTTGCGTTTTAATCTGTGGGCATCCATGGAACTTTAAGGCATACACAGTATATAAGTCAGTCTACCAAGAACACGCCATTGCCAGACCTCACATTATAACTGGGTGTATGCAGCTGTGTAATATAATGTAATGAAGCATTTTTGAAAATGTTTAGCTCATTATACCCAAAGGCACATAAGTAATCAGTTCTGTAATGCCGACTCTTAGCCTCATAATGCCCGTTGGTTATGACTCAGCAGCGAATGAGTAAACATTTAAATGTGTTTAAGAAAAGGTTTTTTATTCACAGTGAATGAGCACCACTCGTGCCCTGTCCAGATGTTCTGTACCCCAGCAGAAGACCAACAATGCGCTGGCCCTCACATACACTGGTATGGTCCGTAGTGTGAGGCAGAGAGATCTGTCACATGGCACGATAGCCTGCGTGCCTGAGGAGATGCCAGGGTTTATTTAAATAGCAATTCTAGTTAACGTTTTTGAAAGTGAGAGTAGCGATTTATTGTTTAGCTGTGAGTCTGTCAGTGAGATTCTTATTTCATGACTTGTCTGATAAGTCCAAGAAAAATAAACCTGCACCTGAGCTGGGTTTATAGGGCTGCCTGACGTCAGGTCCATTATCCACAGCATTGACTGCATATTTTTTTATTCCACTACATTCTGGAGTGTGCGTGTCCATGTGTGGTGATACCTAATGTCTGGTGTAGTGTAAGTGATATTTTACCCCTCCAACAAGATACATAAAGTAGATGTGTTCAGTCACTGCCAAGCATGTTCCTGATAAAGGATACAGCATTTAAAACTACATGTAATACTACTGACTACATGTAGTTACTCGAGTAATTTGGAATGATATTTCGAAAAATGAGTTTAAAGCTGAGAAAGAAGCTCCACAAAAAGAAACCATAAATCAAATCCACTATTTTAGGACATACTAGGTAAATATGGCTTTCATATTAACTCTAAAGCCCTGTCTGAAAAAATGTTATGCATTTTGCAATGCTTGTGTAAATTATGATTATAGTTTGTGTTCCTCATTGTTCCTGACTCGGAGCTTGAGCCAGGTATGTGACATCATGAGGGTAAGGTTCATGTCTCGCATGCTTTGCTTCAGCAAAGCTCCTATTTTGCAACAGTATCTTCTGTTTGATCTAACATTGTTTCAGCGTCCTGACCTCACAGCAACCAAAACACAAGTTGAACAGAATCTTTTAAAGTTAGGTAATGCACTGAGGACCCTTGTTGACCATCCCTTGGGCTTTGAAAGAGAGATCAGTTCATTTGAGCCTGTTGTCTGGTCTTTATTACTCCGCTCCTCTGGAGCTCAAAGAGTTGACTAGCTGCACCCAGCTCAGGGGTGGGATTCCCAAAAGCACATCATCACCAGATTCATATTAGCCCGTCTTCTTACAGTGAAAGTAAGACAGTCTTAACACTCAGATAATGTTTCCCCTCGCTTCTGGGGAGGGTTAGGTAGATAAGTTGCCAGCAAATGAGAACAGGATTGCAAAGACTGTTTAATGTAACATAATGCTCTTAATTTATAACACAGTTACTTGTTTTAAAGAAAACAAAATTAATCAAAGTCATTCCAAAATGACATACTGCAAAAAAAAAAAGAAAAGTTATTCTGGCATTGAGACCACCTGCGAATACATGAAGTGGAAAGAGGGTTAGAGTACTTCCTGGAAATCAGCATGGTCTTTCATAATTATTATTTCACAATAACTCCTAAGCTACCTGAGGTTATAGAGCCTGCCTGCAGGTGAATGTATGATTACTGGCAGTCAAACATCACTGCAATTATTTTTTTCTGCTTTATATCACAATTAGCAAAAGTGAAGGCTGCATTTGGCATTGTTTTAGCACTATTGCAATATAAGCAAATTTTTGTGTTATTATATGGTCTTTACCTTACAATCTAAAGCACCTTGACTTGATTGTTGTTGTAATTTGGCGCTATATAAATGAAGGTGAATCTAATTTAATTTAATTGAAAAGTAGCTGACCTGTGTCAGTTTTTTGAACCACCTCTTCTCTTGTGTGACATCAGCATCCACAACATTTCCATGATGCTGACGAGTAAAATCCTAGTACCCTCTTTCACACATTTTCCATACTAAAGTCTTTATGCAGCAAAAAACAAAAAGAAGCAAAGAAGTGGAAACATGAAACTAATGACTTGCTCCCACTGCTAGACCCTTTTAAAACTTTAGGTACTACACCCACAGATTATATTGTAATAGTAAATCTGACATTTATCTCAGAGTCATCATCATATTCATCAATTCATCTGCATCTTGACTTGTGTTTGGAAGAATTTTCTTTACACCAATGGTCCAAAAACTGAATTTGAATCATTTGCAACCTAAGCTGATTTTAATTTTATCAAAATATGAAATCTCGAAATTGACATTAACTGCTGACTTCTCTCAGCGGTCAGCTGGAAACTCAATGTATGTTGTGTATTCCCCATGGCAAAAAGATTGGATGCTGTAATTTGTCTGTGGCCGTTGTACATCATCTAAGCCTCACCAAAATAATACTTCAAGTCATTAAAAGTATAGCATGAACTTGCCATTAATGCATAGATAGTATAAATAGGATGAGATTGTTGTGAGGCTCCTGCTATCTGTCTGTGTTTTCCTGTTTATAGTAAAAGTCTTTAAAGAAGTGCAGAACAAAGAGAAGTAGTCAGATGAGTAAAGGAAGACATGAGTAATATCAGTTTGTGGTCAGCTTGTATTTAGCAAATCTCCCCTCACTTCCCATCCTATGTGAGTGATGCTTGGAGTTGAGGGAGGACTTGTAGACTCAGGGGATAAAGGTTGATAATCATGTTCAACCAGTGGAACTCCTTTGATGTGGATTGTGTTTTTATCCTCTGAGGCTCTCTGCCTGGACTCATCCCCTCCAGCAGCTGTGCACTGGGCAGCCAGCTGTCCAGGGTGAGACAAAAAGGGCGAGTGAGTGAGTGTCCTAAGGTGCACACACACTCTGCTGGCCGTGTGTGTGTGTAAACAATACTTGCTTATGACAATAAATGAATATGAATGAATGTTACATACTGTTGAGATACCAAAAATGTACACTTGCATGCCCACCATCCAACACTAATGTCCTATTTCACGTTCACATACAGAGTATGCACACAGACAAGGTTTAGCAGTACAAGGTGCAGGTGCCTTCTAGCACCATCGACCACTGTTATTGTAATGGGCAGCTCCCCACACAGCTTAGATAGAATGTGTAGACATAACAGTAAAGATGAAAGCAGGATGAAAGAGAGATGGTATGACCTTGCACAGCATAACAGTAGATTAAAAGGAAGGTATGCCGTTGCCAAACTTTATGGTTCGCCTTTTAGCCATACAATTCGTTAACCTCGACAGGTAACGGCACCCTGGGCAGAGTACAGTCTGGGATGGATGGTCCTGTATCACAATACCAGGTCGATCATTTGCAATTTATTGTTCTACAAAATGTTTTTGACCCTTTCTCTTTGAGAAATGAGAGCAAATTTAAACTTCTTCATTAGCGTACTCTCAATCTTTTTTTTTTCTCGTAAACCTTCTCTTTTTCTCTCTCACTGCCCCCTCTCATTTCGTTCTACTGCCTCAGGCAGTTGTGTTCATTAACCTTGGATGTAATTATTTTTGTTTTAGTCTCATATTGCTGACATTTCAACTCAGGGGCTCCTCAATCAGGATTAACCCAAACCGCAAGAAATCACACTTCACAGCCTTTTCTTACAGCAGTGCTTGTTGCCTCCAATTTCAGTCAAATTAAAGGTTTATTTTATCTAGCCGGTTTTTTTTTTGTAATTTTTTTTCCACTCAGCCCCTGTACCGTGAGAAAACAAACCAGACTGCTTGCCTTTGATTTGCTGGTTGCTAGCGACTTTCTAACTATCCCCAACTCTCTTTTTCCCTTTGTAAGGACAAAGCAGTCCTCTGTACAAGTGCCGGTACTAAAGATTGAGATCACGCAGGTGGCAGTAGTATAACAAGCTGCTATGGAAGAAACTTCCCTCATATATTTACTTACAGTGCAGCGTTAAACTTGTAGTCTGATGCTGGTGATTAAGGTTACTGCTTTCTGAATTTTACACAGTAAACACATTATTTTTTCCCCTGTGTGTTTGAATTTGTGGTTTTCATATGATTAAATAATGCATCTGGTCCTGCACAGCTGGTATGTGAATATTCGCTGTAAGTTATGCATGTGTTTCAGTGCACTATAATGTGTGTGTGATATAAAGCAAAAATATTGTATACATACTTGGCCCCCTCAGAGCAGTGCTTTCCTCACTTTGCCTTGGGGGCCTTTAGGTCCACAGGAACCCTCAACTCATCTTCCTGCCCCTGGGGCTCTTAGTCTCAACACAGTAGTAATAAACTATCATCACTCTGAGTCAAGTGTGCGTGTGTCAGCCAGACTGTTACTACAAATGTGTGTGTGCAGCAGTAGTCATAGACCAAGCAGTAGTTGTATAATCTCATCACTTTGAGTGGTCCTCTGGGGGTCCCAGGCTCCTCTCGCTGTGTGTGGTTTGACCTCTCATGGCCTTCCAGCCCCCCACATGCCCATTAGATAAACAGGCAGTAAACACAGCCAGCCCCGGCACTGCTCTCTTCCCTTCACAGCATATACAAGACCTGCAGATGAAAGGACTCGTTCCCGACACTAATAGCCACTAGACATTAGCTCCCATCAACCTCCTCTGGCTCATAATCAAAAGTTGAGCCACCATATTCATAGGGTTTCTAATAATAGTAGACATCTTGAACTCTGAACTTGAAATGTAAAATTGTTACTCCCTCAGGTATGACCCCCTCCCCCTGGATGTCTACTAAACTAACAGCACAGAAGTTTAAAAAAAGCTAAGTGAGTCCTGGTCAGTTCGCATAAATTATACAAGTGAAGGCTGTGTGAATACGAACAATTTATATATAAATGATACGTTTTATTATAAATGCAGGCCCTGGGTACACTGGCATGTTGAAGTTGGGGGTAAAGTTGTTTTCGTTAGCTTATCAGGCTTGCAACTGTATCTGGAAAAGAGCAGGTTGATGTAAGGCCACAAGATTTATGAAGGTGTGAATTGCACAATAACATGGTATCACAAGAAAATATATCACAACCTATTTTCTTGGCAACCTTGGTGTGAGCAGTAAATGTGTGGTGTGGATTCTATCCAAATAATCCAAATCTTGGTCTATATTAAGTTTGCTTTAGCTAATGCTATCATAGCATGTAATACTGAACAGCTATGGCTTAGAGGTAGTTTTCTTGTTGTATTATCACAGTTATTTTAACATTAATGTTATAATAAATGATCTGAGTATTTCAGAAACGTCTGAAACTGGAATTTTCTCATGCAGTTGTCTCTAGGGAGGGGTCTAAAAAAGAGAAACTATGCAGTGAACATCAGTTCTTTGGATGAAAATGGTTTGTGCTGATAAAAACTCAAATGGCCTTATGTTCTACTGCATGAGGTATGCAGAAGAGCATCGCTGAATGCACAACATATCAAACCTAGAGCAGCAGAAGATAACATTATAAACTATATTTTCCACATGCTCAACAAATTGAAAAATTTGAAGATTTGATAAAACAATATTGCCTGTATGAGGAGTCTGGATTTCTCCTGCAACATCCAGATGGTAGGATCAGAGTTTGGCATAACCAGTGTGAAAGCATGGAGTCATCCTGCCTTTTATCAACAGTTCAGGCTGCTGCTGCTGCTGGTGTGATGGGTTGAGGGATATTTTCTTTGGACACTTTGGGCCCTTTATTAGTACCAAGTGAGCATTGTTTAAGCGCCCCATTCCCACCTGAGTACTCTTGCTCACCATGTCCATGCCTTCCTGACCACAGTGTCCTCATCTTTTCATGGTTGCTTCCTGCAAGATAACAAATCATTTCACAATACTTAAATGATCCAAAAATCATCAGGTCGCAAGCCAGCACAGAATCTTTGGATAGAACGGGGAGATTTGAATCACGGATGTGCAGGTGCCAAATCTGCAGCAACTGTGTGACGCTATCATATTAATATGGACCAAAATCTCTGAGGAATATTTCCAGCACCTTGTTGAATCTATGCACACAGTGAAATAAGACAAAAGGAGGATAACTCATGGCCAGAGAGAGTATTTTATCCCTTCTGTTTTTATCAGCTGAAAAACAAATAGAACAAGGGAAATGAGTTGTCACCATAGCATGGTTATGTGTTCATAGACATAAACCAGGATCTTAGTCAAATTGAGTATGTGTCCTTTCAACTAAGAAGGGGTCTGTGTCCTTTGCAGCTTTGAGGCTGAAGGATAAAAGCAGCCTATTTTGCAATTGCTGCTGCTACTTTTTTACCTTTAAAGACTTGTCTCAGTTATCTCATCTGAGTTCCCTCCCTTTGTCATTTCACTCCCACCATCTCCTTTCTTTGTCCCCCTTTCTCACCCTCATCTACTTCATTGCTATCTCTCCCCCCCCCATCTTTCTGCCCTCCCTATTTTCCCACTGGTCTGCAAGAAGCTGATCTGAAGAGCATTTCAAATGTGTTTAGAGTAGCTGATTCATCGCTGCTTTTGTGCCATGGTTTGTTAATGTAGGGCAGCTGATTGTAGTTTGGAAGTCCTGTGTCGCAGGTGGCTTAAGCATCCTTTATTTATGCATGTGTGCAAAAGTACATGCCTGTCTGCATGTGTGATGTCTGACTGTATTTAATAGGGCTCTGGTGGGTATAAACACTTCTTCTTTTTCATCAGTGTGTGTGTGTGCAGACAGGAGTGACATCCTCCAACAACAAAACACACACTTGGCCTTTACTTTCCTGTTGGTGCTGAGTGTTCAAATCATGGCTTCATTCAGCAGTGGCTAATAACAGGCCAAAGGTGATTTCTCTGATGCTCCAGGAAACACGCACTCAAAACTACATGTCTTTACTGTCATCTAGATGTCTTTTCATGCAAGGGTGAAGGTTTGGGGTTTACCTTATATGCCAGTGAGAGAATATTAGTCAGTATGTCTGTCATAATCAACCAAAAAGATTCCCAGTATACCACATTAGCCACAAGCTTACTGTTCGAAAACATCATCATGTGTCTAAAACAGCCGTATAGAATTTTTCTTCACTTTAATGTCGTGTCTTGGAATATTTTTCAACATCTGCTCGCTTCTAATTGTTCAGTTGCAATCATCCTATCTCTGCTTGAGCTCATCCCTCATAGCGTTGACACTGCAGTGACCCCCTCCTGGATAAGGAAATGCAGCCAATCAGAACTAGCATTTCAATATACTGTACACCCATTCATCCCCCTATCCATTCAACCCTGCATAGCAGCAAAAATAGCTCATCCTGAAACCATTAGACCAAATTGCTAAATGGTTCAAATGTGCAACCACTTAAGACTATGTCTTTAAGAGTAGTAATCTTCAATCTACTGTGGCAAGCAAGAAGAGGATGGGGTGGATAGTCAGATGGGGAACTAAGAGGAGCAGAAGATGAAACTAATGAAAGAGAGTGAAGAAGGGGTTAAGAGATATTAACTGTTCTGTATAAACAACTCTCCAATCCCCGTGTTTCTCTTTATATTCCTCTATCCAGCTTTTGTATTCATCATTCAGCTGTAGGTGTGGAGTGAAAGTATAAGATTGGACTAATGGGAAGTACTGGGGTTAAGAACAGAGCAAAACACACTTGAGTATACATGTCACTGATTCCAAGTAGATAAAAGTGAATGATGATAAGTTAAAAGCACATATTTACATATAAAGACTGTATTCAGAATAAGTGATAAATGATCAATTTCATAATTTTAACACAAAGTGTTACACTGATTGCTTGGCAGCTGTGAAGAAGAACTGAGACTAACTTTAACTGCTTGTTGTAAAGCCCCGATCCACTGGCAAACATGCTGATTTGTTCTCTGTAAAAACACATGTTTAGTAAATTAATAGTCATATAATTGACTTGAGTGAACTTATTTGTCTCCACTAAAGAAAATCCCAGTTTTCTCTCTGTGTGCTAAAGGATTTTACGTTGTATTTTGTACAATTTACCAGGAAGAAATCCTCCAACCCCCCAACAATTTCTGGCAGCAGCTGTACAGATTTCTTTGGAATACAGTAGCAACATGAGCAGTAACCAACTGAGCGTCCATGGAAAACACTTTTTAATGCTTGCTGCGTTCTCTTATTATTCTCTAAGGAGTGTAATGTAAAAATGTCTCATCAGTGACTCTTATCACCTCAAGTGCTGCCAAAATGAAAGAGTATTTCAAAGGCACTAAACTTCATTCATGGAGTAAATAGACAAATTGCTTGACAGAAATATTCAGACTAGCTGAGTGGATGACAGCCATACCAACATACAGACAGATACAGAAGATCGTCTACATATTACTGTGCTAATCTCAGTTTCTGAAAAGCAGCATTCCCAGCTTCCCAAGCGACGCAGATCTTAGGCAGAAGACTTTGATCTGTCACTGAGATCATTACTTAGTCTACTGAACTGACAAGAGGCCAAGCTGAGAGACTGGGGGAAACTAAGCTGCAGAGAGCTGGAAAGGCTTGAAAGTAGTAAAGGCAACATTTTGTCCCTTATTTTCTGCATGCTCTTTAGAAGGCTGAGAGCTGTGAAGTGAGCTGAAGGGGAATAACTGGAGAAGATGGGGCTGAGTGTTTGTCATCTGGATGTTTGTTCCAAATCCAAAACATAGTTGGATTATAAAGCGGGTCAGTTTCTGTACAGAGAGACAAAAAGGCCATCCCACTGCCAGATAACTGATACATACACGCACACACCCACACCCATAGGATAGATGGTGGACTGAAGGTGACCTGCACATTCCTTGGGAAATGACTTTCTTGTTGTTGCTGTTTGTTGTACACATACAAGCTATTTAGTTCTTCTGCTCTGTGTTACATATTGCTTTCAGCTTCACGCTTACTTTGATTTGTGAGCATCATTAGGAGTTGCTGTGTTTTTGACATGGAGGCTGTTTCCAATTTTTTTTTTCCCCGGGTTGTTACTATTTGTATGAAGACTGGCCTACATCATTACTTGGCAATATGCTTCCTTTTTATGGACATTATTAGCCTCGAGAGTATAACATAATTGCAATTTCACGTAAACTTAACATTTTGCCATTTGCAAATAGCCTTTTCAATTTGTTAGTGTAATTCATATAAAATAGTTGGAAGCAACCCCACCTAATGGCAGACATTAACATGCTTTACTCCCCCTTTCCTCATGACAAACTGAAAGAACTCGGCTTGAACTGCAGAGAAAGCCCATGAGCCAACTAAATGATAGCAGTGATAAGGACTTTTCAAGGTAAGTATGCAAAACTCAGGCTTTCTGTGGGAAAGCAGCAGCAGAAGCAGAAGTCTGTTTATTTTAATGAGCTCAGAAGTGTCTCTCCTGTTCCCCTTACATTATACTGGGGCTCATTTAGAGTTCACACAGTGCACTGTATGTCCATGATGGATATGGTAATGATACATTAATGCAATCAGGACCAAGTCTGTTTTGTCTCTCATTAAGAAAGCTAGCTATCTTGCTGACAAGGGCCAGGTCACATTTGGTCGTGACTATAAGTATTTTCTATTGGTGAGAGAGACCAGGAAAAGAGACAACAGCTGGAATACTCCAAATCAGGGCTGGTTAGGTTTCACTAGTGATATAGGCACCAATTGTGCTGTGTCTGGTTGTCTTTTCAACACATTGAAGTGGATTTATGAAGGCTAGGAGTCGAGTAGAAGTGGGAAATGTATGACTATAGAGCTTCTTATCAACATCTGGAGCTTTACAGAGCTGCTGTTTTTCTCTCGCTTCAACCCCCTCATCTGACCTCTACACCATATCATGCTGATCTACAACATGCCCTATAGATGTGCAAATGTCAGCTGTTTACTGTGTGGTCTGTTTTATATTTAAGGCACCCAACAGAAGATCTTTCTAAATTGTAGATAAAAACGAGTGGTGGCCTTGATCACAGTTTACATGCACTTGCGTTCACTTGTTGAAATGCACCTTTATTTGCTTCAGATCCTCCTGACTCTGAAGAACAATTAGAAATTACTCTTTTGTGTCTAGATGCAAATAAAATGTATGCATGTTAACACTGAAGCATACACATGCATGCACAGGGACAGTGTGCTACTGTTGACTGAGGCACCACCCAGAAGTGTCCTGACAACAGAGCTACAGCATGCTCCGTTTTCTGGAACAAACCAGCTGGCCTGAGAAATGTTGGGTTTATAACTAAAAACAATGACTCACCAAAACACAGTGGATGGGATAGAAGGAGCCTCTGGTGGGAACGGGGATTGACCTCTCTCTCTGAATGAGCCCTGTACTCACTACATGACTGCATGATTATCCACGTACTTGTTGAGAGACACAGTGTCCTAATGTAGAGACACACATATGCATTTTATAAATGTCTGCATATTAGAGTTTTCAATTCTATAGCGAATCAGTAGTTTTGTACATAAACTTTTTACTTCTTATCCTGACTTATATGTATATCTTACATCCAGTTTACAGAACTTTGCTTGTATGGAGACGCACTTCAGTGATTCCATAAATCATACTGAATAACGAGTAGGCACACTGACCGACTCTCACTGAGACACTCACTTATCATAAAGATTAGGAAACTAGCTTCTTTACATTTTACTCTTTTATCACCTACATGTTTTCATTATTCTGCTGATGTTCTGCATCTCAGTATCTATTCAGTCTCCCTTTTTCTGTCTTTTGATTCCTTTGAATGTGCGTCTTTCTTTTAGTTCATTTTTAAGACTTATTTCTGCCTCTGTTCACCTTTTTCTTTCTGACTTCTCCTGATTTTCTTGCTGGCTTAGTCACTTTACAAGTTTCTTCCTCCCTATTACCGTTACTGTACCCACAGCTATAGTCAACCTTTACGAGGTGGGTCTAGCCTGTCAGCTACAAGCTACTGCAATTGGGCCACTTAGGGTTGTAGCCTTATATATTCTATTAAAAGCACGCACGCACACGCACATACTGTATATACCACCTTCCAGTCCCGGGCTGAATTGGCGCAGAGTGAGAGCAGGCTTTCCGTAGAGCAGGGTCTGTTTCCAGTCAAACTTGCCTGTGTCCTTCCTGAGCCCCTGGGCTCCTGTGGCGGCATTGCCCTGGGCTGCTGGGTCGGAGCTCAGCAGGGGAACTGCAGAAAAGTCCGTGTGTGTGAGAGAGCTAAATAGTGTGTGGTTACAGGGGATGTTCACTGTTGGACAGCTCGTTTGAAATGGATCCAAACAGAAACACTTGTGTTCATAAGGAGGCACACACAATCACATGTTGCAAACAGTGTTCCTTGCACCCACCCACACACAGCTGAGTCCCTTTTCATTGGTGTCAGCAGCTCCAACTCTCTTTTTCTCTCTCTCTGACACACACACCAGTAGAACACCTGTCGGACTGCACGGCTCACTCCAGGACACCTTCGAGTCATGAGCTCATCGGAAAAGCAATTAAAGGCAGTGTAGGCCCCGCACGCTGGCGTAATGTTTTGTTTTGCTACTTGGCTTCGAAATTAACCAAACCTGTCAGAAGTCATCTGGCTGATGCGGGCTGGGCTATATTTATTTATTTTCTGTTGGAGAAGCTGGACGCAGGGTCCCTGTACTGCCTCCCGTCCAACAATGAAGTGATTCTGAGGGGGCGATTAGCTGGCTGAGACATGAATCCTCCCCCCACTGTCTACCTGGGGGGGTGATTGGAGAGCACCTCCCACCTTGCCTGTCTGTTACTCTGATGTTGGGGGTCATTGCCCTGTAGTTGAGAGGCTGTGCCCTCTGCAACCCCCAATCAGGGCTTTGGTCTCCATTGTGGGACTTGGTTTTGAACTTGCACTGACCTAACCACTCCCTGTTGATTAAATTTCATGGTTGCAGTGACTGAACAAAAGCAGATTTTATATTCAGAGAAGTCAATGTATAAACTATGTGGACTGATTAAAAAAAAAAAAATGAAGATGTAAAAATGTGTGGCTGAAGGTTTAGTGGGATTTTAGATCCATAAATACAGACTGACAAGAACATAGATGGGGCTTAAGCATTAAAGGCCTTCTCTCAGTCAGGGCTACTTAAATGTAGCTTCAGGCTGTGTGAGGCCTGATGCTAGGCAGCAGTAAGACAACACCAACAACCTTATGCTGACTTTTAACTCAACTGGTCTTAAGCCACTGAAGAAAAAAAACACTTTTGACATTAATAGGCCCACTGTGGTTTAGTCAAGGTAAGTGTGTCTTCACAGACGTCTGCGTGTACATTTTGCGGTTGTATGTATTTTCAGAATCTAGGCCACTGAGGAGTTTTGAGGTGTTTTCTTGAAGATTCATTTGGGAAGTAAGAAAAACACCTTTGTAATCATTGTCATCACTTTTTGTAATTACCCTTATGCCACCCTGTTAGAGTGGAGAAAAACAACAGTTAGCCTGCTGCCGAGGTCACCCTCTAAGCACCCCGGGCCGTTTCATGGTCCTGCATGCTTCAAAGAAGGTGCCACTCTCTGGTAGTTATGTCAACACAATGATGAAACAAGAACACCGTGTGTATTGTAAAGCCTTGGTCTTCAAAGCCTCAGCAGCAAGGTCAACACATATTTTACTTCTGTGTCACCATCAAACTGGCAGGTGGGGGGGGAGTATTGTTTGCTCTGTTAGTCTTAAAAAGAGAGGTTTTTGAGTGGTGCTGTGATGTATGGACATGGTCATGGCTGTCCTGAACAGATGCCAAGCAGAAATCACGCACAGCCACAGTAAGATTACAGCTGCTGACGTAACACTGAAAACGCTGTGGAATTCACAGCAGGTATTTAAGCAGCCAAACTGGAAAACTGGAGCTGACAACTGAGTTCATCTGATAAGTAATGAAAACTTATTTGTGTTTATTTCTGCTTTTTCTACTGAATCTGGCATTGGGTGAAATCCTGGTTCCTCTGGCTCACAGGCATTTTTATGAAAATTCAGTTGTGTCAAGTGATCGCTTTAAAATGAATCTATGGGTGCAGTTTTTTTTAAAATTTATCCTTTTAATGTTACAAACATAATTTAATCTGCTGTGTTAGATGACGTATGCAGTCATGAATGATTTCAGCTAAATGTGCTAGTGCATCTTATAGACCATGATTTAGGGTCTTAAGTACATCTTCACTATTCATCTCGCTCCCAGCCTTCTGGGTCCTATACAGCTCATGCTGTTCTGAGCTGCAGCAAAACCACTTGAAGTTGGGCCCCAGAACTACAGCCACAGCCAGAGCCTATTAAGAAGCCACAGTGTGGTATAGAAGTTCAAGCCACAGGACTGAGGTTATGATTCCTCATCAGGAGGGGGAGAGAGGTGGGTGAGGAAACAGTGAAAACACTGGGATGGAGTTGATGGAAGATGGATGCATAGATGAAGCAATAGAGGAAGAACTCTGAGTCAGTTTGACTTTATCCAAGGAGAATGTTTCCCCTTTGCCCAGAAAGGATTGCATACTAGTAATAAATCATGGTTGAGGAATAAAATTGCACCCAGTGAATAATAATTATACGCACAAAGCCTAGTATTGACTTGTGCATACACTATAAAATACTATATTGTGGATGTACGTTTTAAAGCTTTCACACCTTGCATACACACACGGCCACATATTTGACAGTATGAACACAAAGACATTTCACATTGCTCTCATGCACTTTTACTTTGCACTGCAAACACACGCACACATACACAAGTTCACAGGCTATAAATCACTAAATGTTGTAAAAGTGCAGCAAATTAGAACAGTTTTATTTGTATTGTTCACAGGAATAATGGAAGAGGGAGTTGTTTCTGCCAAGCTGCAAAGTTAGTGTAACAAAAGTGTGTGTGTGTGTGTGTGTGTGTGTGTGTGTGTGTGTGTGTGTG
>NW_005187526.1:410850-414410 GCF_000239375.1 Pundamilia nyererei
GTGTGTGTGTGTGTGTGTGTGTGTGTGTGTGTGTGTGTGTGTGTGTGTGTGTGTGTGTGTGCGCGCACAAATGCTGGGGAATGGGTGGTTCTAATTCAGCTTTGTTCATGCTTTGGAGACACTAAAATGTTAGGCAAAGCAGCAGGTAATCAAGCTTTGTTGGAGGTGAAATATAAACATACATACACACACACACACACACACACTCACAAACACGCAACCTTGCCTCAGGGCCTGAAACAGAAGACTCGGGTCTTGTCCAAAGCTCTCTTAAACTGCTGAAAGTCCTTCTAGAGCTGAAACATCCTCCCATCGTCATGCTGGGACATTTCACGGCACGCCAGAGACCTTATGCTAATCCTGCCGGCATGGGAATCATTATTGATAGGATCCTAATGCATTACCTCAGGGTCCGCTTATTGTTGGTAAAGATTATTATTTAAGAGTAAACCAAAACCCAGAGAAAGTCTTGAGTTTCATAGAAATTTATCAAAAGAAAATGTTATTCTTGGCTTAGCTTGATACCACTTTGAACAGCGCAATTGAAACAAACTGTCCTCCTCGCTGCACTCCAGCAAGCGGGCTCGATACCCACCAGCAGTTCATTTGGACTGTATTATGTACATCAGTGGAGGAACCTGACACTCAATGTGAGAAGATTCACTTCAAGCCACTTTAACTTGCTGATTATATTATCTTACACTGATTGCACATCAGTATTCCTTTTACTTTGCAGAAGTTTGCAGTATCAGAACTTTGTCCACGTTCGCATAGTCTCCACATTAGTCTGGATTCTGTTGACTAGGTCATATTGATTGCTGAAGTCAAACATCTTCAAAAAATGGCTTGAGTGCTGTCAAACAACTGGTCTCCAGCAAATTTCATTTTGTAAAAGCAAACAGATGTAGACGATATACTTTGCTGTCATTTATTTTATTTTTTTTGGAACATAGCAATTTATCATTGGTTTGATTTTCTTTGTCTTCTGTGTTATATTACTAAAACTCTGATTCTGTATGTGTTTTTTCCAGGTGCAGTCCTGCTGGTCAGTGTCCAGGGAATAGCTATCAATGTGGACCCAATCTTCTGCACATGGCTTTTGTATCAACCTCACAGAGCGAGCAGCAGACAACAGCAACAGGTACTTGATCTCTTCTCAGACAGGCTGTCAGTTTCTTTTCCAGGCCTAATGTCAGTTTAGCCATCTATTTTCTGCTGCTTATCTGAAATCACAACAAGATCACAGCCTAGTAATGCTGGGAAACACAGGTCTCTGTTGTAAATGAGACATTGAATCTTAATTGGACTACCTGTATAAATAAAAGTTAAGTAAGATATAATAAAATAATTAGAGCAGCAATGTTTTGGAACTCCTTGAGTTGGATCCCGAGGTATTCTTGGGCAGGAGAGGATATAGAATCTGTCTGCCATAATCTGAGCATTATTGGGGTTGTTACTCAAAAATGTGAACAGCTACAAACACCACTTGTAGCTCTACTTTATCTTGAAATGTTATTTCTATGTCCATTTGGTGGACAAATACATAGTTGGTGCCATTGTAATCTGAGTTCTGCACAGATTACAGTCACTGTAACCAAAGTAACTAAGTAAACTACCATCCTCATAAGGAGCTCCACCTTTATACAGGCATTTGTAATGTGCATTTGTAAACTGCTGGCACTCACACACTTAGTTTAGTTAATCGACTGAAGTCTGTAGTTCTTCCTCCTTCAGACTTGCCTTCTCTTTCCCAGCTACCTTTTTCCATGTGTTCTGCTCCCTGTCTTCCAGTCTCTCTCTGTTTATTTGACAGGGGTCGTAGTGATGGTTATGGACATTGAATGTTCTGTGCACACATTTCATGCACACTTATAGACATTCTTGGTGTGATTGCCTGGGATATAGCACAGCTTCACCCCATAAAGCCACATAAATATATAGTCAATGAATCTATTATGCTATTTTTCCCCCATTGAGTTGCTCTGTTTTATGCCCCTTGCAGTTTTTGAAAGATGTATGTCTGTATTCAACAAAGAGCAGGAGTTAACTGCACCGGCTCCCTGTGCTAGAGGTTGTTACTGTAAGGGGGTAAACACATGTTATGAGTTGAACTACAGCCAATGTGAAGGATACACAACATGGGCTGGTGTGTGTCTATGTAGACATGCTGCAGCCAGTGTGTGTCTGTTTCTGTATGAATGTCTACCTCAGCTGCCTGTCAGGGCCACTTCTCAAGGCCTTGCTGGATTAGACAAGGCCTGTATCTGAAGGCCAGTCAACAGCATGTGAAGGGCAGTGGAAAGGACACTGACTGGTTTGGGTCGAGATGACAGGAAATGCTGGAAAATAAGGAAATCGGGACTAGCAGGGGGGCATTTTGAGGTATGGACAAAGAGAGAAGGAAGTTCATTTTGTGTGACAGGTGTGCGAGTAGAACTTTTGACTTCATAGAGAAAGCCAAAGTGGAAGTAAGGCTGATGAGAGGACAAATGAGAGTATTGAAGAAATGATTAGCATTAACAGTGGAGGAGGCGCATGGGGGGTGTCTTTGAGACACAGTGAAGAGATATGGAATGAAAAGCAGCTCTGTGTGTGCGTGCGTGCGTGCGTGCGTGCATGTTTACACAGGCTGCAGTACGTGTTTGGCCTGAGGCCTTGTGCAGCTGCATCATAGCCGACTGGTATTGCTGGCCGATGCTAATGGGGTTTCCTTATTTCAGAACAACCTTCCACTCCTCTGTCTTTCAGTCATCTCACTGACAGCAGTGTGTGAGCGTGTGTGTTTGGCCTGCATGGGAGACTGCTTAAAAAAAGCAGGGAGCTGTCACTAGTCCTTGTTGGTCTTGGAGTCCGGTTTTGTGTTCCACTGCATTTTTCTTTTTCTCTCTCTGCCTGTATCTCTGTCTTTAGTTGCATTATTTATTGTTTCTCCTGATTAACAGAGATCTTGAGATCTGACTAAATCTCAGTCTCAATTGTTCCCTTCAAGAAGTGAATAACTTTGTACTTTACATTCGCAGCATTTTCCTGTCCATGGCCGTATAGGTGCTCATGCTTTGATGTCCTTGCAGAATCCTGGTGCAGTTCCTTTGGCCAAGAGGAGAGAGGACGAGGTGTCAGTAGGGAGCACACCACTGGTCAAACAATCTTCCAATCAGGCCTCAGACTATGCCAGCAGCCCAGTCAAAACTAAGACTGTGACAGGTAGGTTTACCAATTCTAGTATGTGCTTTTTTTATATAATGAATGATTGCACTGGCAAAGGCATATCATACATGATTTTAAGTCATGCACGTAACGGAAACAGGCTATGCCACATGTCACTAAATTCAGTGTTTTAATTTAGCTGTTTCTCATTGGTATATTAATAGTAGTAATGTTGTTTGTATGTACTGAATTTAAGCTGCGATGTTGTTACATAACATGCTACAATGTGCTGACACCTGAGTGAACCCGTTTCTCAGGACACCACATCTCCAGACATGTCATCCTCTGTTTTTCTCTTCTGGTAGTACTACTGTGGCTCTTCATGCCCAGAAGAGATGAGTGGCTTGGCTATG
>NW_005187526.1:415588-448773 GCF_000239375.1 Pundamilia nyererei
TCTTTATAGTCTGTACTTTGTTGACTCTCACTGTGTTTAGGCTCCTTTAAACACTGTAAGATTTTCTACTAAAGCATCACAGTGATGAGTCAGGGGAAATAAGCAGGTCGTTCAACGTTTTTCTTTCTTTCTTTCTTTCTTTTTTTAAGTCCCTGGGAAACGTTTTCCCAGCAGGAGTGATAAGTCTCTGTTTTGGGACAAAAGTCATCTCTGTAGCTGCAAAAAGCTTTGGATGTGTATAACTTTCTCCCATGTCAAGTGTTTAGATAGAAAAAAATGCTCCTTTGACATTTCAGAGTTTAAACAAAGGCCATGAGGGTTGTCTCCTAGCTTGTTTAAAGAGCTCACAGCTGAAAGGTCATGCCGCCGTTTCCTCCTGATTTCCCCTCTGGTCCATGTTTTTTGCAAACTAGACTAATGGCTTTTCCATAAAGAAGCATCTTTGCTTACTCACATTCCAAAAGTATATTGTCTCATTAGAGGATTGTCAGTAAATAATCAGCTTGGCTCCAACACTCCATACTAAGTAACATCAGACTGTAGTTTGTCAGCAACACTCGCTGACTGGAGTAAACTGTCCGTCAGTGTGTTTTCTGTCTCTTTGACTGGTCCTCTCTCTTTCTATCTAAGTTTTTGTTTTTCTGTCTGTGAAGTTATTTTTCACCGGGTGACTTTATTTCTGTTTTTTTCTCTTTTTTGTAATTGTTTTTCCTTTGTTCATCTTTTCTGTCTTGTTTTTGACATCCTGTCCACCATCAGGTTTTTGAAAATAGTCGATAAAAGACCAGATTTTAGAACTGACAACACTCAAACGCTGATGCTTTCACACGTAGTATTTTGGTTGTTATGAAATGTTAAGTGGATTGGAAATCTGGCCACAAATTCTGCATGTGGGTGTGTTTACTGTTAGACACACAACATTTGTATATGGCATCTAATTGTTGGGCTCCATTAGTTATTCAAACATATACTTTTTAGACTCATGCTCTTTCCTATCCAAATATTTCTCTTGTGAAGTGAAAACAAGACATTAGTAACCAGGTGCTCATACTGCATTTTATTAAAATGTACCCCTCGGTGCCCCCGCTCCAGTTCTCCACGCTGGAGTGGAGCTTGTAAGCAAATGAATAGCATCTTTTCTGGAAATTGCTGTGGTGTTACAGGAGAAGATGTAATGAAAAGTTACAAATTGTTTCCGCAACCAATCAGAAGAAGAAAATGGCCGAGTCATTTCGCCCTTGTGGTTTCAATCATGGTGAAATAATACGCTTCCCTATGGTTATAAGATCTTGATAGACCACAGCTCAGCACTGGAGACTTACAGCACAGCAGGTACTCTGCTGATTTCATCCCACGACTCCAGTTCCACTTGTACCTAGTTACACAATAATGCCTTCTTTCCACATTTTACAGTTTTGTTTCTGTGTATGTAGGAAAAAAATGACTGGACGTCATGGCCGCGTAAAGACAGATGTGAACTCCTGACATCCTGTTGGATTGTGGTGAAACTTGATGCACATAGGTTCATAAACTAAGACTGTGTTCTGCCTCGTTTCTCTTGATTAGTTGTTCCTGGGATTCATTTGGGGGCTGATAAATGAGATGTTAATTTCTAATATTCCTTGGCTGATGATCATGGGGTAAATACCTGCTGCAGATACTTGATCTGTAAACAGATCTGCACTGATATTT
This sequence comes from Pundamilia nyererei, assembly GCF_000239375.1. Classification (NCBI taxonomy): domain Eukaryota; kingdom Metazoa; phylum Chordata; class Actinopteri; order Cichliformes; family Cichlidae; genus Pundamilia; species Pundamilia nyererei. The sequence continues at coordinate 417,281 of NW_005187526.1, forward strand.
AGTCCTGCTTAGACTAATGTTTTTTTAATGCTGAAATCTTGTGGAAAGTCCTGTTTGTTGGGACATTAGTTAAAATCCACCCCAAAATAGAACTGACGTGCGTTAACCCTGTAACTGTACACAGCTGAACTAAATGAACCGTAGTTTGTATTTTTCTGCGTAAAGCTTTCTTACCAGGGCTTCTTCCCCATCAGAGCTGTCGACATCTAGCATGTTGTGGTTGGAGTTTGGTTCTCTAAAGATGATTTATGAATTGTTTTACCATGCATGGAGAGCACTAAGAAGGAGCGGGATATTTAAGCAGCTCCCTCTGGTCTAGCTCTCACATTTGTTTGTTTTTTAGGCAAAGAAACAAACAAACAATCACTGTTCATGGTTAGTCCTTCAGTCCTATTAGTTTAGCATGTTTGCGTGCGGTGTTTATACCAAGTTGACTTTACGCTGGACATAAAACTGTCTTCTTTTCCGTGTCAGCATGATGCATTTCATGTCTAAAGCCATTCAGCCTTATTGAATGTTGCGATGCATTTTTTTTTTCTTTCAGAATGTATTTGTAATTGCTGCGTGTTTACCCCACGACATCCAGTCCAGCTGTTTAGCTTGGATTGACTCAATAAGCCATAATGATTTGCTGAAGGATAGAGCTGATTCGAATATAGTTGTAGAGAAATGACTGTTGTTGATTGATATTGATTGAACTTAATTTCATCAGTTACGACAGAGCAAGGATTTCAGGCAAATTAATAAATGTGCTGAGAAATAGCGTTTAGAAGAAATGAATAGAAATGGTCCAAGTTCCCCCCCGCCCTTTTTTTTTTTTTTTTTTTAAAACAACAGACAGACATTTAATTCCATCTTTTTACTAAATTATCATTTGGCATTTTACTTGATTGTTCAAATGTCCTTGTTTCAACCTGATTACAAGTAAATGTCTATGTGACAAGGTCCAATTTAGTTGCTGGCATATATTTTCTCAGGGGACTCAGGGTCATTTGTTTAGGTAAACAGAGGAAAGATGGGTGAGGTTTTTTTCCGAGTGGGAGTGTTTGAATCTTATGTGTACTGCTAAATCCTGGGTACTTCTTTCAGGTTTCCCTCGAGTCTTGAGCTCCAGGTGCCTCGACGCTGCTGTTTTAAACCTTATTGAAACACAGTGGGAAAAACAAGATGATTCGTTTCCAGAAAGCATCTGTAGAAGCTGCAAATGTAATGCAAAGAAGATTTTCTGTGAAACTGTGCTTCCCGACCCCTGCTGGGCTGCCTCTCTGAGACCTTAGAAAGCCCACGGTGTGTGTGCTAACCTTGCGTTCAAGTGGTCATTTTGAACATATAAGCTAATAGCTTGCATGTCAAAAGTGTGCTAGATTGAAATATTATCACAGGATTAAATGACCCAGAGTGCTGGATATATGGAATACTGAGATGGAGCCTTGTTTTGTTCCGCCTGATCATAAATTGGCAAGTGGAGTCTATGTCTGTGCCTATTGATTATCATAGTTTTCCACTGGAGCTATTGATTTTCCCACAAAATCACCTTAGGGAATTAAAAAGAATAAATCATAATCCACTAAAAGAAAATCATTTTTAGAGCTTTTAGCAGTTCAAAGCCTCCTCAGAACAATTGTACTAGCTAGATGTCCCTGCTTCCAATTGGTTATTTGAATGCATGCCTGGCACTTTTATGATTTAAAGAGAGTGTTATGTTGTTTTGTTACCACACTGAGCCTAGCTACAGTTTCATAGTAATCAAGGGGGACTTTCCTGCCGGCTTTTGGAAGGTGCCTGTTAATGTGTAGGCAAATGTACAGAGACACACAGAACCAGTTCTCTGCAGATCATTTCCCCCGAAGCACTGAGGGCAAGGTGATATCATACTGGGACCGGGGCTGCCCGGCTTGAAACTCATAACCCATAGGCACTCAGCTCTATCTGGCAACACAATATTTCAACCGTTCTCTCTTCCTCTCTGGTTTTGGTCATTACACATGTTAAATATACAGGGCACGTGTTATAAGACACCGCTGACTTTCACAACCAGTTCAGGCTCAGTTGGACTGAAGCCACTTCTGGTGGATGACAGAGACTTGGATTTAAAGCCTGTGTCTCGGTGAAAGAAAATCACATCGTCTCAAAATCTCTTTATACGATGAAACTTTAAACTAGTTTAACTTTATGAATGGCTGTTTGTTTGTTGTTGTTGTTTTGTTTTTTACAGTTATATGGTTGGCTTTTCTGTCAGTCAGCACGTTTGTTTTTTTTTGTTTCATTTTGTTACTGGTTACATTATATGGCCCAACAAAATATTCTGGTCAATTCACATCACAGGTTTGTTTGAATGTTGCTTAGTAACATCATCACAGAAGTGTTAACAGTTGTTTTTGTGCGATTAGCCGACAAGAAAGGCCGTGGAAAGACGATTTTGAAAACAAGTCATTTCTCCACAGTTTGAGGTCGATTTCTGTCTGCCCGCACAATTACGCCACAAATTGGTTCACATAAAACTAGCCTCTAAGTATTTTCTTTATTTGTCCCTAATGAATGTTCTTGTTGGCAGCAGCACCGTGTTTCTGATCATGAGCCTCCCAAGTCCCGAGCTTCTTATTGTTCTCTAACATCTACCAGAGTAATGATCTCACCGGCTTTTTTTGCTTCAATCCTAAAATTAGCTGTTGGCACTCTGAGAACATACTTCATTTGCTGAGAAACCTTTCCTATCTGGCTGTGCTTCCTAAAGGTTGGAATGAGAACTGTTGTCTTTGTTCCTGTCTGCTTGTGGTCTGCATGATGGGATTAAATGTAATTTTCTTGTTTACTGGAAGGACAAAAAAAGAGACAAAATGGAAACATTTGCATTTGCTGTTAATCTGCAAGGTAGGACACATATCAGGTTATGGTCAGGGTTGTGCTGCTCACAAAAACATTCTAGCACTGATGGCTTTTCTGTGATCTCAACCGTAGAGCATCGACAAAAAGGGAGGTTTGGAACTTTGTAAAGACACATGGCTTAGAAATATATATTATGGAAAGACGTATATGAATATATTTTAGAGAGAAACGAATATACACATGCATACACAAATCTATAAGAGCGAGAGGAAACTGATGCGAAGACTTCAGGCAGAACTACGCAGTCATACATTACTATAATCCAAGCCCAAGTAGCCTGATGGAAGTCAGGCGGGTTTTTATTGGCTGCTGTTTGCTTTTCAGAAGGGGATAATATTTTCATTGTGGAGTTATTTATATAGTTTAATTTTTCTCGTAAAGTCAATAATTTATCAAGGTAATGATGGTTGGAGTGGGGAAAGAAAACAAGGAGGAGGAGGAATAATGAGATAGAAACCCCCACCTCTCTTAGAAGAATGGTCGAAGTCTTGAGGGGACTCTGGAACGTCTTTTGCCTCCACACACTGATGAGCCCATACAAACCTCTCCCCAGCTTCCATGACAGACAGAATGGTCTGTGGGGAATATATGTGTCCTTATGTATCCCTTTGCTGCTTTCATGAATGATAAGGGTATTATGCACTGTGGATGTTGGCCGTGGGACCTGAGGTTGAAGTGAGAGGAGCGAAGAGGGAAGTTGGGGTTGAGCTGTGTTTCATCAGATGTAGTGTGGATTAGTTGAGGGGCTAGAGGGGGTTTAGTGACAGAGGATGAGAGAGGAATGGGAGGAGGTTGGGCACTGAGCTGAGATGGGTTGTTTTGCTTTTTACGTGAGATGTTTCAAGGGTTCCTGATGTCACCGAGAGAACATGTGCTGTTGCAATTCTTTATGTGCTTTTATCATGGTCGGTCTGGCACAAGTCTTCAGCTCTTTTTACCAAATAAAGTGAAAATTGGTTTGCATTACTGTGTCATTATCACTTATGTAGCGAAATTTGTTATTCTCTTCTTGCTTTACATGTTGCCAGAGTTTTCCTCCTGTTAGAGGTCTTCTTAAAGCACATCTGGAAGAAAGCGCAACCATGCAGTTTGTAGCGTTAGAGGAGTATGTGTAGAAATAAAAGGGTGATTTTTTTGTGTCTTCTTGCCACCACTTACACATTCCTCACCCCTTCAAGTGAGCCTGGCCACAGCAGCGCTTTTTCAATAATGCTGTAACGAATGGAGTCACGTAAATATTTAAATAAACACTGACTTGCATCCAAAACAAATAGGCGGGCAGGTTTATTAAAGAGCCCTATTGCTGCCTCTGCACGCAGCTGTAGCAGAATATACAACACTTCAACTCACTGTAAACCATTTGTAATAGGGAACATACCAGAAAGATAGCAGGCGGCATGAGGAAATGCCGGGATCCCGCAATGAGGCTGTTTTTATGGTTGAGTTACTCAACCACCCGGGAAAGATATGGATGCTTTGCGCCTTTGTTGTTGTGAAGTCTGTTAAATGTGTAGTGGAAAGTTCACTGGCACTGATATGATGTTAGTGTTTCTGTGTGACTGTGGGTGTGCCAGTGCATTTGTGTGCATTTAAACACGCGTTCAGTTGCGACTGCGAATCGCACATTTGAATGATGTGCGATTTACACTCACCACACCACACACCCTCACACATTTTACAGCTACGTTACTGTGCCGTGGCAGTGTTGCGACCTGCATCGTGATGTGAGGCGACGCTGATTTGTTTCTCGCCCTGAAGTCAAAGTACTGTAACGGGGTTCTGGTCTTTTCTTTTTCTCTGAGCATTTGACACTGCAGCTGTGGGCTGCAAAGACAGTCGCCTTCCATTTGCTGTGAGATTTAACGGAGCCGTTAAAGAGGATGAATAACCACCATCAGAACACTAGAATGTTTATAAGGGACTGGACTGGCAGCTCCACAAACCAGTTGAGAGAGAGAGACAAGAGGGAGTGGTTGGAGAGAGAATGAAACAAAGGAGAGAAGGTAAGAGAGAGGGTGTATGGCCAGAGTATGGCCAATAACATATTAGCCTAATGGCCTAAGAGAGGGTGAAAATGAGGACATGGCTGAGATGGCACGAGGCAGGGGGAATAACCCCACTTTAAAGGGACTCCTAGGACTTGTTAGGCCTGGGCAGGTTTAAGAGGTTTGGGCTCTCCTGTCATGTTTCTCCTTCATTTGAATTTAGGCTTGCCGCTCTCTCTCTCTCTCTTTCTCTCGCTCTCTCTCAATCCCCTCCCTGCAGGAATGGCAGGCGCCAAGTCACTATAACAAGATATGGCAGTTTCATTCCAAATAATGACCCTAGGATTAACAAACAGAGACCTGGAATGGTATTTAAAACCAAGCACAAGGCTTCATCCATTGTTACTGCCTATGCTGCACTTCAGCACACTTTCTGATTGGGCTAACAGACTCACTCTGGGGAAGAACATTCACTGTCTGGCCTACCCCCAAAGTAAAAACGACAAAAAAAAAAGGCTTTCAAAAATAGATGATCAGAAATCCACTCATTCATCGGGCTTTCTCACGGCAAAGTTAGCAAGGATTAGGACAGTCTCTTTGCCAAAAAAGGAATAATTTTAAGAAATGATGGGCTCGTTGAGAACAATGACTCAGAATAATATTTTTGAGTATTATTGATTTAGGTCAGAAGAGTCCAGATGATGCTCATGGCTGCCTTTATTCACAGAGTTTTGGAATTTGTAGTGACATACAGTGTGTGTGTGTGTGTGTGTGTGTGTGTGTGTGTGTGTGTGTGTGTGCGTGTGCGCGCATGCATTATGGAATTAATTATGCAGGTTTATCTTGCATGCTGTGTTTCATTGTCTCATAAGCTCCTCTGCAGACATGCGTACAGTTAGCTAGTCCTCAGTTTCTTGTCATGCAAGGTCCGCTCCACCCTCAAGTAACTTTCTCTTATTTTTGTAAATTGGAAGGAGATGGTACAACTGTGTATGAGTTTCTGTTTTTGGAGCTCAGAAGGGTGGCCTGTATTTACTTTAACATTTCATGAGTGATGATTCGTGAGGGTGTGAGCTCTTTATGGGTTCTATTTCAGTGTACGGTTTTTATGTTTGTCAAGATTGTGTGTGTTTAAATGTGCTTGTGTTTGTGGTATATGCGTTTATTGTATTTTCTAATGTGGTAAAATGTTGTTTAGATAGTATAGGATGTATACCGTGAGATAACCAGAGCACTAACCAAAATTGGAAGAAACTTGCACACGTACATGTACATAGACAGGGAAAGCCCAGTTCTTAGGGTAATGTCTCCTTAGTCTAGACAGCTGCATGACTTACAGTGGTAGCTACACACCCCTGTCTTGTCTACATCGATCCCCTGCAAAGTATGAGATACTTTTCTAATGCCATGTAACAGGAAAACTCCAACGTATGCACAGCCCTTCACAATAAAACTCTATTGACAACTCAATGATATCACAGCAGTTTATGCAGCACTCTATTCATATTACTCAATGAAAAGTCAGCCCATGAAACACAATCTGACCTGTCAAAGGCAATTTTTGCCATCTTTCACTTTGTGGGCATCTAGTAGGACAACACTGGAAGCATTACAAGGATAGAAAAAAAACTGACGAATAAGAGTGAGGAAGGTAGACTGGAAATTGCCAAATGTAAAAATAATGTCAAGTGCAACACTGATTGTAGGAATCATGACAAAAAGTCCATTTCATAGTCCCCAAGTGCCAGAGGCAGCCTGAGTGTGAGAAAATACTGTTCAAGAGTCCAGACCCATTATCAGTTTTGTTCTCTTCCACTTGTGCACATGTGCTCGAACACACACACACACGCACGCACACACACACACACACACACACACACACACACACACACACACACACACACACACACACACACACACAGAGCTCAGCATCCATATAACTGTGGCCCAAGTCTCCCAGTGATATGCACACATCAAGGTGGATCAAGGTATGTGGGTCAATGGTTAGTTAACCACCTTTTTTGTCATTTTCCCCACCAGCATGCTGTTATTGCCATGCCAACGCATTTGGAGATATCTGGGAACATGATGTCTGAGGGCACACTGTACAGCTGTGACATCACTGCTGTTTCTTGAAAACTGTGGGATAGGGCTGCTGAGCAAGGCAGACCTTTAAATCATGGAATATGTCTTAATGTGTCTTTAGAGAGACCCCCCACCCTCCCTTCCCTAACCTCTGACGCCCTGATGGCTTTAACATCCACAGACCTCGGGTTAACCTGCTAGAATGCCCTCATGCCTTTGTCTCGTTCACCGTATCTATGTATATTTCTCACACTCTGTCTCAAGCTTCCTGTCGTCTTCTTATCAATAACTGGTTCTCTTACAGTGAAGGTGTGCTTTAGTTCATATAGTTAGTAGAATGGATAATTGAATATGCTTATTACTGTGTGATTTTTGTGCTTGACTGTTGCCATGAGTGTCAGCACAGACAATCAGCCCTCGTCTGGACCACAGCAGGCACACCAGAACATGTCATGTCTAGAAGTTTGTGTGCGTGTGTTCTCGTGTGGGTGTGTGTGTGTCCCCGTGTGTGTGTGCGTGCGTGCGTATTCTCTCAGTTTCATAGTTCCCTCTCCTGCTGTAGGAGACAAGAAACCTGAGTGCCAACATTACATCATCTCAATGAAGTGTCAGTTAAACATCATATAACATGATACTTTACAGTAAATGAAAATAACAGTGAATTATGAAGAGAGGGAAATAAAGGATAAATGCAGGGCAAAATTTTCTCATGTTCATAAATAAAACCCAGTTTTTATTTAAGACTTTACAAGGTGCCGCTTCACTTCTGTGGTAGCGGTTCCTTCAGGAGTCAGCTAAATGTTTCAGCAAGTCTATCAGCAGTACAAGTACACACTATGAGAAATGATGGCGCTGATTGTTTAAAAGCTTCATTACAATGTCATGCCTATCACTTTTTTCTTTCCCAGAATCACGTCCACTGTCCATCCCAATGAGGGTGATGCCTGACACCACAGCTGCAGAGTCATGGACGACCTCAGAGGAACAAATGAAGGAGCTCATCGCCCACGCCTGGGATGCTGTTAAACGGCTCACTCTGCAGGTACCAAACTGTCTTTATGTACTGGAACAGGTATATAAGACATTTCTACTACTCCACTGAGCTTGGATGAAAGTTCATTGATCTTGTCCATTAAGATTATTTACAGTTTTTTAGTCACTCAGTGTTACGTTTGGTCTTCACATTCCAAAGGATCAAGCGTACGAACGCGTACCCGGATAAAAGTTTGTACGCCTTCTGGGACCAGCAATGCTTTTCCCTGACCACCTATTTCTCTCCTATTTCTATGGTATAATATATTAAAATTTAGCTCATCCCAGCCCAGCTTTGTGCTCTCTGTTGTGAAGCCATATGGCATCCAGGGACTTCTGTTAGTTGTTAACTGATTACCCTCTTTTACATACAGATCCATATACAGTGTCTCATGTCCCATTGTGGCAAGCCGAGTTTCCGTTTGGCCTGCTGGCTGTCTTGGATGTTCCCGTCTGTCTAAGTGTCTAACTGGGAAGTTAAATGCTCTCATCGATTGTCTGTTCGCTGCATCTTGACTGGACTAGTTAGTAGAGACCACATCACAACCAGCCCCATCTGAAGCACATCAGGAAGTGCTGACAACTCTCTAGCAGGCCTCCTCTTGATGCAAGAGCTGGACATCATGGTGTGTGCACATATGGGCTTCCCTGCGCATAGTAATCATGCGGGGTACATTACTGCATGGTACATATGGATATCTTTCAGTTCAGTAATGTGTTAGGCTCAGTTTTGGCAGATTAACTACAGTGTGCGAGTATTACTACGAAAATGCTGGCCACATGTGTCCAAAGTTTTAATCTTGTGTTTTCTTTTTGTTTGTTCGTCAATTATTAGGGTATTAAGCCAACCGCAGAAAACAACAATAACTAATTTCAAGTATTGCAGCTACATTACTGTTAAAAGATTAGTGTTTCCTCTTACTAGCTCTCAAAGTTATGGTTACATTTAACTGTCAGCAAGCATATGTCATATGTCACAACGGGCATCATAAATGAACAAGATTCAATTTTTGCGTGTAGTAATAGTTATACTGTTGTGAGTGCATGTAAGTCATCACAGGTGCAGCAGGGTTTTCTGTCAGTGGGCTTATTCATTGTGGGCAATGTGGCTATTTAGTTTCAGGGTTTAGTCACAGCTGAATTGAGTAGGGCTTTAAGGTGAGTTTCTATGAGCATGTAAACAATAACTATTGAGGCATAAATGAAACAACCCTTCTCAAATTATTTTAATTCCTATTGCTTGGACCACACAATCTGATGTCATTCAGACAGAAAGAGAGCATGTGAATTGAAATAATTCTCCAGAACCGGCGTCCCATGTCAGTACATTGAGCTGTTTACAGTACTTTCACAAGAGTTAACTCAACCCACTAATAGTTTGCTGAGCCCGTCATTGCCTCCACTTTCCTCTGTCCCCTTCGGCTGTGTGACTGGGACCACACCACATACTGCAGCAGTAATTAGGAAACACTCTGTCCTGTTGACATGGGAGTGGAAGCGAACCAAACCGAAAACCCCAACAGCTGGTACCCCAGGTCTTGGATATCCCCAAACTTGAACCACTCCATTTATTTTAGTGTGGTGTAAACAGAATACCTAATGGCTCACACTTCTGCTGCACATGTGCCCAATTTAACATGCAGGGCTTTCTTTCTGACTTTTACAGAAGAGAGAGGAGCAGGAAGGACAGAAAAAAGGTTGGGTTAATGAGACTGGGGGATACAAAGTTACCAAAGTATTTATTATTCCTTAGCTTCTGAGACCGCTTAAGACTGTTTAAACAGAACATAAAGATGTGATAGCTAGTGATAGTGTAAACCACTCTTTTTTTTAAAAATCCAGCACTTGTCTGAAATGTGGTGATGATGCTGTGTTGCTGTGGCATTATTTCATCTTACAAATGCACAGCGACTGACTGGAAGTGTTTTCATTTTAATAGGAATGAGATTCAAAAATATTGATGCATAAAGTGAAAATGTCTGGAGATGCCATCAGTACAGTAATTAATCATTATTAATCAATCATTATGCTCTAAAGTCACTCTTTTCACCATATTTGCCTTTTTTAATAGGACCAACAAACTATGTTAACATAATTCCTAAACACAGCTTATCTGAATCCGAGCCCTCATATTGCCACACTCTAACCTGTGATATCTCTTCGATTTAAATTATGTGCAGTCCTAGCTATCTCAGTTTGTAAGAGTCTTACCTGTTTAGGAATAATAGATGACACATACAATGAAAATATCCAAGTCATTATTCATAAATAATTAAAGCGCCATCAAAAAAGTAAAGAGACTGTCCGTGACAAAGTCAGGCAGCTGATATTGAAAACAGAAAAGCTTGCTGGCTCATAGACAAATGGAGTTTACACATTACCTATGCTAATTACCTCTTGGATGAACAGAGGTCTCAGTCTTTCACTCCCTTAGAGCAACAGAGCCAGTGTCCACTGCAACATGCATGATGGACTCAGAGTTTTCTGTCCAGCGCACATAATCCTAATTGTGCATGCTTTGTTTTTTGGTAATGTAATATGTTTTTCTATAATTTTTTTAAATAGTCATTTGACATTGGGCGCTGTCGTAAATGTTACGTAGGCTGGAGCAAGGTGAAATGCCTACGAGTGGCTCCTGCACTCATCCTTGGAGCTTTCACCCACAGCTTTTCTTTCTTCTTGTGCTTCTGGTCATTGCTATTTACCACATCTCCCGAGCTCTGTTTACTCTCCCTCTTGTTTTCTACTCTTCTCCCCCACTGCTCAGCCGTAGCACTTTTCATCCAGCCATCTCCCCTTCTCCACCCTATTCTCCTGAGGACACCCATGTTCTTTTTTGGCTCTGATAATAATTGCAAGTGATCAGGATGGTGATTCTATTTCAGGAATTTTAAAATGATTCCTTCTATTTAACACATGAATGTGTTCAGCACTGGCAACAGAGCACGTTGTTACCAAAACTGAAATGGGATCTGCTGAAACAGAGAGACCGTTGCCATGGAAAAATGAAGTAACACTGCTCCCTGCAGCTGCCATGCATTAATGAGTAGGATACTTTTTGAGAAAGAAAAAGAGGGAAAAAAGCAGTGGGGTAAAAAAGGTAAAGCGGTGGAAAGGAGAGGGAGGTGTAGGAAGCTGGGAAGAATACTGGATAAAAATGGGAAGAAGCTGAGGTTGAAGGCAGGAGGAAAGTGAGAGATATACAGAAAGGAGAATCATGTGCACTGGATTTGGTGTGGCTCAGATCAAGCTGGCCAGATGGTTTCCATGAACAGGATCTGACCCCCGGATTGAGTGCTTTGTGCAGGCACATTACTTCATCCTCTGCCCCCCTCCCTTCATCCTATCATCCTTCCATTCAACACCTCATCCTCCCTGTCTGTCAGAACCCACAATTTCCAAGTGATTTGTAATTACAGCTTTAATTTTGGGCCACTTTAAACACCATGTTTCTTTCAGTATTGGGGAGATAAATTGTTAGCTTTTAAACTTGACAGTCATCTTACAAATCCTGAGAGATGCTGGCTCATCTTAATCATAAGCAATTTGGTAGATATGGCATACTAAAAAATAATTCAGGCTTCTATTATACAGTAAGTCTAAATCCATATACTAACATTTAGCATGATAAATCTGAGTGCAAAAAAATAAATGTTATAGTTTTGCAATGAGATTGTTTAAAACGGATGTGCTTAAAAAAACAAAGCAAAAAAGAAACAATTTAACTAACCTGTTATCACCTCACACACGAAACCTACCCACACACTCCTTAGAGTATTTGGTGTCAAACAATATGATAATATGTCAAATAATATATTTCACATTTATTAGCATTTAAATAATACGTGCACACATTATGAATGAGGTACACATATTTTACATATGAGAGTCTGCGATGTAATAGAAAATGAATTGGTGTGTTTCAGCATATGAACAGCATATGAAAATGAATAGCCTGCTATAATTGCTTGCAGTTCCTGATTGTTTAAGTGCTGATTGGCTGAGTGCAAACAGAGAGGGAGGTTAATGCTAAGGACAGAAGGGGTCTCTTCCAACATTAAGTCTCCGCAAGACTGTTCAGCGATTTGAGGATGACAGCAAAAGAATAAAGAACGAGAGAAGGACGGAAAGCGGCACAGGGTGAGGTAGTTAGTGAATATGTAAGAAATACAAAAAGAAAGTATCGCCTGATCTAAATCAAGAGCCCACAATGCAAAAGTAGATGTCATTGGCTGTTTACCCAGTGAGAACACTGTGCGTGGGTGTATGTATGCACACGTTCACATCTTGACGAGTGTGTGTTAATGTGCATGTGTGGCCAGAATCCCATTCCATCATCTGCCGCTGTGTCAATACACTAATGACCTCAGAGCCATTATAGACGCACTCACATATTTGACCCTCTCACCGGACTGTACTGGAAAAGCGCTTACTGAGATTCTCCTGTGTTTTTAGCCTCTTGAATCTCAGCAGTTTAGAGACTTGGAACTGATTTTGATTGAAAAAACCCTCCTGATACACTACAGCGAGTACAGATTTGCCACAGGAGCTGCAATTGCTGACAGAATTGGGATGTTTTAAAATTGTCATAGAAAAATGATGTGCAGTTTATGCCCTGATCTTCTGAATGTGTCTTGGAAAGCTAGTTTGGACGGGAATCGGGTTAAATTGATGGAGCACACATCCACCCTTTGTCTTGGGACAATGAAGGAAGCCGTGCCAAACACAGGTCGAATCAGATCAGTTGGGGTTTAGAACAGCCCGGTTTGGCCTGCTTCACTGGGTCACACTGTATAAATCAGTAGTGGTGAAAATCTGCCAGAGTTAGCCCTTGAAGCCTCTTTTCATCTGCAGTCCATCACCATTTGATCCAACTTGGCCTGTATTACATACTGCATAACATTATCACAGCCACCTTGACTCTCTTCAGTTAGCCAAAGGCAAAATTGTCTGGCTACACCACCACCACTATAGATAAACCAAGCCAAGCTTGCTTTTGGCCAAACTTTAGTCAACCCGTGTTTATATCTGAGGACTTTGCTCTAAGCTGTCAGTTATTCCATGAATCTTGCATCACTTATACTCTAACCTTTAGGCAGTCTCTCTCACCTAGAACAATCTAGCCCATCCTTGGTGCTCAGCCAAACATCAGCGATGTATTCAGACTTAATTTGACAGGGTCCCACTTGTGCTTTTTTGGAGGTGCCACAGTTGTCCTTTTGTGTCGGTATTTCACTGCAGAAAATGGTTTTTAACCTACTGGGTCCATGCAGTACATGCGGGCCGGTTCTACCAAATACTTTGGACACTGCCTCCATCTGGCAACAGATGCTTTCTGCAGGTAGATGGACTGTTTGTAGCTCCATGCAAACTGCTAGCATTCTGCCAATGGAGAACCATGTTCAGCCCCATCTGTACTGGCTCACCATGCTGAGGTGGTGGAGGGGTGATTGTTTGAGATTATGGGTGGGAGTAGGTGAGGCGAGCCAGGCCAGCCGCGCTCCTAAGGCCACTGTTGGATCAATAAACGCAGCGATCAAAGTCGCAATTAACCCACCGCGCTAACACAAACAGCTGAGCTAGCAGAAACAAACAAAGCCTTCATGTCACCTAAAGCGTTTATTTTTGCAGATTTCCACCTCGGCCAGGGAGACCTCCAGAGCTTGTCAGCTTCTGTAAGCAGTGTTGGAAGAGAGGAATGCAGGGCCACATAGATGGCTGGCTGCCTAGCCCGTTGTGCGGTGCCAGCCCACGATCTTATTGCTTGTGGTGGCATGTGGGTGAGACACAGCCTATCTGGTGTCAAAAGGAATCATGCTTAAATGTTTTTCTCAAGAAGATCAGGAAATAAATCTGCTCTCTGAGGTTTCCAACCAAAACTTCTATCTCTATCCATGTACCGCAAGATACATCTGCATAGTGGAATCTTCAGGTACACACATTAATCATGTTAAAATGTTAACGATACAGTTTGTATTATAACACCCACTTTTTGACTATTGTTTTGGGGTTTTGTTTTGTTTGTTTGTTTTGGTTTATAGCAAACAGAAAATGCAGGAAGATGTGAAGAAGGAAGGGGAGCAGAAGGTTAAGAGTGGGTGGGTGGGGTAGTGGGCTCTGTGCTCTGAGGACCTTCTGTTCATCTGACCGGCCACTTAGGAAACACAGTGTCCCGTCTGGTGCAGGCACAGGAAGATTACATTTGGAGAGGTATCAGGTTTTTAAAACAAAGGGATGTGTTTTCCGTTTGCTGCCGATCCTTCCACTGAGATTTTTCTGCTCCAGAGTTGCAAATGTTTTCATTGGGGATGCTGAGAGGGTGTTTCTAATTTCCTCTCCTCTATCTCTGGGTGATTTCCTGTGTGTCGTGGCTTTATTATTGTGTGTAGAAAAATAGAGGGAAAAATCTGTCGGTACGTACGTGTTTAAATGTGCAAGTGTGTGCGCGTGCGGCCTTCACATGTTGTGGGTCTCTCTACAGAGGGGTGATCTTGACCTCCAAAGTCTGTGCTCTGCTAAGGTCTGTACAGAGTTAGGGCATCCAAGTTTCTCTTCCCTACAGTGATATGAAAACAATAAGCCTAAGAGCGGATTTGTACAGCGCCGCAGGACTGATATCACACGTATTTCATTGCCTGGGTCGAGTTAGGTGAGGGTGACAGTAATTGCTTGTAGTTCTTGCAAGTACTCTTTTGCATGACTGCTGTGCTGCATATGTGTAAAGATTCAGATTCATATGTGATTCAGACAGCTAACCCATTCATACAATGGAGCAGTTCAGTTTTCTAACATCTCATCTCCATTTTTAAATACTGAGGGTAAACAGTAGCAATGTATTTTTGCTTTGTTTTGTCATGAGTGCTAAAATTTTGAAACCCTCTTTTGGACAAGGCCGATCTCTCGTTCCTATAATCTGTCAGTTCATGATTGAAACATAAAGCTGTGTCTATGAATGATTATTGGTGAGTAATATACTGTCTGCTGCACTTCTAAGTTGGTCTTAAGAGTAGACGGGCTGTCCTCAATCTAACTCACTGTTCTGTCATTTACTGGCGAGGCCCGGCAGATCCTAAGAGCCTCCTGTGGTTATATAGGCCATTTCCACATGGCCTCAGCCTTTTAAAGCTTGAGTGTGTTTGGCCCTCAGCTTCCTCTCTATTAGAACCTGCTCTGCTGGAACCAGATAAACCATCCTCACAAAGACTCAAGGGAGAAGTACGACACAAGACAGATCATGCACTCCCACTGCTGCTCAGAAGAGCATGAAGTCAGGGATGCTTTTCAGGGGTATTAAGACCCAAAGATTTGAAACAGGGTCGGCACATGTGGCTGTATTCTGAACCCTATCTGATGGTGCGGAGAAGTGATCGGGAATAAAACTGAGCAGAGCTTGACACACACAAACACACAACCCACGAAGAAGACCCCATTTTTAGAACTCTGTGATCTGGTGCCAGAGAAAAGAAACAAAGGGAAAAATGTATTTGGGCATCTTAAAATTTAATCAAAATAACCTCAAAATGGATATACTTCCCCTTTTTTTTAATGTTTTTAGCTTTTTGTCTTTTTTCTAGTAGTATTTACTCTTGACTGCATGTGGCCTCCCAGCCCAGAACCTACATTTAATTATGGTTGTGTATTGTAGATCAAAGTGTAAGCAGATCCTTGCTCATTTAGAGGGCTGAGAGGAAGGGCTCAGTACCTAAATCTATGGATAAGCGCTGGTCACCTAATAAATAACCAGGCTGTCACTCAAAGATTCAAACTCTCTGGGGCTTTTTTTTACTGAATCTTGTTTGTTGGCATCCATACTGAGACTTGAACAACCTTTAACTGCTAGTTTCATGAAGATCATTCAAGATGACACGTCCCCACATTATTTTCAGCTAGCTTTGTTCCCTGTCAACCCACTCAGTCTCATTACTGAATGGCAGAGAGCGAATTTTGTTGCATATCAGAGATGTGCTGAGACATGAGACAAATTCATCTGTGTGAGCACAAGTAACAAATGCAGTCTTTTTCTCTGTGTCAGATTCACAAAGCAGTGTCTGCGCTGGTGTACGTATGTAAAAAGAGGCAATCTTATGCACTATTTTTTGTGGAGAATTTACCATCAGGACAAGCTTGCAAGGAGCAGCAGCCATTCTAGTGAACTGAACAGAAATATCATCTTTTCATTGGCTCCCTATTGAGACCAGAGCTCAACTGATGACCGGGTCCATCCTGACAACTTCAGAGTATAATCTTATCCCAGTAGAGCACTTCCCTCTCATAAGCAGGCTTGCTTGGAGATTCCAGAAGTAGAATGGGAGGCATTCGCTGTAGCTAACAGGCCCCTCTCCTCTCGAACCAGCTCCCAGTTTGGGTCATGTCCTGTTTGTGGTCTCTCTGTGTTCTCATTTTCTCTATTATTTTCCTGCTTGTGCCAGCAGGCTTTTCGTGTTCATTGCACCCCACCAAGTTTTTCCTTGTAGGTTTGATTGTTGGGGGTTTCACTTTAATATTGCAAGGTCTGAACCTTACAAAAATCAAACACCTTGAGCTGACTGCTGTTGTGAATTATTTTTTATTTCTGGCATTTTTTTTCTCTTAAACCGCTTTTCATTATGAATCTTTTCTTTAAGTAACTGCTGTCTGCAGCTAGCAGGGGGGATGTGATCTATGATTGTGTACGTGTTCAGTTTTGCAAGAGAACATGCAAGCACACAGTGTATGCTTCTGCAAATGTTTAAGTGTGTCATTTGAGCATGTTTTCACAGTAAAATCCCTGCACGTGCAGCCTCATAAGGAGTTGATTGGCTTCAGTCTCGTTTCTTGTTTAACTGAGATTTCCTGGTCGAAATTGAAAAGTGTTTTTTTCACATTAATAAAAAAAAGTTTATGAATGTGTTGCAAGTGATCCACGTGATCCGTGGCCCCTGAACACACACACACACAGATACTCAAATTGTCCGTCAGTGTTATTCTCCTGACTGAATCTGTTATTGGAGGCAGTAGGTAACTAAAGTATGGTCCCAGGTTGCTGAGCGTTAACTCCATTTGTTATGTTGAAAGATTTTGTTTCACTTTGACAGGACATGATGTCATTGGACAAAAGGAACGGATAATTATGCATCTTTGATTTCGCTTTTCCCCACTGAATCTTCTGTAATAATACAGATATTGTATGAAACCATCTGCCATTCTGAACTTTGGCCCAACTTGAATATGAATCTGAATTTTAATCCCTTTCAAACACCGTCAGCCCTATTTATCCATGTAATAATGAGAAATAAATGTATAAACTACATGGCTGTTGAACCATAGGTCATACACTTTATTATTTGTTGTGCCCGAGTCATTTCCAGGGGCTATCTGTCTTGTTTTTGCTGCAGTTTTATTCCACATTACCCTTAAACCCAGTAGGGTAAAGTTGTGTAACAGATATTCCACACTGCAATTATGCCTCTGGCTTTCACATATTATTTGTGCCCATTTCTATTTTTAAATTCATTTCAGAATTTTCCTTTAGCTGCATTTGGAAACACCGCCTTTCCACGGGTCTACACTAACAGAAAATAAATTTCCACTATCCTATTTAGGATAAAAATATAATTTAGTTTGCTGAGCCTTGTGACTGGCTGGTGAGTAGTGAAAATGTGGCCCGCTGCCACCCAAGCATGTGACGGAACATAATGAGTTTTAGGTCAGCCTGGTATTCCTGTCAGTTTCCTCCTGTCACAGGACATTGTGCAAGTCTCTCTCTCACACACACAAACATACATGAACTTGGCCTGGCCCTCAGCTCGTGGGAGGGGGACATTGTCGCACACACTAACTGCTTCCAGTGCTGTGTTTATTGGCCTGTTACAGAGCTGTTAAACACAATTGTGTGGAATACCAAACACGACCCTGCACAACCTCAACTGCACTTTTACACCTGAGGTTGAGACATAAAACACATACATGCTCTCACTTTCCACTTTGACCTGTGATTACGGGCAACATTTTTTGTGTGTCTGTTGCCATGTCAACCATAACCATGAACACCACGATTCTCCTCTCACATCTCAACGCAGATTTTCCACCTTGAATCAATGCATGCTCAGCAGTGAGAGGGACAAAAGGACAGAGGCATGGGAGGTTGGGGTGATGGAGGGATAGAGGGCTGTAGAGTTGGTCAGAGGGAAGAGATGCTGTCAGTGGTTTTGGCAGTCATAAAAGCAATGATGCATATGGGACATTCTGACCTCAGACTATTTCTCTCTTGGATCTGTCAGCACTGCTCAGCAGTTCCAGTGCTCCCCTTTCTTGCCCTTTGTTGCCCCTGTCGTCTTTGTTTGGATACTGTATGTCTGTCTCCCTGTGTGTGTATGTGTGTGTATGAGTCACAGCTCAAGCATTAGACCACAGATGGGGGGCTTTGGAAAGGTCTGCGAGGTGACCAGGGTGACCTGCTATTAACAGTAGCACAGAGAACTGGGTGGAGGATTGCCGTTCAGTTCTGAGTTCACGTTCCTAATAACGTGACACTGTCGTAACAGGATGGTGACAAGGACGGGCATTTACGATTCTTTTCCAATATGTTCGCTGACATTTTAAGGCCATTTCAGCAAAAATTGTTTGGCATCAAAGTTTCATATGCTAAAACAGTCCCAAGTATTTTATATTATTAAAAAGAACAGATTTAGAGCAGCTTTAGCAGTTCTTGTTATATTTTGATCTTACTGGAGATGTTTGCCCAATTTGTCTTGGATGCAGATTGAACACCTGACAGCGCTGTGACCCAGAATAAGTGTGGATTATTAAAAGATTGTACTTGAACTCACAAGACATCTACCAACCAGTACAACTGTTTTCTTTTGGCATAGTAATATTTGCTCTTTTGTGCTGTCATCCACTTTCAGGCAACTGGGATTCCTCAACAAGTCCTCACTGGTCACCAGAGCATCAAATGCTCTTTAGATCCAAACCTCCTCCACTCATGAAAAAAAGCTCTTTTGCTTTAATCACTGTCCCCCTATGGACTTGTACTGTTGTGTACTGTTGCCATTGGTAAATACAACATGTTTGTTTCTCTGTGTTTGTGGCTTTTAATAACTGTCATCAAAAGGGAATGAAAGGAGAAAAGAGCCAACCAAAGATTCGTTTTGTATCGCCCAGATTTAGGATTGTTGTGCCATTTTCTTTTCCATTACATACTCTGCTCCTTGAAACATTGTGTGCCTTTATGTATAAACATCTAGAAAGTCAATTGTCTGACTGCCCTCTGTCGTCATCTGTGAGATATTATCTGTTTATTGTTAGTATATTTCTGTGTAATGTGGCAAGACTATGACTGTCGTACACCTGACATCATCGTTGTGTTCCATCATAAGCACTTTAAAATCATGAGCAAACACCAATATAAGGTGCTGTGTTATTTGTTCACATTCACTGTAACAGATAGGTGCCTGTGTTTTCTACCCTGTAATAGTCACAACTACCCTTTTTAAACGAACAAAAATCACCTGCTTAATCATTTTTATTACATAAAATTCCCACAATTCTATACTAAAGAGGTTGATACAGATGTTTCCTCTCAAAAACACAAACAAATTTCCATTGGTTTTTAATTTCACTGAACCTATAATGATTTATGTTCATAATATTTTTCTCTGATTATGTGTAAAACTTTAATTCCTAGAAGGTGATATATGGTGACAGATTCGGTCACTCATCAGGCACAGCGTGGTTCTGTAATAGTTATTTACAGTCTGTGTCTAGATGGCAGTTTTAAAAAAGTAAATAATAAGTAAAATGTTTATATCGATAATTACTATGATATTGTACTATTGTGTACTTACTCAGAAATATGATATACAAAATCCCTTTGAATTATAATTGAGCTTCGTTTTACATTAAATTAGCCCTGAGATCATCCAGGTGCTTAATCAAACTGTCACATGATGTGAACTCAGTGATTTCATTTTTTCTATCACACGGTGATTAAAACAAACTCATTCTCTGGATTCTAGTTATTATAATAAACTTTGCTGTAATGCTTTTTTGTTGACATTACAGTATAGGTAACTGAAGCCATTGCTCTTATTTTTTCTGTTTCCTCGTGTTCCTTATACCAACACACCCATCAGCCAGTACCGTTGTTCTGACGATATTTGATGGTTGAGGACTTTGGCACATATCTGTTTATATATATATATATTCAAGATGTCCAGCAGGATAGCATTAGCCTCAAGCACCGTCGTCAAAGTGCAGGCCCGAGTCACGGTATTAAAGCCGGCACTTTCCGTATGTCAGCCTGCTTTACAGCTTAACCCTGCTTAGATCTGCAACAGCCCAGGCAGTGTCGGTGATTTTTTTTTCTCTGCGTGCCAGCTCTTAAAAAGGCCAAAGCGTATGTGTCACTGTGCAAAAGCGTTCCCATTTCAAACCACCCTTTAAAGAATAATCAAAAGAGGAAGCAGAGTATGATGAAAGTGTAACCATATCTGTACTTCTCTCTCTTTCTCAGTGTCTCACTCTCCTCCTCTTGATCCTGCTTTCAAAGTCTTTTTCTCTGTCTCGCCTTCTCTTTCACTTCCCATGAAAACTTGGAGATGGTTTCCAGGCCCGTGCAGTTATAGCCAAAGATCATACAAGTGCATATGCAAATTTTGATGGTGTGTGTCTTAATGTGTGCGTAACGTGTTAAGATATGCCAAACATATCTTACAGTATAACTTGCTCATGAAACCAGAGGGCTCATAGAGTATCCACCTCTCTAATAAGTGAGACTAAAAATAAGTAGAAGTAGTCTCTCTGACAGAAGTGAACACACATCCTCACACAAGTATCTGGCAACACCTGCTGTCTGCCCCCTGGACCCTGCACCCCTTTGCTTTTCATTAACTAGGCTAGTAAATCAGTGAAGTTATGGTAAAATGGAAAAACACAAAGCAATATTGTTGCTCAAAGTTGTTGCTTGCACTCTTGCCGGCTACTGCTTACTCATCTAAAGGCTTTTGATTTTTATTTGATTTGTTTATTTATTTATTTATGTATTATTTGGGACATTGTGCAGCTGGGACTGATCTCCAGTGCTTTTTAAAAAGACTTTACTATTTAACTGACGAAACCTCAAAGTTTTTTGTTTTTCTGTTTCAGAAAATCACAATAAAGGCTCAGAAAAATGTAATGTAATGTATGTAATGTGCATTTTGTAAGACGGTTTAGTGTGTGTGACCAAATGTAGGGTTTTTTCTTTTTTAAACCAAGGAAAGTATTGTTCACCATGTTCAGGCTTTTCCAGCAACACCCGGAATATTGCACAATTTCTTTTTCTTCTATTCTTTCCATCACAGTCCAAGTTCTGTAATACTGGCAAAAAAACTGAACTTTTGTGCACTTGGATGGCATAAGACAGGTGCTTGTTTACTGATGGGTGAGGCTGAATTGGCTAACATGATTAATGTTCCCCTCTTTTTTCTGCCTTTTTTCAAGTTGGAGCTGCAGCCCTGCTGTGTGTTCCTCCCCAATGACAGCCTCCCTTCTCCGAGCACTATCATCTGTGGCGACATTCCCGGCACTGTGCGTAGCTGGTACCACAACCAGACCAACATGCCTGGGACTCTGGTAGTTTGCCTGCCTCAGATTAGTATCCTCAGTGCTGGGCATAAGTACATGGAACCACTACAGGAGCTCCCCTTTGTGGTCTCAAAGCCCATCTTGGAAGAAGGTAGGTTTTCATACCACATCTAATGAAATCTAAACTTTCATTAGAATTATTGAAATACTCTGGGACATACACCCAGATACACAGTGATGTCAAAAAGAGTGATTTCAAAGCTGAAATTAGAAACACTGGTGGTGATAGATGCATAAGCTAAAATTGGAAATCTTGGGAATTTAATCCCACTTAGTGAGAAAGAAAATATGACTTAATCACTTAAATAACTCATTTAATTTCTATTAATAATTAAAATGTATGATTTCACAATAGTAATAGCATATATAATGTCAATTCATCATCATTAGAGTCTTTTCAACACTGAGCAAACCTTTGACCCACTGCTACTCATTTACCATGACAAAAGACAAACAAACTTAAGTAGCGCGACTTTGAGAGATAGATCGTGCACATGTGGTGTGCACACCTGGTGGAGTTGACACAAGCAACACTTAGATGGTTGAGCAATGTTTTCTCTTCAGGAGGAGAAAAAAGGGGGGCACACTTCTTTTCTCCAAACTTTTTAATGACATCAGCATTGGGCATGCAGTTGTAAAAAACAGAGGAGAAAGAAAAACGACAGCAAAAACAGTGACATCAGCTGCCTTGTCAATGTTGCAGTGAAAATTAACAACCCATGGTTTTAGTAATTCATTCCTACTCTTTGAAATGGTCTTCATCCCTCATATTCAATGCTCGGGATCAAAGCAGCCTGCCAAGGGCGTATTGGTAAAAGTGCTCTTTGTGGCCCTGTGATAATGAACCTGTTCCTCATCCCTGTAAGATGGTACTTCCAGGGTCAGCAAGTTCATTGGTTCAAGCACTCCCAGTGCTGCATGCTGTTTCAGACTCACAGATTTAATATAAGGCCTCAATTTACGCTGTGTTTGTGTATCTGGTTAATGGATGTGGCGTAATCAATTATAGATGAAATAACTATTCAGTATTCCTTTTCTCAGGTTTTCCATTTCACAATAGTAAAAGGTTATGTAATGTCCAAGTTTTTTTTCATGTGCTGGAAAAATGTTTTTACTCAAGCCACACCACTGTCTATTTTGTGGATCCCATATATGGTGGGCAATTTAAATAAGTGGGTTCCTAAAGGCATCTTAGAATCAGACTCTGTCAAGATCTGGCAAAGCTGCCCTCGCTGGATTTTAACAAAAAGGAAGAAAAATGAGAAGAAGGCCCCCACGTTCCAGGTACTTCAGAACTTGGGAATGACATCACTCCTGAGTAAGCTTGTTCCAAGAAAAGCGAGGAAAAACAGGATTTGTTTTGGTTCTTTGCAAGGTAGAGCGATTCATACATCACTAGCTATACAATATAATACTCGATTATGGGTCCTTAAAAACAGTGCTGCATTCAAAGATAAAGCCCGGTCAGTGCTCTGCTTATTTAGTTGAGTCCCAAATACAGTTTACAGTTTTAAATCTATTTACTTTCACTGCCACCATCTTGGATTGTTAACTCGGGATGGGTGTGGGTGCTCCGACTTTCTGAGTGTGAAATCCAAGTTTAGGGGTTCCGGATTCAAATTCTGACTGAGAATTTGGAAACACCATTCGTTATACCGTGGAGTAAACTGCAAATAATAAAATAATACAAGCTTCTCATTTTTGTTATATATATTTATGCTGTTACCAATCCACAGCATTCCACATGCAAAGTTTAAGTGGCACAATATACCAGGTGATGACCTCGTGGTGAAGTGGTTTACACATTTATTTGGCAAAGTTGCTGGTTCAAGTCCAGCTGGAGCCATAAATCATTTTTAGGGTTGTGTCAGGAAGAGCGTACAGCAAAAAATCACTCTGCCAAATGAAACATACGGAGCTACCCGCTGTGGTGAGCCCTCGTGACCAGGGAACAGCAAAAAGTAGCTGCTTCTTCCTGTAAGAAGTCCAAGCTAGACCTTAGCTCATAGCTTATGATTCATACTAGTTTTAAACTATACAAATATTGAAAATAGATGTGGTTACACTGAAGAGACATTAGCAAATTTATATTCAGCGAATAAATCTAAGTGACAGATTCTCTCAAAAAGGGAACACAGCACAATCCTTCTTACCTCTAGAGACCAAAATATGCCGAATTCTGTGCTATGGTGTGACACGTGTATACTGGATAAAACTGTTGCCTTTCATATGGCATAAACAATATGGCAGATTTGTAGAAAGATGGTCTATTCGTGTCTTATGGAGAACAATATGTACAAATCAGAAACACCTAGGTTAAATGGGATAACACAGAATCACATATTTTTCCTGAGACCATAGTTAGTGTTGATCTCTTTGCCCTCACATCACATAATGTCTGTCATCCTTGCATCTCTTTGCCATTTGCAATATACGTACTTGTTTTCATATATCGTTTGCTTTTTCTTTATGTCTAACTCCAGGCGATGCCTTCCCATGGACGATCAGCCTGAGTCAATTCAGCATATACACATTGTTGGGGCAGCAGCAAAGCCTGAGCCTGTTGGAGCCGATGGGCTGCACTTCCACACTAGCTGTCACATCCCATAAGCTGCAGAGCTCTGCTGAAGGAAGGCACTCCTTTGTAGTGTGCCTCCATGTTGATCTACAGCCCGTCCACGTCAAGTGCTCCAACCCTCAGGTCAGTCAGACAGTCTTCGCAGTCACAAAGTAGTCATTAGAATTACATGTATATTTATACAAATCATCCCCTTGTAAACTTTCCTGAAATATGAACGCACGAACCCTGGCAAGAAGATCCTGCCTCCGCATGATTTTCTGATATAGATTGAGTCCAGTAAACAAACTGCCTCATCTTCTGAACTCGTATAATTTTCATGAAAATGGAAGTGTAAACATGAGAGTGTTGCCTTGTTTGTTTTGGTAAAACATTTTGAGGTCTCAGTCAAGAAGAGTAAGGGATTGCAGTACTCACCATCATTGTTTTACAGCACGTTATTATGTTTTAGTGAGACTGTGATGAATACGGACGTACTGCAAACGGAACATGTTTGTCTCCCAGTTAGGTCCCTGTGTTGTTTTTCATTTCTCTCGTAGAATCACATCTACATGTACCATTACACATGTTTTGTTTTTTCACAATTGAATTAGCTGTATTGAATTAAGTTCCTCTGTAAACACTTAATTGGGTCAACCTTTAGAGCGGTCACACTGTTAAATGTCTTCGACCACAGTGATGAGCCATGGTGATATTGAGGGGAATTGGTACCAGAAACGAATTAAAGGCCTTAATCTGCTTGCGGTGAAAAGTTTCCCAGAGATGAGAAGAACTTTACTGAGGGAAAGTTTCTTTTCTTGCTTCTCTAGTCTCCCCGTCAAGTATGCTGCTGGTGTCTGGCAAAGCCGGGGAGGCTTATTGTGATTATATGATGAGTCATTATTAGTTTTTGGATGCCATTATAATAAAAAAAAAAAATCGTAATTCCTTTGCTCTGTCGTCCCATCTGCTCACCTCCCTCTTCTGTGCAAAATTTCTGACTTGAGGGGGATAGTAATAAGCTAATGCAGTTTCAAGTCTCACTGCAGCTTTTTAAGAACTGCTGCCAGAGCAACCCCACCCTCGCCAGAACAAAAGAGACCTCACACTACTTGATCGTCTTTCTAATTAGCGTTGCCATCTGGGGGAATATATATGGGGTTGTCAGAATGCTGCACAGTTACTGTACAATAAGTACAATGATTGTTGGATTTTGGGGGTAAAATTACATCTGCCCTTTCAAAACAAATAAATTATCACAGCGCTGATTTTGAGATATTAATACATTTAAAGTAAACAAATAGAAGCAACAAATTTGGCCCCTTAAATTTCCACACGGCTACTCGGCTGCATGTTTGTCACATTAAGTCAGATTTTCCATTTCCATTACATGATGGATTACTTCATAGCACTAACAAAAGTATTTTTAGACAGTGTGGTGAAACAGTCGAGCCTTCAAGCAAACACCGTGGTGCGTTTTCACAGGTAGCAACTAGTATCGTAGTCGTATTTTGTATTTTTATCTGTGACTGTGACAGTACACGTGAAGATGCAAATTTCCTAATGAATTTTGGATTGTGCAGGTATATAGATTCAACCACGTCCGCAAAAGTGTGAGCAATGAGAAACCAATGCAGTCCATATGACACTTGTATGCCTTTCAGTCTGGACAGGAGGAGTTAAACGTCTCCATATTACTTCAACAAACTGACTGACTGGCTGTCTGAAAGTTGGGGTTACTAGTTGTGCTTTAACATTATCAGGACCACCTTGGAACGAGCGTACACACAGCAACTGTTTGCTTTAACCTTTGGCACATAACTGTACAGCATTTCAATGAACAGATATGCACACATACACACACCTGTTCCCGTGTACACAAGAGTTACCACACATACTCAACAATATGTCATTTTTGTGAAGTTTCTCTATAAACTGCTCCTAGATAAAAGGATACAAACACTCGCCATCTGCATGCTGTCCTGTCCCTCTCCATCTGTGTGTTTTTATGAATGACTGTTGGAAGCCTCTGTTCAGTCTCCAGTTTGTAGTACTGCACCCTAACAGGCCTCCTGATCTGCAGATGACAGGCCTTTAGAGAATCCAGGCCTCCAAATGTTCCCCAACTCATGAAATGTTGCATCTGTATTATAAGCTCATGTAAGCGTGTGTGTGTGTGCATGTTTTTCATGGCCCAACCTACCCTAATAGCAGTAGCTGAGCTAAACTGTCTAACCCTGCTAAGCAGAAGTATCAGCAGCAGCAAGTTGACATAGGACAGGGTAAATAACAGAGGGAAGGTAGGAGATGAAGAATGAAGATCAATGATGAAAGGGTGGATGGAAAGGAGTTCAAGCTCTGCTTAGGTTTCATCATAAAATTAAGGACAAGTCTTCATCCCAGATGCTAATACAGAGGTCACGTAACAACCCTGTCATTCATTTTCGTGTTGATCTCACTGTGCACACATTTTCCCTTTTTTTTCCCCCTTTGCTCAGCAGTCTTCAGTCTTTTCTTCCACATCTGCTACTGAGTGCAGTAGGCCTTGTTGTGCTTGATTGGAGTTCCAGGCCCCAACTCTCAGAGAAGGGAGCACGGTGCCGTACCTCCCCTGCCGGCAGTGCAGTTTGGTTGGGTATGGCAAACAGCTGTTGGCCCTGTCCCTGGACAGCGGCTGAATCGGCGTAGCAGCTCTTCCTGGACATGTTTGAAATGGTGCAGCTGTAATGTATTGTGGTGCTTCTAATTTGATTTATGATTATTTGTGGAAGACCTCCCTGCAATGTGTGCGCTAACAGGAGAGCATGTGTGCGAGCGAGACTCTGAGAGTAAAAATGTGCTCAGAGTCTATTTCGTATGTGTGCTCATGTGCCTGTGCACCTTTAAGTTTAAGGGACCCTCAGTGGTGGGGGCTGCGGGCTTAGCTGGCTGCAGAAGCGAAGCATTTGAAATCCAGAAATTAGCTCACTGTGAAAGCGTGTTGCTTTTCTCCCTTCTTTCCTCCTAAAAAGCACCAAGTGAATGCATGAATAACCGAAAGCATCACATCACATTCCCCTGCTTTCGTCTCATGTTTTCCACTCTTTTTTTTTTTTTTTTTGGCTTTGTTGTTGTTTAAAGCTAAGGCTCTTTTCAATGCGAACACATGATAAATAGCTGAGAACACTTGACGCAGAGCCTTCAGTTTTTCCTAATCGTGGTGAGTTTTTAGCAGGAAATTGATGACAGAATTTAACTTTCCTCTGAGGGTGTTTCTTTGGAAGTTTTGTTGTTATGGATAACAAATTGCACAGTGAAGCACGTGTGTAAGCATGCTGCGCCTCGCAAAGTGTGACCCATCGAACAGAAACACCAACGCATAGGTTTTACATCATTTTTGAGAAACGAGGCCTCTCTGAGTGACAAGTACAGAAGTATGTTAAGTCAGAGAGTGAAAGAATGAGAATGATAGAAGTCCATTTCTTGCTAATATTTCCTTTTTCTCCCTTTCCTTCTCTCTCAGCTTTTACTAGGTTTAGTGTCACATAACAACAAAGCTGCCAAGCCAAATCATGGTAATGGCCTCAGAAGTCAGAACTACATGAGAACTCCCCAGTGCAGCTGTTTGAGTCAGACCTTGGCAAAAAAAAATATACATTTGAATTTGGTTTTGACTACTTGTGGTGTGTTAGGGTTATCTTTTGAGGCACTCAGTTGGCACAGAATACTTTTCAGAGTATATAAGCTAACTGGGAAAACTGAATGATACGTGTTTAATATGTTCTCAGTTTCCAAACAAGTGCTGTTAAACAAGGAGATGACGCACAGTCCTCACTTCCCATTCAAAATGAGTGTTTTTTCCCCCCAAACAGAGAAACCAAAAATTGTTTCGCTGGTAGACTGTCTTTATAATTGTTTTCAACCATAATTACAAAATACAAAACTAACGTTCTCTGTTTATCTCTGCTTGGTTCACCCTCCAGGTTCAGTTGTTGTATGAGCTCTTCCTCAGCTGGAGCTCAACGTGGGCTCGTCTCCAGAGGCATGGCATTTTGCGTCAGACGTCCAACATCCCAGATCCGCCTGCCGGTGCCGCTCCATCCTCCCCTGTACGCAGCAGCGCTGGCACCGCCCTGCCTGACACCAGCACCTGCAGTCCTTCTGCAGACTTTGGCTCCCCCACTGAGGTTGGAGTTTCTCACAGTTACACTTTTTATTATGTCAATTCAGAGTTTATATGAGTTATGGGAATCATCTGCACATCTACACTGTTTTTGGTTGTTTTTTTTCATCCAGACAAGCCTCTTTTCATAATCGGGGGGAAAAAAAACACATGAAATGGTCCATTATTTCATTCACTCATTGATTCAGTTGAATGTCTGTCCATACATAGCACTGGCTTAGTCACTTCTGAACTTTGCCTTTGTCAGAATCAGTGTTCCAGCTTTAATGTTGTGTTACTTTTTTAATATGCGACCTAAAGACAGCCTGCCAACACCCATCTTTTCTCAGCTAGCTGCTGTGAGTAATGCAGTAACAAATGCCATTTAAGCCATTGTTGTATACATAATTCTGGTGCTGATTTACAATTTTAAGTGCAAATATTGTTATTTTATTGTTATGAGTAGCTGAGTCAGTCTTAACACATGTGATGTGTCAAAAAAAATGTTTTGTTTCTGGAAAAATTTTAGAGGTGGAAAAGTATAAATCACTGCTTGCGTTTCTTACATGATTTTTTTCTTACTCAGTGAGGTTTTATACTCCAGGCTAGGCAGAGAGTGCTGTTTGATTCGTTTAAGCTCAGCCTCGATTGAGGATAAACTTGCCTCTTAACTGGGGGGAAATAGTTACCTGTTGTTACATTTTTTTACTCAGATTAAAAATCAAACCCAGACATAAGTTTGAAATGTAGCAGTGCATATGCATGTGCAATAACGAAGGCTATTAAAGTCATATTTTCTTAGGGAGTAGCCTCAAATATAATTTTTTCCCCTTTTGTCTCTAGATGGTTGTGGCAGTTATCCCAGCTTTAGTTAATGTGGCAGGAGTTTTTCCTGCTGTGTAATACTCTTGCAGCAGCAATCAGTGCTGGGGATCCATGGCCTTGGGGCCACCAGGACACTGGATAATATGTCTATGTGTGTTTTTGTGAAGCATAAATATAGCATTTATAAAAATGATAGTGAGTGCGGGTCAGTGTTGGCATAGTGGAAACTAGTCTAGGCTATAATAGTGTTCGACCAGCAGCTCCCTGTCACCACTGTGGGGCCCCAGGGATCGCAATACAACCACCATACTGGCCTAAGAGGCAATAGCGTGTACATGCTTATGAAAAAAAGTGTTTCATATGTCAGTGTGCATCTGCGCCTACATTTGTTTCCTTGCTATCGACATGTGGGTGTTCTTGCGTCATTTGTGGAACTTGGAGAAGTGGCAGCAGTTCAGTAGAACTGGGAAGAACCTGGTATAGTGCCTCTATAGCAAGGCCACGGTGGCCCCTGACAGCCCACTTGTCACTGTTTACCTAAGTACAAACACTGGTAGAAGTGTTTAGTCCTCTGGGAGGCCGAGTGATTGAGCAAGAATGTAGGAGCTGTTTTGATAAGTCTCAGCAGTAGTGGCGGCAGTCTCCCCCCAACACCCCACCCTTTCTTTCTCTAGCTACATTCACATTACACCCACAAAAACCTCTGCCCTACTGTCCTCCCAGATATTTTCTTCCCCATTTGTGTAAAAATATAAAGCAATCTACTCATACTTCTGTATTTTGTAAACAAGTGTTCTACTAGTATTTATTAATTTACACAGCATAGTATTTAATAAACAGGCATTCCCCTTTCAGCCGTTTTATTGTTTCGCCACACTTTTCTGTTCATCGTACCTTTTAGCTCTCTTTCCTCTGATGGTGATTTTAATCTGTTGAGATTTTTTTTACAACTTTTGTCGCCAACTTGTGTGGCTCGCCTGACCACCAGTAGTTTACCTGCACTATTAGGAGCAATGATTCTCTAATAATGACTCACTGCATTAAAGCGACAGTGTTAAAGTTTCCAAGGGGGTAACTTCTGCTAAGGATTGCTGGAGTTGTTTGTTAGAAAGTAAATAGTTCCTGCATGAAACTGGTCACAACGAGGTTTAAAAGTTTAACCAATTAATGATTTCTGGAAACACTGCCACTGTGTTTTAAGCATTATTCGAGCACCACGAGGCAAAGAGAAAGCAGACATTTCTACCATTAGCAGTCAACGATCCAGGTTCTCTTCTTTTGCTTTCTCCATGTCTGTAATTACTTGTCACCCTATTCTGTCTTTCCTCCATGTACCCCCAAGCATTCTGCTCTCCCTCTTCTTATTCTTCACTGCTTCTCTATCTAAAGTGGTATCAAGCAGCACTCTTATTTCTTTCTGTGCTATTTTCAGTCGGAAAGTTTCCTTTTCCTCTCCTTCAAATTATCCTTCCACCTGTGCCTGAGCCATTCTCTTTTTAATTCTTTTTTTTTTTCAGAATCATCCTTTTCCTTCTTCCTTTGACACTTCCCAGCCTGCTGTTGTCTTCCAATGTTTGGGTCTCTCTGATGAGCAAAGACAAACTCTGCAGAGAAAATAAACCCGGATCCTCAGCCCGTTTATAGCACAGAGGCCCAGGAATTAAACTGTATACTTTACAACTTGGCTTGCGGAGGTGTGGGAAAATACTTCTAGAAAGTGTGTGATTGTTTGGGGCCCTGATCTGGCAGTTCAGGGACGTAGCAGAGCCCACCTTCACCAAAACCACACCAAGACCTCACTTTGATAAGACACTAAAAATAACTTTTACCCTGGCTTTTTTTGTTTGTCAGTTTAAAAAAAAAAGATATATCATTTTTATTTTTGAATTCCCCTTTTTCACCCTTAAAACTAAAGATGTTTTTAATATGTGTTGTATAGTTAAAGTCTAACTTATTTCCCCCTTGTTTAAAAATGACAGTACATGTACTAAATGTTTTATAATATATAGACAGTACTTTTTTCATGGAATTTGACATGGCAGAAAAGAATGACATTAAAATGCTCATAATTACTTGTTACTTGTGACTGTTGCGGTTTACACGAGGAAAAGCTTTCTAAAGATGACAGCAGTAGTTCTGGCCTGGAAGCTTTAAGCAGTCGAGTGT
Organism: Pundamilia nyererei; assembly: GCF_000239375.1. Taxonomy (NCBI): domain Eukaryota; kingdom Metazoa; phylum Chordata; class Actinopteri; order Cichliformes; family Cichlidae; genus Pundamilia; species Pundamilia nyererei. The sequence goes on from NW_005187526.1 coordinate 448,563, forward strand.
CCAATGCTCGCACACAACCACGCTGCAGTACATGGTGGTTGGTTCCCACAGCGCCAGCAACTGGCTCCTGTTTCCACACATGATGTTACAGAGACTAATCCTACCAAATGGTTAGAACTGTAAACTAAACAATCCCAACCACACACACACACACACACACACACACACACACACACACACACACACACACACACACACACACACACACACA
>NW_005187526.1:448793-484008 GCF_000239375.1 Pundamilia nyererei
ACACACACACACACACACACACACACACAGAGCCATATTTTGACTTCATCTCAACAATAATTAGTCCCCAAATGGCAGTTGACACCAGAATATCTCTCATTGAGACTGACTGAACACCATTACTGCTAGTCTCATATTACTCACTGCCAATCAGCGATATTACACACTCAGAAAGACGGACACACATTCACATATGTGCTTGACAGATTAGTTTGATGAAGACACTTAATGATACTTTTAGAGTCATTATTTAAGTAAATTAAACACAAAGAGATTTAGTGTAGTTAGCACTGTGGCATTTATGCAATAATGATGGTATTTAAGTTCCCGATTTTCAGTGGGTTTGATTGTTTTTTTAGTTACATAAGTGTATGTATAGCTATTTTATCAAAGGTAGGAATTAAATCCTCATCTTCTTAGATTAGTTCACGCCTGTGTTTTGTTGCTTTCCTTTTCTTACAGTGTGAACTAGTGTGTGAAGCACATGCTTCTCATCAGTTCCTAGTGGTCCCCATACACTGTGACGTTGCATCTATTTTTGAATCGACATAATCCTTAATTTATTTATATTATTGTCATCCGTTCTTATCATGCTCTGCTGTCAACCAGCCTTAACTGTGTGATTAAATTAAATTTGCAAATTAGTTTCGCGCCCTCATCCCTCCCCCCAGCTGTGGAAAGAGGACATAGTTTCCTCATCTGGATCCTCTTTACAACACTGTAATCAGCATAGCAGCTGTGGGGTTTCTAATTGAGATGGTTGATAACCTCCTCACCAAACAGAGCCACGGTTGATAACCATGACACAATCTGTCATTACCACACTGCGATGGGAGAAGCTGCAGAAAAAATGAAACTCCTAATTGCAATATTGTTTGTTTGTAGGCTTTTCACTTTCCAAGCGAGCCGCACAGATACTGTACACGTTTGGAAAACATATTTACCAGGAAGAGACTGAGAAATAAAAATGTCCCCAGTGCTGTCATCTTCGTTGAATTGCCAAATCCCCAGTAATGAGTTGAGAGCTCACAGAAGGCATCCTGCTCCACCGCATCCTGCTTGCTTTTCAGCTTCACTCTCCCCCCCCACCATTCCCGCCCCCACCTCCGGTCTTCACTTCCCATTCTCTCCCAGGCTGCAAGACGTGTGTGTCCTGGCGCACTTGAGTGAAAGGAGGCCATGTGGGTGCTGGTGGCTTACTTTGGGGTTAACACCGGTGACAGCTTTGCACAATGCACCCCCCCACCCACCTCCCGACATACACACGTTTCTCTGTTCTGCGTGGGGTTCTGCTCACCAGACACTGATGTCATCTATGCACTAAAAGGCTCAATATTTGGTGGTTGCTTTGTTATGGCTACATGCACAGCGACAACACTTTCAAACATACACATTCACCAAACACATGGACAAACACATGCACTCAAGCAGACAGTCCTCGATGATGATGGGAAACAAACAGGAATTTTAAGTCAAATGCTCTTTGAGTTTCTTCTTCTTCTTATTTGGTTGTGTTTGGTTGTTATATCTTTTAGCAAATTATGTAGTATATTGGCTGAAATGTGCTTTGTAATTGGCTAATTGACATTTTAAGTGACAGGAATTTCTCTCCTTATCTGTACTAGATTTATTGGACAAACATCAGAATTCAATATTAATGTGTGAATTACATTATGGTCCTCAAGCTTGTTGGCTGGTTACCATTTTATTCTGTCCAACAAAACAGTTCTGCTTTGGCTCTCTAGGGCGACTCGGTGACTGCAGGAGATGACGGTCCGTTTGCAGACACGGTGACATTGGAGCAGAAAACTAGCAGCATTGGTGGAACCAGTGGGAAGGTCAGCCTTTGGATGCAATGGATGTTGCCCAAGGTCACAGTTAAACTGTTTGCTCCTGATCCCACTGCCAAAAAGACAGGTAACTGACCTTAACATCAATTCTCTGCTGAATGTCGCAAACTTTAGGTGTTAAGTTAATGACTTTCTGCTCTAAACACATGATATGTGTTAGATGTCTGTCTGTGTGTGTTAAATAGCTGAAAAAGAAGCAGGGGAGCATTAGCATTAACAGCACCACATCCGACTACACAAAAACATGTTTAGTAACTGTTATTAAAAATGTCTGTGAAGGTTCTCAATCATCCAGCTCATCGTAGTCTAAGGAGCTTTGAAAGAAGAAAGAAAAGCGTTTTGACTTCTTTAATTTTCTTGAAGACGTTTCACCTCTCAGCCGAGAAGCTTCTTCAGTTCATCCCAAATGCCAAATTAACAACGTAGTGTATGCTGTACAGTGTAGCGAGGAATGCTCAGACCTCTACACTGGAGAGATCAAACAGCCATTTCATAAACGCACAACAGATGACTCACCTCGACAAGACTCGGCTGTTCATCTACATCTAAAGGACAAAGGACATCCTCTTTTGAGGATGCCAGTGTTCACATTTTGGACAGATGGTTTGAAAGGGGAGTGAAAGAAGCCATCTATGTCCACTGTAGACGACCATCTTTGAACAGAGGCGGTGGTTTACAACACCAACTGTCTGCCATCTATAATCCAGTTTTGCGATCCCTTTTCAGATGCCTTAATGCCCACTCACATCGTGGGCCATTTGACCTCAGAAAGTCACATGATAGGGTGGGGCTAGGTCACCCGAAACCTTGGCTGATTGTGACCCACACCCGTTTTTACACCTTGGCTTGTGTGATTAGGCAGGGTGATTAAGCATCTGGGCTACCCTGAGTCCAGATGCTTTTCTTTCCAAGCTCCTTAAAATGTTATCGAAATTATACACTAAAACAAGTGTAAAGGAGGGAGAAGGTTTTTCATGAAAATGCTTTAGTTTGATGGCAAAAGAACCAAACGGGACAAGCGAAAAGAAAAATAAAAGTTTCATTTTGCTGTGTATGAGAGCAAAACAGTATTCAAAGGTTTTCTATATTAACACTTAAAAGGATCGGTGCCCGCCTGCTTTCTCAGTCATATGTTAAGCTCTAAGAAGGGAAAGGCAGCTGGAGAGGAGGGGGGTGGAGGGGAAAGATAAATAAATAAATGGGTGATGAATCCCAAGCGAACTGCCTCTTTGTCCCTTTAAATTTACTGGGGCGATGAAAGGCTAGATTCACCTTTAATTGGTGGCTGTAATATTTAGCATCTGCCAACCAGATCACCCAGCTTAAGGTCTTTAATAGTGGAAATGGAATGTTTTTGAGGACCTCACAGAGATGGTTTGATTTAAAGACATCCTAAATAGGCATTACTTTGGATTTTGGCTTAATATGTGCCATCTGAGTTGCAAAATGATCTTACCCGTGGATTTTCTGTGTGCAGCACATTAAGTATTTAATTGAAAGCAACAATTGTGCACATGCAGTTTTTTGTTGTTTTTTTTAGACGCTTGTTATCACAAATGCATTCTTGGAGATAAACCACATATAAGACTGCGAAAAACTGTTATGATGTAATGTTTTTCAGCTGCAAAGGAAATCACATTCTTGTCTTTCCAGAGAAATGGAAAAATAGCCGTTCCAGACGTATTGGTTTTCCGGTATAATGTTATGCTTTTATGTGTTGGAAGTTTAGAGGTAGAAATTGAAGCGTGAGTGTTTAGAGGCTTTTTGCTAAAGGCACAAATCAGTGATACACTTTCTGCCTTTCAAGATGAGCCATTCTAAGATGAAGGGACTAAGGGTTTCCAGTACTCTCACAGGGTGGGTTTAGAAAACTCATATATCAATATCAGCACTGTGTTGGAGACTATGACTTTTTGAGTATCAAACAACTTGGGAGAGGCTTTTTTTCCACGCGGTATCCACAATAAAGCTGACAAGCCTTGTGTTTCAATATTAATAAGCTATTAGGAACATCTACATTTCTCAGAATTACCACAAGGCAACAGTACAACAGCAACCATAGTTTCAGATGTACAATGTCCAATTTCCCAAGCTAGTCTGTGATTGTGGGACTTTCTCAGTGGAAACAATGAGAGTGACTCAACAGTTAAGCTCACAAGCTCGGTTCAGTACAAAGTTAATCAGTCCTTCTATGAACCTTACTCACTTTGCCTGCAGTGGGTGAATTTTGTTTGCACACAAGGTGCTCAGAGGTACACACATGCAACCTTAGGAATACACACAGAAGAGAAGAGTCCACAGGCTCTTCAATATTGTGTAAATACACATTCACCCTCTCTTTCCTCATTAAGACAGATTGAGGGTTCTGGGGCCAGTTGGATATCGTGTTAAACTGAGAAGATGCTTTGCCTTCTGAAATACAAACAGAGCACTGAAACACAGCCAGGCATACCAATACAAATGCTGCATGCGTTTGCACATTTTTCTGGGTGTGTGTGTGTGTGTGTGTGTGTGTGTGTGTGTGTGTATATCTGTGTGGCTTCAGTCTTGATCAGCAACACTGGTCTAGCTTCAAAAACACACTGAGCATCCACTGTGCAGGAACTGACCACAGCAGGATTATGGCCAAAAGCAAGACCTGGATAGGCTAATGAAATTCACTCGCGCAGATTAAACTTCCTCTCATGCAGTCCAAGTTCAGCTGTAATGCCTGTTTGTGAAGTGCTAGGGTGGCCACAGAATATTGCAAACTAAGAGTTGATACAAATTTGAGCTTCTTGGTAAATGTATGTCTTTATTATTATATTATATTCTCTTTTGTTTTTGTCTTTCTGCCAGAGATCTGCGTCATCAGTGAACTAGAAGATCTGAGTGCCTCTGTGGATGTCCAAGATGTCTATACAAAGATCAAATGTAAAGTTGGCAGCTTCAACATCGACCACTACATATGCAGGTACGAAGGGATCTACTGCATGTAAAGAGACAGAGCAAATTAAAGGAAAAGCCTGAACCCCCGGCACCTTACAGCAAGGATATCTGATGTTCTGTTCTGTTGTTGACATCTTACTAAGGAGCTTTGTTGATTTTTCCTTGGATAGGTCTGTATAGGTTTTTCCCCCCCACAAATTTTTAGCCTGCAAGCTTTTGTAGTAAATGTTGTAAGTAATTTATGTAGACTCAACTGCAGTAAAACCTGGGATCCCACATTTATCCACCAGGACACCATGCAGCCCCCTTACGCTTGTGCTTTTGCAATCCCACACACACTTTTACCACCAGTACTGCCACTTTGGTCTGTTCCCACTTCTGCTCATATAATTTTCTGGATTATCGCCTCAACGTCCTTGTCTTCCCAGACAGCTGTTGTGGTGTTGACCACAGACTAACAGACAGATGGACCGACTGACTAGATAGACGCGCTGAATGGATTCTGGGCCGGCCCAACTCTGACTCACAGAGCGGTAGTTCAGTCAGTCCGTCAGTCATTTTCTTTCTGTCTGCGGTGTCTGAATTGATTCACAGAAACATTAACACGTTGTTAGGGGAGGAAAACCACTGGGCGACGTTCCACTGCATCTTTATGGTAATCTCTCCCCATGTCAAGTTACAGTCACAATGGGCTAATTTAGCTCTGGGTTCTGAAATGATGAAAGAAAATACTGTAGCATAGAGCAGCTTGAAATGAAAGTACAGATTTTTTCCCATGCCCCACATACATGTGTCTCCCATTAATTGAAGAGGGACGTTATTTTCAGTGTCTAAATCCTTAGTTTTCTCTCTCCGTGCTACGATCTCATACCTCGGCGATAAACTCAGCAGTTCCAAAGGCATGTTTTGTACGTGCCTGAAGTCTTGTTCTGTTGGGAAGAGACCGCTTAGCAGGAGGCAGTTCCCCCCGTCTCTGTCTGAGGAGATAATGAAACGGCGATCTGCTGCATGTTGCATCCAGCGGGCAGACTATTTTTGTGTGTATTTTGCAGTGTATGTTCATAAGTGTCGGTGTAGATACACCCCTGTAAGTGTCTTATGCTCTGATCGAGCCAGACAGCAAAAGAGAGATTGATCTTCATGGGCCCTGAGCCTGTACTGGACCCCATCATTAGCAATCAACGGTCTCACCATCGATATGATAATAGCTATCGATGCTGATTTGCCAGATTTTAAAATCATCTTATCTGGATCTTGGGCATGTCACTACAGGTCAAAGAGGGACTGAGTTGATTGCCTTGGCTGTGAACCTGACTGTCTAACAGGCGTCTCACAGACCTCCCTGTTTTGCTGTAGCTGGTTAATTTATATTCCGTCAGGCCACATGTGTTCTGTACAGTATTGAGTAACAGTTTAAGCCAGGACCAAGTCAGCGGTTAGACATTTTTAGAGAGTGAAGGTGCTTTGGGTCATTATATCGTGCGGTTCTGCTCTCCACAGGTGTGTGTCTAATTGCTTCTGAGGCAGCGCCAAGCCTAATCTTTTTACTAGACCTCTATGCCTTCCTAAGTAGATAATAAGTCAATTTTCTCATTTCTAGGTTATTTCAGTTTAATGTGAATTAAACAACATGGTCCCAACACACTTTCACTGAACAATGTTCTGGCAGGCAGAAGCACTTCATTATCCAAGCCAGGTTACAGTCATGGCTGTTTAGGACACAGTGGAGGACCTCTGGGCTGCGGGCCCAATCTAATCCCCGTCATCCACAAATACAAGAGAACCCACATCCAGTGGAGTCCATATTAATCATTCTGAACAGATAATTGTTTGGTATTTCATCACCCAACCCAGGTTATTTGTGTGCAGTGGGTTAGATTAGATCAAGCTTGACAGAGAAAATGCCTCATCTGGCCTTAGCTATCTCACTGCTGGAAAATGAATGGAAAGTTAGATAGGGCAAGTAAATATGGGAGGTAAATATATAACTGAATTCGTGATTGTATCAAAATTGGAGTTAGACAGAAAAAGTGAGCAGGAGGGAAAGAAAATGACAGAAGTAGTCTGTAGGCTGGACAAATTAGGTGGGTGTTGCACCTCATCGGTACTGGGCTCACTTATTATAAAGCTGAGGAGGGAAACTGAAGTGAGATGAAGGCAAAAAGGCGGCAGAGTGGTAGACTCTTTAAGGCTATTTGCCATGTTGTCGGAAAGACGTACATTTAACTGTAGCACAGAGATGCTCCCGAGATACAGTGCACCCTTATTCACTCTGTTGAGCATCTCACGCAAATTGGAGCTGATGTCTTCCAGCTGTTCTACAAATAGGAGGCAGCGAAGGATGACTGGATGGAAGCACAGAGGGAGAAAAGAGAGACGAGGAGCTGTGGGGGGTCCGAGTGTCGATTAGTTACTCTCACAAGTGAGAGAGCAGATTACAAAGATATATTCGCACAAGTGTGCAAAGAAAGAACATGCACACTATGTAACAATGCAGGGAACACACAGAAACACACTCACCGCTGGGACCATTCCTCTCTCGCTGAACTCTCAGTATACTAATGGGGTGTAATGAAGTGAGAGGTGGGCAAGGTGAGTGAGAGGGTTACTAAAAGGAAAGATGCTGATGGTATTGAACCATTTCCACTGTGCGAAGCATTTTGCCATAATGTATTGTGCACCATTTGATACTGTTTGTGTGTGTTTCACATTCTCCAGATTTGGGGTAGTTTTTTATGTTTGTTTGTTTTTTTTGTGGTACTGCAAATTGAGAATGGTAATTGTTGTGTTGTTATGTCTGCGTTCATGTTATTTGTGGTTTCTGCTTCTTATGTATGGCTATAGTAATAAATGAAAAGATCAAATATTCTTAGTATATAAAATTTATAGGGGTGTGTAACTCTAGTATCTCAAAGGTTGATAAAAATGTTAGCATCGGCCTGTGGTTCACTTTTGTATTTTGCCATTGATGAGACATTTTCAGGCCCTGGCACAGCAACACGAGTAATCGCAGGTACTGTTTTAAGATGGGCCTTGTGTCTCTCTCCAGGCCAGGGCAGGTCTGGCACTGTGGCACCTATGAAGGACTCATTCTGCAGTGCAAGGAGACATCTGTGGTGAGGCCTCTGCCTATCTCAGAACAGCTATGGCAGCCTTAGGTCTCTTTATACTGCGCCTCGCCATCTTATTGCTCCTAATCAAGGTCACTTATCTCTTCTCGTGCTGGAGAGACAGGAAACTAAAGGAAGATAAACGACAAAATATTGTGTTTGGCTATGATGAACACATTAATAACATCAAAACAGGTGGAAATATAATCACAGAATTAAATTTTGCTCATGGTGTAACACTCACCTGTCTCTCCAGTGATTCTGACTAGCTGAATAATCAAACCAATGAAAAATATTGAGAGCCTTTCTTCTCTGTGTCTGCTGGAGGAGACTAAAACATGGGCATTCCCTTTTCTTGTTGACAAATTTCATTCTGGTGATGGTCTTATACTGGCAAGCAAATGAAAATGTGTCAGTTTGCACAGATTTGACCATAATTATGCAGTTTAGTCAGATGATAATGAATAAAACTGAAATTATTAAACGTTAAAGCAAAGAAAACTTTTGAATCTTCGTTTTTTTTAAAATGCTTTGGGTACCTTGTGTACTTTTCATTCAAAACACAACTTAAACAGTTGCTTCAACATCTTTATTGCTGGATAGTATAAGACCATGACAATGTAATACTTCAGTTGGTTCAAGCTGGAGCAGCTTCCTGTGGGTTTAATCAGTTTATTCTATATTTAATTATCTTCTTCTAGTTATAGCTTTTTTTCCTCATCTTTTCTGCCCTCTCTGTGTGACGACTTCTCCTCTGTTCTTTTCTGCATCTCCTTTCTCTCCTTCCCTCCAGTATGGAGGAGGGTGTTCGGAGCTCGGGCGGCTGTGGAGGAGTGGTCCTTTCTTGCACTGACAAGCTGAACAGACGCACTGTGTTGGTTCGACCCGTCAGCAAGCAAGAGTCTTTCAGCCACTTCTCTGGCTTTTTCTCTCCTGTAAGAATCCCGCTCTTCTTTTTTTTCCTCCATCAACAGTGGCTTAATAGAGTTCTGTATGTTCCTCAGAGGTGTTTCAGAATCGAAGGCTTCTGATGTAAATCAATTTTAAATATGCTTTTAAACCAGCAGAGTACAAAACTGACGTTCTATGAACAACAACAGATAAAAAAACAGTTTAAGTAATTAAAATAACTACAAAAAGTCACATACAGCACTTTGTCTCTGAGGAATAGATCAGGTAGATAGTCTGAACATCACTATTTGGGTCTCTTTGTATTTATTTAGGTTTAATAGGAAGTCTCCTAAAATGATCAGTTAATGAATCCTTTTGTCAGCAGCTATTTAATCCACTGTTACTGGATGTTGTAGCACTTTACCTTGATGCCTATAATCAATCAGCTTGTCTTTTAATCATTAAACATTTAGAATGAAACTTCTTTTTTCAGAGGTACCCTGTATTTAATTGTTTTCACCCCATAATTGTTTTTCAAATAAGTAATAAAATGGAAGCTTTGCATGCTTTTTGAGCTATATCTGAAAAAGTGATGTCAGGTTTTTCAGAAATCGAAAGGGAAAGTGTAAATCTAATCCTCTAAACTAAATACATCATTGATTCCAACGTGATTCTCTTGAATTTTTTTGGTAAAAAATATTTCAAATTAAAATGCGATCTGAGAAAAATAGCTCAAGAAGTTATTCATTTATTTTTATTCTGGTTTAACCTTTACCTACAAAATTAGTCAAAACAATAAACAATGCATTTTATTTGCGTGTGACTCCTGTGTGATATCGCTCATGTGTGATTTGTCCTGTCTTACCGCTGGCCAGACGGCAGCTAAAGTCCTGGAGGGCTCTCACCAGCAGCACGGCTTTCTGTCAATCACCTACACGCAAGCTATCACCAAAAATGTCCGTCATAAACTCACCACTCGGCCTGAGCGGCCAACCCGCAGCAGTGCTACCATTGCCAATCAGCAGGTGACCACTGATCCTTTGGCAGACAGCTCGCCGCTGTACCTGAGAGAAATCCTGCTGACAGCCCAGCCGTTTGATGTGGTTCTGTCCTGTCCCTTACTGGCCACTGTAGCAGGAGTGTTCCAGGTAGCAAAAAATGTCTGTCAGTTCTAATAACTGTGAAGTTTGTTAACGCTGGGCCCATATGGGAAATAAACAGCATAACAAATGTCTTTTCATTTAAGTAGCCTTTTGTAATATAGTTATAAAAAGTATTGGGCACAGGAATTGAAATCCTGATGATTTTTAATCGGTTTTAACATTAATAGATGAAATATATTGGAAAAAAATAAGCCAGGTCAAATAATTTGATGCAGTTTAAGAGGCCAGCTAACCTTGATCCTCTGAATACATCACCTGTACTTTTGGCTTCATAAATTTTCAGGCGAAGGTACCAAGACGCTACAGAGAGCGTGGGAAATCAGCAGGTCAGCCAATGAGAAGCCACACGTTGACCTCTCGATGTCTTCCTCTCATCTACATCAACACAAGTGTGATCAGGGTCTTCTGCCCTGGGACACAAGACAAACCGCTTGGGTCAGGTTAGAGAATTACTTTGTTTAAAGACATTATAGAGCCTCCACAACGGAATGCAAAGATACATGAGACAGAATAGTACAGTATATATAATGAGGTCTGATTAAAACCTTTATTACTGTAAAAATAATAACACTAATGAATTCTGCCAGTATCAATTATCAAATGCTTTGACTTCATTTGTTTTTATAAATCAGCAATATATTTTTCTGCATCAAACCGTTTTCTTCTCCTTTGTAAGTGGTTAATTTTGTGTTCTGTGTATTTGTATGCGTCCTGGTAGATTCCCACATGAAGAAGGAAGACACCTTGGTGTTGAAGCTAGGCTCCCTCAGTATGGCTCCTCAGGCTGATAACCCGCTGACCCGCACTGTGCTACGAAAAGACATCTACCAGTAAGCCAATCTCTTGCCACCAAGTCTCCTTTATAATTTATGATTCATTTATCTTTTTTGAAATATTTATTTATTTCATTTTTTATTATTTTGTTAGTTAAGTGCTACACAATCACTCTAAAACAGCAGCTATGAGGATGTTTGTATCTAATTCTCCTTCTTTTTATAATTCAGTCAGTTTCTTGTCACTTGAATTTCTTCTCCCCTTCTTTTATTAGGCAAATATTTCCCACTTCCTTCCTGTCATTAAATGTAATCATTTAGATTACATTAACATGTAATACTTTTAAAGCACACATACGACTTCAGCATTAAACCTCCTGGAACTACATGCTTGGTAGCCATGTACACATACTGTATATGGGTGCTCACCTGTCTCTCAGGATGCTGGCTACCTTGGAGGGGGGGGCGATTGAGGATGTGGTGGGTAACAGCACCTCTAAGTGGTAAAGCTGTCCCTGAAATTAATTCAATGACATCTTGGCGGTCTGCCGTGCCTCCAGCTGAAACACAAGACTGTTGACACAAGCCCCTCGTGCCATGTGGATCAAAGCTGCAACGCAGGGAAAATCTGGACTTGGTAGGGAAAGAGCTCTGCACAAAGCACATTTCCCTGCTATAGGCAGCTAAAAGAATCTGGATTGTGTCATAGCTGCCTGAAAACCACAGCCCTGCAGCACGTATGTGTGTGAAAGAGAGAGGGAGAGCAGTTGTGCGAATGGGCAGATATGGAGCTGGCAAACACATGTAATGAGGGAGATAAAAGTGGTGCCTAATGCTTTGTGCAGCTGCGAGTGCGATGTGAGTTGATTTGAAATGAGGAAAAAGTTAGGCGGTTAACAAAAGGAGAAGAGAGGCCATTTTAGGCTTCATTGCCACTTTCGCTTGGTGTACGTGTCACAAGTAGGTTGATTGCAAAAAGCACTGAGTCTCAGAGGGCCTAGCCCTAAAGATACCCAAAGCATAAATGTACAAAATCCTGCACTCTGTCCTACACTGTGCACATTTCACCCAAAGTTTCCAAACTGTCTCCCTCACAGTCTCACTTTTGTATTTGAGCTAATGGAGCAAGAACGATATCGATCACCAGCATAATGAGATTCACACAGTGTGCTGTGCTGAAATGTTTGCTGTTTGTTTTGGTACAAGTTAGTACAGCTAATGGGATGTATCTGCTCAGTTTCCGTGGCAACTTTGCATAGATTTATTTTGTTGACATGTTGGCTATGTTGTTATCTTGTCAGATGATAAATGATGTCTTTGTGGGCATGGAAAATAATCTGGAGTTTTTCTCTGTTTTTCACCCGAAAAACCAGTTAGACCAGCCATGCAATTTCAGCCCATACTGGCCAGTAATGTTTTACCTCTAGTAGTTAGAGGACTGGTGGCTCTGTGGCTGCGGTGCCCACATTTGCTCACAGACACCAGATTCCATCGCACGATGCTCCACCCTAACCCAGGCAGACATGGACACACACACACACACAGACATGGACATACTGCATGCTGTCAAAGGGGGGGCGCATACAGTCACAGAGGCGATCACCTTCTGCATGACTTCCCACCCAGATGTGCAGGGTACACAAATATATAGGCATACTATGTGACAAACACTAGCAGCAGGCATGGTATGTTTGTATGCTGCAAACACACCCACATCCAGTTGTCTTCTAACTTCTGCAGACAGAAGCCAAGAGCCACCACTTCCCTCTCTTCAGCAAAACCCAGGAATTACATTGAGCCACTCTCTGTGTTCATTCTTCCATTCCTAACCAGCCATTATCTTCACCACCTTCACTGTTCACATCTGCCCTCCAATTTAGAATGATCACACTTATGAGTCACATGATTGATAACCCTGAGATCAAAGACTTGTTGACATAATATTGCGATTTATCTGTGCCGAATCCTACTGCGTGTGCTCCCCCAGGTTGCATAGAGAAAGTCATAGGGAGAGTCTATAATCATGCAAACCAAAGTGTGTTTACAATCTCTAACAAACTGTGGCTATAGGAAGAAATATGTCTGTGAGTCCCAGTAGCCATTTGCTGCAATTCTGTTTAAAGTCTACCACTAATCACATCTGTTGTCACAATTGAATGACTGATCTAAGTAGCTATGCTGTTATTGTCTACTGTACTTGAAATGATTGCCTCACAATGTCTAAAACCAAGATTTACTGTAATGCCACCCTAGGAGACGAGACGTGAGAAGAGAGAAGAGTGCGAGCTAAAATAGTGAAACTGTGTAAACATCTTGATGGAGCTTATCTTGATGTTTTACTTAAGCTCCAACACACTTCAGTGCCTTTCAGCTTCTCCGCGTTCACAGCACGGTGTGCATTTAGCATTTACGCAGAGATGGAAAAACAAACGTGTTTGACTGGAATGCTGTTAAGCTAAGTTGATAGCCACCACCAGGCTGATTTGGCAGCAATTAACACCATTTAATTTGATCGTGTGATGTTTTTTTTTCCCCCCCCCCGAAGGAGTCGACCCCCAGCAGTTTGTAGACCAAGCTGGAGTTATGACGGGGCTGCAGGCTTCCCGTCTTTCGCCCTTTTCATCTTCAGCTACAAGGCCGCTGTCAATTTACACAGCTGTAATCATTTTCCTGTCTTGAAAAGGCTGTCTTTTTCCAAGTACGAGCACCAGCCCGGGGAATGTCCAGCACACTTTCAACCCTCACTTTGTTGTGGTTTGTGTCTCTGTAAAATTTCATATCTTTCACTCCCTGCTCCCATTTTTCTCTCTTTCTATCTTTCACTCCCCTTTTTCCACGGAGATATTTTTTAGAACTCAGGGAACATTGTATTGAAAGGTTCTTCTATGCTGGGGAACAGCTTTGAAATACCAAGATAATTTGTCTTTTAACATAATATTAAATTAAAAAACAAATTAAGTATATTCATATTTTAAATTATATACATTTTTGATAAAGCCATTAAACATGCATGGCACTCATTATCCTTTGTTGTAGATGAAAACAAAAATGAAAAACATACATGATTGTTTGGCAAATCTGAAAGGGCAACCAGACATCCCTGACTGAAAGAGGGCTAATCTTTAAAGTCTCACTATGGCTACACATGGCTTTCATTTGTGTTTTTACGACTCATTTTTTACTTTGAGAATATAGAAAGAGACAAAGAAGCTCTCCTTATTTATCAGTGACAGGAAAAAGCTTAATATTTGCTCCTTATTGTTGTTAAATGAAACTTTTAAAATTTTGCACCGAAGCGATTTAAATATTATTTGCCTTCTCCATTTGTGTGTCTGCACATGTTTGGACATGTGTAAGCGTGTGTTTGAGACTTAAAATATCCTGCGTATTTCCCACCACCCCCACATCTCGAGGACACAGCTCTAGATTCCATCACATATTCATTTACCTCATGCTCTTTCCAAAGAAGAGTTATGAAGCATCCAGCTGCCACATTTTTTTTGTTTGTTTGTTTTGATCTGTGCAGACGCTCGTGTTTCTACAGTAACGGCGGGGAAAGCTGTGCGTGAGCGGTGATACAGAATCTAGTCAGCATGATGTGGCTGTATCAATGGACACGATGTACTCCTGTCTCTTTTTCTTCCACACGGAGTTTCCAGAACATGACATTTCTTCATGCTACCGTCTTCTGCTGAATGTCTCTCTTTTCCCTTGTGTTTCTATGTGTATTTGTTATTTCCTTCCTGTCTTCCGTTTTCTCTCGGTTGCTTCGGTGTTGGTTAAAATGGTCCCACTCCCAGTCACTTGTGGTCAGTAACCCAGCTCCTTATTGCTGTTGAATGGCTGCCTGGTTAAAGCCACATATATGTCCTAATAAGTGGTTGTGATGGGGATCTCCCCTCCACAGATAAACACAGCCCAGTGAAGCCAGGATGTTGCCTGTTACTAATAAAATTCCCTGGCAGAACATTATATGCACCCATCTCCCACAGTAGCATCCTTTCCATGGATGGGAGTGTGTGAATAAAGTGATAAAGGAATACAAGTTGCCAAAGAGGGAAAAAAAAGTTTTACAATTGCAAGATGTTTTGTGTATGTCCTATAATAAAGAGCGATTTCACTCACTGCTCTGGATATTTGTTCACTCAGTTGTAGAAGCAGAAGTAGCGATTCTGTTTCTCCTTGGAGGTGTAAAAACGTAGCAGAGTATACGACCGCTTATAGGCCTTCAGTACAACAGCTCTGTTCAAAGGTGCAAACCTGTCACAGCGTCAGCAGCCACCTCAGTAAATATGCTGCTGGTGCTGCGCTAGCAGAAGGATTATTTTTATGTATTCTAATCCCGTCCTCACGTTGGGTTAAACATTGACCGATCTCCTCAGGTGTCTCCATGACAGCTGCAGCTCACCAACTTTCTTTTCTTTTCATAAAAAAGTAATTCTTTTTCGATGCTCTCAGCTGGTCTCCTTCTTTCTTGTCTTCCTCCTCATCTGTCTTTTGCTCATAAAACCCAACATTCCCAGTAAATGATTCATTAGATGCTTCAGCGCACACTTGCCTCATCACTCACTTTAGTCGGCTGCCAAGTGCCCCATTTCCCCCGTTTGTTTACACCAGTGAAAAGTGCTCCAGCTTTGCTTTGCTGCCGCAGCGGAGAGGAGCTTCTCAGGCCACACACAGTGACACCCAGGACCTACTCTTATATACACTGAGTTCATTTAAAAACTCCCTGGCTGCTGCGCAGGTTTAATGATGAACTCAGTTCAGAAGCTACGATGGCAGTAATCGTAATATCTCGCCAGAATAAGAGGACTCTTTATCATGATTCTTTTAGACACCTCCATTGACCTACCTGAACAATCAGGTGCTTTCATAAGAGGCGACCTTTTATGCACCTAAATTCTGTTGCTGTTTAAGGAAGCTTAGGTGTAATTAGTCCCTGCTGTTAAAGTTTATCTCTACACAGAGCACGATTTTAGAATGTAAAAACGGTGTCTGGGGATTGCCCAGCCAGACGTGACCATGTGAATCAAAGTTCTCTTTGATCTATTTTCATCTTTAGTTTTAGGATTTAAAAATATACTGGATCATCTTTTCCTAGTATACACTCTTCACTCCTATTTTTTTTGAAAAATTTCAGTATGTCATTAACACAGAACTGCGGGCAAAAGCCAAACCAACTCACTAAATCTCTTTAATTGCAATGCCCCTTTTTTTTGGCTAAGTAGCTGTTTTGATGTTTTAGTTAGTTCATGTGTGTATATTGATGTCATTGCTGCTTCTTTTATGACTGGTTTAAATACATGTTTTTATACCAATTCCTTTTGATACTCCGTGATTATCTGCATTCTGTTATAATGCATTAAATGCGGACGATCAATCATTATGGTGTACTTCAGTAATCAATAGTGGTCAGTCTAGGCTGTTATCGACGTAAAAGGGAAATGCCACTGATCCGTGTGAGCATGCTGAACCGTAGCCAACCAACAGAAGATTCTTACAGCAGGCTGCAGGCAAACGTAGGTGGAGTGGCTGATGGTGTGAAACAACAGCACTGGTGTTCTGTTTGGGCCTTAAAGGCAGAGGAATGAGACAGTGTAATTGAAATTGTTAGACATGAGACTTTCTTGGTTAACGCTAAATCATGTAGCTCCATTTTGTTCTTTGATCTCTTTTCTGCACTCTTACTTCAGATATACATCTATTCGCTCTCTTTCTCTCTTCTCAAGAAAAAAAAAAGATAAAATAAGCGGGGATTGGAGGGTCAGCCAGAATAAACATTTTTTTTGTCATTCCGGCAAATGAAACACCTGGTGCTGGTAAATGCAGAGGACATATTTCACATTGCCTTGACGTTTAGAATTAATGCAGCATCAAATTGTTTTAAAAATGGGGACAGACACTACCTAGAGTAAATCATACGCCCCCCTTTTATTAAAGTTTGCCTCAGAATTTATGCTTTGAATCTGACAGGATAGCCTGCACAGAGTCGACAAATGAGACTTGGGAGTAGGATGAGGGTCTCACGCCGAAACAGTTCTCAGACAACATGTTGTAATGTGAACAGGAAGTTTAGATTCAGCCACTGAAGCTGCAGCTTTTTCTCGATTATTTCCCCCCATTTTCTTTTTTGCTTTTAGATAATTATTTCTCAGTATTTGCTGTTGCAACTGGGGTCATGGAAGAATTTCTCTAACTCTCAGACGCTATCACAAACACATCAGATACACATAGTTGATGTGATGAAAAGGAAGAAAATTCTGTTTGCCTGTAAAACTGTAAATGAGATGGGAAGATTTGGTTTGTGTTTGCAGAGCTGATGTTTTGAACGTAGAGCAGAGGACACTAGATTTGACGCACTGGATTTGATTCTTGATCTGTGATTCAGAGTAGCTGACCACTGTGTTCAAGCATCAAACTATGATGGTGATAGTTGACTTAAGGGTTTACTCCACAGTGTCACAGCTGACGACCAGAAATCCTTTTTCTGTCCAACAATAGGCGATTGAACAGATTATTGCAAAGAAAAGTAATGTAAATGCTTATTAAAGTACAGGTTTTTAACCTATATACCTCTTTCTGTCCCCGCAGATCTATTGTCTATGTCATTGATAAGCTTTTGACGACAGCATTGCACTTTGTTTAGCTGGCAGCGTCTTGCCTATGAGCAGGGAGCTGTATACAGCATCTTGTGTGCTGTGTTGTGGTGTCTGCTGACTTCTGTGTACAGCCTGTGGTTCATTCCATAAATATCTGTGGCCTCTGTGATGTTATTCTCAGGCCCTCCACTCTGTGAGAAGATTGTACCACAACACTTGTATTCGTCGGCCTGCAGTTAGAGGTTTAGGGAGATTAGGAGGGAGAAAACCCCAGCCTGGGCCCAGCTATACATTTTTATGGCCATTTATGCATATGACTCCAATGTAGTGTGCAAAAAAGGGGAGAAGATAGAGAGAAGGGAGTATTAGGACTCACCACAAGGGAATCAAACAAGTAAACCGCAACTTATTTTCCTCCTCTTTTTTTGGCACAGTGAGATAGTGATGCTGGCCCGTTTGTCTTAGGAACAAACGGGCCAACACTTTGGTCTTAATAAAGTTTGAACAGCTATCCAGTCAATTTGTTATAGAATTGTTCCAATGGGATACATTGTTATTATTTTGGGTAAAGTTGCCAAAACTGTCCCTTTAGTCTATAATCCATGTATTTGTTTCCTGAACTGCTTATGCATCTTATTCAGATTAAGCTAATTTTAAACATGTTACTTTTTAAATCAAAGGGTTCAGCATTTACAAGAAACAAAATCTCAACTCTGGGAACAAGATATCTGAGGATAAGTAAGATGTGTTTCTGCAGGGTTTGAATTAAACAAAAAGAATATAATATAAACTCCTTATAAAGAATAAACGCTAAAAGTGTGCAGTGTATGTCACTGTACTTCCCCAAACACCTAAAATGAGCTCATTAAACCCTTCCTTTTTATTTTTCATTATAAAGCTGAAATAGCCATACAGATACAGCGCGGATCATTTTATCCTCTCATCTGTCTGCATCTTTGTGTTGGAAGCAACATGGATTTCTGCATGCTATGTTCAGTGGCACTGAAGGTGACAGACCTTAATGCAGAGCTTCCCGGAAACTGTTCATGTGTTTTGGCATATTGCTGTCAGTCAGCTCGGGATGCATGCTGACAGAGGCAAGCGGGATCATGCCTCAGCTGTCCTTCACTCATAAAGGGCCTGATCCAGGGGTTGACCGCATGACCACAGGGATCCAACCTCAGTGATTGTGTGTGTGTGCGCGAATGGCTCATCCTGAAGCAGGATATTAGGGTTCTAAGAATACACCCTGCCTCGGAAGCTCTGTGCTCAACTGCAGCGTGCGATATACACATTCTAGCTCTGGTGTGTGTGTGTGTGTGTGTGCCTGAAAATGTGCATTCGAAGTCAAACCCCAGCCTTGTGCATAATTGTGTTTTAGTTCCTTTTCTGCCTGCTCATGACATGTTGATGTTCTAGCATCCTGCGTGGTTGGTTTGAAGCTGTCATTTTAATGACAATGAGACTCAGACTGGCCAGTCACACAGCAGTAGCAGGGGCCAGGTGGACTATCAGGGGAATAGAAATACAGTATTGATAGTCAGTGTGTCTCTACTTTGTCTAGTTTCTTTTTCCTCCATAAAATTAACACAGAAATAGCTGAACTTGAGCCATGTGTCGAGATACACAAAGAGGTTTCACAAAGTGCATTTGGAGGACGAGTTATAGCCCCTTTTTTCTTATAGCAGTGAAGCTACATGTAGCTGTAGTGTTGTTACAATTATCAGTAGTTTACTTCCATAATAGAATAGTTTCTGAAATCCACTTTTATAATTGTGGTGCTCATTAGGTTTACAACATAATGTGGCCACCAGATTGTAAACATTTACACACATTTGCTTTTTTCTAATGATTCACCCATGTATATCTGCACACGTGTATGTGTGTGGTCAGTAGTCTCCCGCCAAAGTTATCAGTGGGCTACATAGTCGAACATCACACCAGAGCAGAACTAACTGAAGTACAACAGAGGGGGAAAAAAGAAGTCGACCTCGAGAAAGAAGGAATGTGCAGATGCTTTCAAATGTCCATGTGTGAAGCCACAAGCTCTGCTGCGGCTCTGGGAAGCCAGTAAGAAACCAGTGGCATAATTGCCTAATGCTTGTGTAACAAGAGGCACATTACAACCCCAGGAGGCCCAGCTAGACTTGAAAGAACAAGAAGCTGGCACTAAAGTGGGCTTAGATTTGTCTTCCTCCTCCCAGTCTTTACCAGTTTTTAAAGTCCTTACTGCTTGGAATAGTTTATTTTAATGTATATAATGTAAACTAATGTGTTTAATTACTCACTTTGATTTTAGAAGGAGAACATTTCTTTTTAAATAAACAAATTCAGTGTTTTATGTGGTCCTGAGTTATGTTCATGTGAGCATGTGTGTATATATCTATATCTCTCTCTATATATAGATATAGATATATTCCCAGCATATGAACACAGGTCTTTAGCTTAACGATCTGTTTCACTTAGAGAGGCCATTGAGTTATTATGAATGTTTACATACATCAGTTGTGTTCTGCATGAATCAGATATCAGACACAGTAGATTAGATTCCCGAGGCTGCCGTGGACACTTTGCTGTGCGCATTTGGTTGAACTCACCCCAGAATTTATTCATGGGATCAAAATGGGCCAGTTTTACAGCTAGTTGCGTTGTGTGTGAGAACGTCAGTCATGTTACTTTAGCTGCAGGTTTGAAGGAAATGTGAAGCCATCATATAGACAACTTTTGTGTGTGGTCCCCTGTCTTCCCTCTATAACTTACCACACACCCGTGTACACACACACACATGCACAACAGCCCTCCAATCAGCACCCCACCCATGTCAATTTATCATCGCACTGCTCTTGTTACACACATGTTACCGGGGCAAAAATTATTAACTGAAGCAAATATGCTTTGCTCCATATTTTTATGCTGAAATGAAATGTCCAACTGTTGGCAAAGCCTCCCCTTCATTCCTCTGTAATGAAGATGAGCCAGTGTTTAAAGCAATCTTGTCCTCCCTTGATTTGTATTCCATCTCCTCTTCTTAAATCTAAGCAGGGATTTTAAGAGTGGTTTTTTTTTTTCAGGTCTCGCATTATCTGCAGTCAGTAATGGGCTGGTATTGTTAGTTTTTAAAAGCTGCAAAATAGTTTTTAAGCAGAAGAGGGGTTTTTTTGAAGGACGATATCAGCTGGAGATATTCAGCTATACATATGTATCTGTATCTACAGACACACACATATTTGAAACACAAAAACATCCAATACACAAATTTGCCAAGTCATCTCAAATAGCATTTATTGAAGCTTTTCCTTCTTCTCCTTAGTCTCTCCTTTTCCTCTGCACTGTTCTTGCTGCAGCATTCCATATATCCTCCCCCTTCCCCATTATTTCTTCCCATGTGCTTCTCTCTTCTCTAATCTCCCACTTCTCTGCAGGATGTTGTTGAACATTTTCTACATTTGCCCTCGTCTGTTCCTCACTTTCCACTTTACTTCTTGTTGCGCCCTCTCGTCTGTCTCTCTCTGGTCAGCTCACAGGATGCTTTAGAGCATTTCCTGCCACCAGGGCGACAGGAAAGAGGCACAGTGAACCTCTGTTTGATGTGCCATCTCCTTTAATTCTTTACACCTGGACTTCTTTTCTGCACAGATTTTCTGCTCAACAGAAGCACTACTTGTTCCACTCCTTCCTTCCTTCCTTCCTTCCTTCCTAAACCATCCCTCACTCCATTTTTTCATTCTCTCCCCGCAGCCTCTGACTGCACAGCATGCTATTTGTCCAATATGTTTTTCAGATATCCATGGAGTCACAGGGGGCTGTTGTGTTAGCATCAGATCTTTTTCATCTCTCAATTCCCCGTTTTTTTGTTGTTGTTTTTTAAAAAAAAGCAGCCCTGTCCAGTTACTAGCTTGACTCAGACACTGCTTAAGATCTACTTTGCATGTTTTTGATTGTAATCTCCCCCTCTCTGCTACTTTTTTTATTATTACTATGTGTTTCTTTTCCCGTTGTTTTTTTCCCCCCCTATTCAACGTTCTCTGTGCCTGCAGCTGTTTAGGATGTCGGCATGGCGGTCAGAAGCTTTGGCATTGTGTTGTTTGAATGCCATATTTTCACAGCACTGCCTGTTTAGAGTTGTGGTTTGTCAGGAGCCTGGCCTGCAGGGGCCACTTCCTTCTCACTGTTCTGGAGTCACTGTACCAAAACACTGACTGGCAAGAGAGGAGAGGGGAGAGTGAAGGAGGCTATTAAAAGACAAAAAAGTGACTTTGTTGGGAACTGTGTAAAGAAAACATGTGAAACATGTTTTCAAACAAGAAGAACTGAAAGACTGAACAGAGATGAGATGTTGCAGGTTTTTCTATTCATTCTGTGCTTATATGAGTTAAATATTTCTACTCAGTCTGTGTATCACACAACAGTTTCATCTTTCTTTCCCATCCTTTTGGGTTTTTCCCCCCATTTTGTGTTTCTCACGTCGTGCGTGTTCTTCGTCCTGGAACAAGGTCTTTGCCACCAAACAGACAGAAACGACTCATCTCGTGCTGATTCTTAGAGAACACTGTCACTGCACATGTACAGTATGGTGGGTCCAGATGCGAATGATTGAACACAGCCTTTATTATAGTTCTGTGAAACGCTATTTCAGCACTCTGTTAGTTGATACAGGGGATCCCAGCAATACTTAACCTAGTAACACCTTGACTTTCCCTACACTGACAACTCAAAATGACTCAAAAAGTCCAGGAGTACTCTCCCCTTGTGTGATTCCCTCAGTTAGCGAGGGAAAAGGGGAAATCTCCCATATAGAAATGTCACTTTGTGTAAATACTCTTGGAGGTCTGGATGAATTTGAGATCCGCTTCAGAATTATAAACATTGGCTCCACAGTCATTCACAGAGGAGGAAGAATTAGCTGATGTAGGAAGCATGTGTGCCCCAGATTATTGTAATTATTTTATGCTGTTTTTCCTTGCTGACATAAAAGTATTTGGATACTATCTCACGAGAAAGCAGTTGCAGTGTTGCAGTCCTGGGCAGCACCAGAGGCTTTTAAGCTGCTCTCGTATTCTCAAAGTCCGAGCCGTCTCTCCTTTAAGCTTGCGATTTAGACATACGTTTTTAATTCCTTTATGTGTGGCGCTTCCAGCAGCAAGTTGTTGTATTTTGTTTCATTCTGCCTTTTGTTTGCTGGAAAGAAATTTGAATTAGAACAAAATGTTGTTTAAGGTCGAGGCAAACGTCAGTGAGAAGGACCTACTGTTTTAGTTATCCAATTACATGTTTGTTCAGCCTGTCTGCTTAACCTGTAGCATACGTTAACCTAATCAAATATGGCCATCATTTCCCTGACTTTGTTTAGGAAAGTTTTTGCTCTTTGTCTGAAGAAGGATAGGGCCTTGATATGTAATCTGGCTGCTTTAAACATTTGTCAGAATTCAATAATTGCTGTAAACACAGTGTAATCAACTTCAAAGGCTCTGCCAGAGAGACTCGTTTTCACAGATAAAAATGAGCATCTTCAAAAATACACACAACACAACTGTTTCTGTACTAATGTGAACCAGCTTGGCAATACTGAACCACTTAATCAATATCAAGTGGAAAAAAACAGTAGTGGTTCATGCAGTTGGATCCATAAAATGAGCTTAATTTTACAGCTCCATAAAACACTCTTTTTGCCGGAGCACGACTTCTTTATGTGCAGGAGTAAACTTCGATTTTGGATGCTTATCGTGTGCCTATGTGTCTGAACGCTGTGCTGTGTAACATTCGTACAGTTTTGTGAGAGACTCCTTGGTTTTCTGTTTCTTGTCTGTGTTGATGGTGTGTGCAGTGGCTGTATGCATACTGAGTATTTCTACTAAGTATGCATCACTGCTTCACCTATTTTACTTACAACTGCACTGGCTTGGGTCCCGAGTCATTCTAAATCCTTTATATATCAAAGGGGTTTCAGACACTTCAGGCTTTGTCAGTCAGACCTACTGAACACACAGGGGTTGCCAGAGACCTGTAGCAAGCTTTGGATCAGGAATCTTCCTCCTTCCAAGTTTTCCAATAATTGGTGTAAAAGTAACACCGAGGTGTGGGCCTGTTTTTCTTTAACTTGATGAAGATGATTGCACGTAAGGGTAAGCCAGATTCTTAACCACCCCTGCCATGTTCTCTGCTGCATCCAGTTATGAATAATCTATTCCGTGCATGTGTTTAGCGATTAATTAGAGATAAGGCCTCTCAAATTAAAATGGTGGTGGGATTACGTCACTTTGAAAATTGCTTGGTGGGGACACAAATCTGGTTTCAATCTGAGGTCTGAGGAAGTAAGCATTCCCTTCACACCTCGGCATCAGGGACCCACTGCTGAAACTCAGCCTGACATGTTTTATAAAAGCAGTATTATGTCCATTTTCAGAGCAGAGAGGAAGCATATCAAATCTGTTACTGCTAAGAGAGGAAGGGATTTCACAAGCACTGGCCCATTCAGATTTGTGGGAGAAATCGTAGGGTTGTCCCTTTGTGACACGTAGACTCTCAAACACACACAAATGCAATTATTACCAGCGTCAGCTTCGAGCGTGTATTGCTGGAAAGGATCTGAGATGGACTAATATGCACACAGGTCTGCAGGTTCAGTTGTTGAGGATCCAAGGACCCTTTTCAACTAGATCCTTTGCAGATGTACCTGCTGTAGGATGCAATCCAATAAGAAGTCATTGCCCTTAAAAAGTCACTGAATTACTGTCCCTGTTACCCAGGAATGCTCCGTGCTTGGAGCTAGCAGCAGAAGCGACAGAGGAGCAGAGTTAAAGCTAAACAGACCAGGCAAGCTGTGTGTCTGTTTGCGTGTGTGCGTGTGTGCATGTGTGCATGCGTCCATGCGTCCATGCATACGTGCGTGCAGCCATAACTAAGGCGAAGCAGAACAGGAGCAGTGGGGTTGAGGACGACATCTGTGCATTTCAATAAATGGCCCTTGCAGTGCTATTAGCCAGGACAAACTGCAGAGTACTTTAGACTGAAAGTTTGGAGGTGCATCAAAGTTCTGACTGATGTGTAGCCAAGGATATGCAATAAGTACGTCTTTAAAAAGACTTTTGATATAATGTGTTAATAAATGAGTCAGTATCCACCATGTGACTGTAGAAAACGTATTGAGCTGTATAGTAAATCTTAGAATATAACAAAAGATTAGCAGTTTCATTTGTGCAGTCACTGAATGTGTGTGTGAATTCCATGAAATGCACATCTGCTGAAGCCAAAAGAAATATCTGTTCAGTCTTAAGGCATGGCTTGTTTTTTGTTTTGTTTTTTCTGCAACATGGAGATCTGATGCAAGAATCCGATTATGAATTACGAGCGTGATGAGCCTATAAATTACACCGGCCAGACTGTCATGTTTAACATGCCATCGTGGAGAGCACATGTTATCCAGTGACTTTTACGCAGACTGTTTATAACATTATAACTTCTCTGACATGTAAACTGCATGGGAGATAAATGACTTCTGTAATTATGATATGTTGAAATCAAAGTGCAAACACTGACTTTTAGTATACACCATGTCATTGTAAACAGAGGCCCGTCTTCAGTAGTGCTTTCTCTTAACGTCTTACCATCGCGTACCGCTGTCATGAGGGTGGTTTGAGCTCGAACTAAGCCCAGCTTGTATTGTATATAGAAGTAATAGTTTCCTCCTAAGATCTTGTGTAAATATGATATAATTGGTCGAGTATGAGTGTCTTTAAAGTGCAATCAACGTAATGAATAACATGCTTCTGTTGGGAGTAGCAGAGGAGATGAGTAATGCTGCTGGGCTAAAATAAAAAAGAATAGATTGAGTTTTTGTCATGGAAGTTTGTCAGTACATCAAAGCCAATACACAATTCAGGAAAGCAGCAATTTCTGTTTATTGTGTACTGTGCCAGTGAGAAAAAAAATCAATCAACTAAAGATTGGATTTGTTGTACTTGGCTAAAAAGTAAGTATTTTGTTATTGCCAACTGTGACAAATTAGGTGCATTGTTTTGGTTTTGTTGTCTTGGATATTTTGTTTCTCGCGACTGTGTTCGACTCCTTTTGAAAAAGCTCCAGTCATCAAAAATCATTTTAGTAGCAGTGTCATTAAAGTCCTTCGGTGACTGCGTCTTAGATTCTGCTGACTTGCTTTATTCCACAACATCATTTTCCCCTCGTGCTCTGAGAGCTACTCGGCATTCTTGTTCGGAGCCTTAATTACTATAATTGGTAGATGCAAATTAAGAGCAATTGGACTTGACTGGGGTCATAAATCCACACCTCAGAAGTTGCCGAATTTCTGGCAATTCAGAGCAGACCACCGTAGGCAGGGGTGCTTAACTTACTAAGTAATTGCTGGTTTCATGAATCATAATGCTTATGAATCCCCTCTCGGCACACACACAAGCCCAGTGGGACTCCGCTTAAAGCCGATGGGAGTCGTGGCAAGCTGATTGTGGAGCTCGGCAGCTCTCCACGACAGAAATACCACGGAGGAGCTGCTGGGTGCTAATGGTGTTTGACCGATAACATTTGGAGGCAGGGAGAGAGATGATCAAAACCTCAACTGAACACTTGCCTTTTTTTTAATAATTCATGGATGAGTGATAGTATTCGTGCTGGTGTCAGAAAAACAGTTTGCCTCTTGGATGCTACTTTAGCGTTTGGAAGAGTGGTTAAGCCCAAGTGAAAAAACACACCGAAGCATGCAGTGTTTCTATTTCATGTGTAGCATGTGTTCCTTCACTTTAAATATACTGCTCAAAACCTAGTACTTGGAAAACTTGTGAACATCTGTTTACAAGCCTAATTTAGCTTGACTTTGCCGAATTAAGCTTGAGATCTCAATGAAATTTCTACTCAGTATGTATGTTTTATCAGGAGAGCAGAAGCCGGGCCCCATCTCTCTCAGCACACACACCCATATTCCTATTTACATATAAACCTGCCTCTGTTGAGCATGGAAGTAGACATGTATTGCATGTGATTGTTGGGGAAATGGAGTGAAACACAGGTCTGGGGTTGAGGGTTCAGATTGCGGGTTTCAGAGTGACGAGATCCAGAAGCCAGTGACGCTTGGTATTACCCCGGTGCTTCCTGGCCCTCTGGCCCTGGGCCAGGGATGGGAATTGGGAATCTGTAGCTAGGGGTTGAGAGAGGAAGGTGAGAGACCGTTCAAAGCCATGGGCCACAATGCACCCTGCCCCAAAGGATCCTGGGCAAGCGGCTTCAGCGCAGCCCACAGCTCCCACATTCCTAGCATTGGGCCATGAGCCTGAACCAGATCCCACTGTGGTTTGTTTTACAACCTTGAACCACAGCTGGCCTTCAAGCCCTCACTATGGTAATTCTACTTTTGCTCTTTTTCAGCAATCTTTTTACTTATTCACCCCTTTGCTTAACGATTCTTCATCCCTATAGCACTATATGTATGTATTTTACTTTTTTTCTTACAACCCACTTTCTCGTCTCGTGCAAGCTTACATCAAAGTTTATCAGTATATACGTTACATAACGTGCATAATAACCGTTTTTATATAGTTGCCGGTAAAATTATTTCATGAATCCCATTGCCAAATCTGCTTCACGTTAAGCACTCTGTCCTCCCACACGTCCACTTAACACAAATCATGACCGATGTTCCGCCCAGCACATGCATAGACCCAAAGAATGCTAAACAGAGGAACAGAAAATGCACTTAATCGCCCATTTTTATTAATTTATCCGAGTATCTCCTGTAAAAAGCATTTGGAACATCGTTTTCTTCTTCTTCTCAGTGATGAAGTATCAGTGAACATCTTATTCCAAGTCCTGCATTTTGGATACTAAACACTGCCATGGCTTTGCTATTTTGTCTGCTGTTTCCCACTGAAGGGCTTGCATTGGGTGGAGGGTTTGATTTTGGGCCATAATAAAGTTGGACCGGGGCCTTCATATTTCAGCTCTGATGCAAAATCGGCCCAGTGGCTTTTTGGACTCAAATTGGGTTTAAATAGTGTCAGAAGAGGGAGAGATGTTTTTTAAAATAATAGCCATGAACGCTGTGAAACAGAACATGCTTATTGCAGAGCTTTTGATCCATTTTTATAAATAGCAGAATTTTGTCGTAAAAAATAATGTTTCTGTGGTCTTTTCCTGCAATTAAAATAAGGTTGGCCGAGGAACAAGGGCAAAACTAAGTACTTGTGCTTGAGAAAAATGCCCCTCCCCTCCATGCCTTCCTCCCTCTCTCTTCCCTGCCCTCCTCATCTGTGAAAGCATGTCATTTATGACTTGTTATTTTCATTTTCCTCTAGATTTTCTGTGTGGTAGTGGCAAGCAGATGTCTGATAATGGGATGTGAGACAGAGCAGAAGGGTGTGTTCCACCTGCCTCTCTCTGCACGCTTTCAGTCGGTCCGTTATACTGTGGGCAGAGTGAATGTCATGCTTTCCCAAAGCATTCCCCGACTCCTCTTGGCCAAGCAGTGTGGTCTTCACATTACCAATCAAATATGTCAAACCACCAGTGTTTTCCCCCCACATGTACAACAAGAAAATCTGGCTTCAATTATTATTGCACCCCAAGGGGAACTTCCAAAATTCCTCCCCTCCTCATTTGTCAGAAATGAAGCTCTCTCGTTTCCTGCGATTTGCTGAAATATGTCTTTTGATATTAAATCACACCGGTTTCCACTGGCTGCATGACCAAGACAAATGTTTATCATATTTATTTATGTCACTGAAGATGACCCTGCAGCTCGGCGATGTAGAGGCTTGGCTGCAGACGCTCATGTTATGTTGATTATGAGTAAGAGTCTCCTAAATAAGCTAACGTTAGGAGATAATTTGGAAAGCATATGAGGTAACTGTGGTTTTCTTTAATGTGAAAAATACAGTTTAGGCACGGGGAGGGTGATGGAGGTACTGTTACAAAAACCCTAATGAATCTAGACTGACACATCCCACCCAAATGTTACAGAGCCCTTGGTTTGATTTATATTATACTTTGTTGATAAATGTGGTTCCAAATGTTGATTAAGGATCTGTTTCACTTGTTTGTATGTCAACAAATCCAAGTAAATCCAGTTATACACCTCTGATCTCCCATTGCCATTGTTTTTGTACTTGGTGCTTATTGTCATAACATCACGCTCTGGTAGAGACCTTTCCAGAGCCGCTAAGCAGGGGAAACGCTATATGAAAATTGCCATTGACGTTGCCGAAACAAATAAAACTACTCATGCTGCTGCTACATCTGTAGCCATTTTAAGCTCTTATTTATACCATTTAAGCTCTCATTTGAATTCACCAGCACAAATAAACATATCATAATGAACCAAAAGCCCTGATGTCATATACAGATGTTGAATTTTGATTATTCCTTTTGCCTCATGAATTCGTCAGGATCTTGTCTCTCAAAGGCAAAATAGATGACATCACTTTTTCTTGGCGCTGACGGGACAGTCTTTGCTCACTTGACTGTAGCAGTTTGACTACAAACACAGCGCTGCCCACTCCTGACATATCTCTACATCTCCTCTACCACATTACAGTTGGTGTACACTGTACAAGCCTGTGTTTCTGGAGACGGAAACAGCAGGCCAAAGGCAGTAAGAGCCACTCTCCAGACTACCGTGCTGTCCAGCCAGGGTTTAAACAATGTTTACTGCCAGCGATAAGCTGGCATAAATCAAAACTTTATAAAAGGCAAGTGATTTCACCTGAGGCCTGCAGAGGGTTTTTTTTATCTGAGGTCTGGCTGCACAATTCCTTGGGCTTACATTTAGTCATAAATCATCCCGTAAGAAAAATGTGCTACTAAACCACTGAAAAAGCAGAGAGAAGCAGTCAGTAGTGGTTAGGGCCTAG
This sequence comes from Pundamilia nyererei, assembly GCF_000239375.1. NCBI lineage: Eukaryota > Metazoa > Chordata > Actinopteri > Cichliformes > Cichlidae > Pundamilia > Pundamilia nyererei. Next base: position 477,963 of record NW_005187526.1, read on the forward strand.
AGCCAGAACATCTTTACTGGTTCACTACAACAGACTACCTGGTGTACCCCTAGGCTCACGTACTTTATCATAACCAAGCATATAAAGTACAGCCTGACACAACCGAACCTCTATAATAATAACTAAAGTCATATTTTTTGCATTTAGTCTATTTGGCATCGGCACCTGCTTGTTGAATCTAATGCAAAGTATATTGCACAAGTGAAATTAAACTTAATTGCATTTAATGTGTCTTACTCTTTCCTTCTTACATGATGACTTAATGAACATCCAAACCTCAAAGTAGCCCTAATATAAAAACTGACTCAAACTTTTTTTTCATTCAGTCGTGCATTGAACCTTGGCATCCTTCGTGACCCGGGCTCAGAGGTGGAGGATCGTCAATACCAGATCGATCTTCAGTCTATCAACATTGGGACTGCTCAGTGGGAACAGCTTAAACCAGAAAAGGAGGGAATCCAAGGAACTACATCAGCAGAGAGTGAGAGGAGCTCCCAGAACCCTGCGCTGGAGTGGAACATGGCTAGCAGGTCAGGAGCCACTTGGATGTTTCATGAGTTGCTGTGGCGAATTTAATTCTGTCTTGTAGGTGTATCACAGGTAGATGTCTCTGTACCAATTACTTTTTAAAATTGACTGATCACACTTCTCACATTTTTGATCCAGAGGTGATCACTCCTATAACCCTTTGTAATCCCACTAGGAGGAAATTAATCTATGTTTTATTGATAGTATAAAACTATCAATAAGTAGTTACCCATCAAGGGCTTGACCTCTACTGCATGAACAACCATGATGACAAAATTATAGATGGTTGGTAAACATGGGAAGAATATATATGCATAGGTCAAGTCTGATGAAGTTGCCTACAAATGTGTGGCTTTTAAAAAAAAAATGTTTTACTAGTGTTTCTGATCTTTGTTTTTTTACTATTTTCATTTCTGGTTTCTGGTTTGAATCTTACTGGTTTTAAATTTCATATTTTCACCCCAGTCAGGTAGGTGCATGTGTGGGTGTATGTGTTTAATCTGCTAAGAAAGTCTTGTAATTTATATCATTCGTCTTGATGTCACTGCACCGTATAGTTATTGAGTTAGCTCCCTATCATGCAGCCTCTCCATGCACGCTCATAATTACAAGTCCTGTCACTTTTTTCTTAGACTCGGGAGCTAAAACAAGCATGAGTCTAACAGCCTGTTTGGCCCCACATCCTTTTTTCTGCTCATGTTTTGAGAGGGAACAGGACCAAAAATCACAAAATCATAGGCAAAGGTTCCAGATTTGTTCCCTGTCAACTAAAAATAAGCCTCATGGAAGAATGCAGTGCAAAATCAACACGGGCCTGATTGAGACCGAGTAGTCTCAGGTCATTGGGACTTGCTGGCTGAGATACTCACACCTTTCACACATAGATGGGCACACTTTCCAATGCAGACACAAGCAAACAGTCATACATACTCATTAGGAATTTTTTTTTTTTCTTTATTGTATTTCTTACACACAGAGACAGCATGATTGTCTTGGAAGAAGACTTTTCCAAGACAATCATACTGTCTTGGAAAACATGATAGTGATGCTCAGCCCTCAGCTCTCAGACCTCCAATAAGACCTTTTTATTGTGACAGCCAGACTTAATTCATGGGAGCTCTGTTCTTTCAGTTTCTTCCTGAAAGGCATCTTGCTGCACTTTCTCATAAAAGCAAGCACTGCTTGATTTTATGTGCTTCCTTTGTAGGGCTGTTCGATATAACGATATATATCGGATGACGATATAAAAACGTCTATCGTTTCATTTTACGCTATCGTTTGTTTCGTGGTGTCGCAAAATAAACTGTTTACGGCAATATTTTTTCATCGTTTTGATGGTCACTGTAGTGGCTATATTAATTTCTTAAAGTTCTCTATTTCTCATATATTTAATATAACCACACTACAGACGGACAAGCAACTATTTTTATGCGTTGTGGTTAGCAACAACAGCATCCCGTGTTCGCTTGTTTATGTTCCACGTAAACTTTTCACAATAAAGCTCAAGATCCTGTTGAGACTTTTCAAAATAAACAGAATCACGTGAAAGATGCAGATTATTTACGGATGAGAAGTAAAAAAGAGTCGCCAGGTGCTAAAAAATAAACCTTAGACTCAAACGTTAGAACAGGCTTTTCCCCGCAGCACGCCGTGTAATAAATACTCACAAAGAAAACTGCGGCCGTTACAACTTATGTCTAAAAATGTATAGTTTCATCCATCTGTTAAAACACTCGATTCCAGCTACATGACGCGCAGCTGGAAACACTTCCCGCAAGACGAGCTGCCCGAGATTCACAGAATTTACAGAAAATGTTACATTTTTGTGATTTATATCATTATCGGGACGATAGAATTCTTATATCGGGATATGAGATTTTGGTCATATCGCACAGCCCAATTCCTTTGGTTTGTGCTTTTCAGTATATTATTACTACTTCTACACCCCCATGCTACAGTGTTGTTTGGTCTGTTTGTGCTGTTGGCAAACAGATATACTAAATCACAATGGCAAAGTAAAAATAATGGGGTAAATGTTGTTTATATCTTAAAAATGGGTCATTTTAGCCTTTTGCTGGGTGACAACTAAGTAATGTGATTTATCATAATATATTATGCATTATTTAACTTCGGTGGATATAAGTGAAATGTTAATGTGAAATTAAAGCAATGGATTATAAGGTATTATAGCAGTATAAATAGTCGGTCAATATGTGGTTGCTAGATAAGATGTCATATAATCTGATATACATAAAAACCATCAAGTACCTAAGTATGTGTATCTGTTTGGTGGCTCAACTCTATAAAGAGATCATGGACACAGAAACAAACACACAGAGATTCTTTGTATTATAGTAAGAACTTCCTCTGTTTCTTGTTGGATTGTGAAAAGATAAAAATTCTTAAACCGTTGTGTTCCCTTTCCAAGAAGACAATGGAGTATATGCATGGGATGTTATCTCTAAACTCCGCCTTGATGTTTTTCTGTTGTCTGTGCACCAGTTTTTATTCGCTTGTCTCTAATCCTCCAATCCTGGCCAGGTCAGCTGTAAAATAGCTCTTTTAGGTAGTGGACTTGGGCCTATATTTGTCTTACATTCTTACTACTGTGTCAGAGACGCTCACAAGAGCAAGGGGCTTCTGATCTTTAATCCAGTCACAGTCTTTCTTTCTTTCACTCAATATGTTTCTCTGCAATGGGCCTAGTGCCAAGTCCACATTGTCTGAAAGGGCAATGAGGTGACATTCTGGGCTCTCACTTTGGGCTCCAGAAGATGCTAAAAATCTTTAGCATAGATTTAGCTGTCGTAAGACATACTAGAGTGGGTCTGGATTTCTGTTTCAAACTTGATGATTGTATGACCTAATATGTAACAGTTCTTTTTGCACTCAAGAGGATTGACACCCACTTTTATGGAGTAAAGGTCACTAAAGTTTGACTCCTGTTTATAATCAGAAGCTCCTAGCTCTTTATCACTGGATTGTCATTCTTCTTTAGCGTATATTTCTTTTCTGATGTTTCCTCTTTTTCCATTTAACTCCGTAAGATATCGTTTACACAATTAAGGTATACATTTATAGGCAGGTGTGTCTCTATGGTCATACTGATAAGGTCAAAGCCAGTAGTGGTGTTGGGGTCTCGTCCCAGCTCTTCCATTTAACTTTAAAGCAATGTGACTCCCCTCGCTGTAGCAGCAACAGCACTAGAAGCTCGGCAGGGCTTTGGTGCACTGCAGTGTGCTGCGCCTCAGCCTCAGCTACCAACACTACCAAGTCATAGCTGAATGTGTGAGAAAATTCCAGGACACTGAGGAGAGGGGAGCCAAGTTCACAGCTTTACTTGTCTGCTGCAATCATTAACAGAAATACACCACCTTGGTTGCAACAAGTTTTGACACACACCACTTCTAAAGTTCACACCTTTTCCTTTTTCTTTACATTGATACCCTCTCTCCCCCCCCAGCCTTAGACTAACGGTATGTTGATTCTGCTGCTTTTTGGATTTAATTCCAGTAGCGGCTGATCTGCAGTGGCCTCAGTTTGCTTCCTGAGGTTTTGTGAGGAAATTCCAGCACTGTGGATCCACTGACAGGATCTGTCCTCATCACAGTTTGTAGTTGCTGGCTAGGAAAGACCTTGTGTCACAGAGCTGCGAACTCTTCCCATCGCCCCTCCTATCAGTCGCCCAGTGCAGGCTTCCCTTTTGTTCATGCCACTGATATTCCAATTTACTGATTATTCTGCGTCCCACTGAATGAAACAAAAGTCAATCTTTCCATATTTTGTTTTTGTAATGACCCCATTGAAAGGCACGCGCACATACACAGAACCACAGGATTCTCCAGCCCACTCAGAGACTTCCATAATACTGGTAAACTGAGCTTCGGGGCTCCTAGCCTTGCTGGTGAATGATAGCACCTGTCCCCTGCAACGAGACACTCATTGTTTCAATCCCCGTCTGAAGGGAGATTAGCCAACACCAATTGGCCTCACAGATCATTTCACCTCTGAATTAGTCCTCCCTCGAACTCCCCACTCAAAGAAATGTGTCAGAAAATAATCCCTTAAGGGCACTGGTAATGCACATTTGTGTAGCAGAAGTGAATATGATATTGTTTCTGGTTAAGAACTGTACTCAAGGCCACCTAGAAACTGGGCCTTTTATAATCCCAGCCAACTATAAATATTGGAAGCTGTACTGCTTGATTGTTTTAATAGCAGCAGATGTGGCAATTAACACCACCTTATAAAGCCCACTTGTATATTTGTTTTACTGCTAACAAATGTTCCCACAAATATGACTTGATTGTGGGAATGAACATTAGTGAAATGGAGAGTTGATATGAGAAGGTTTCAGCTCGTTCGTGTGTATACAATTAAGAGCTGTTCCCAAATGAGACTGGTCTCACTCAGTCTCTGTTCAAGCTTGCAACTAAAATGCGTAAAAGAAGAAATGTAAAAAATCTCAGTGATGGCAAAAACCTTACAGATCGTTTATACGAGGGGAAGATCAATTTTGAAGTCTCTGTTGTCAAGTTTAGCTTTTCCTCTAATGCTTTGAATCTTAAAACCTAGAACAGCCTTGAAATGCATGTTTGCCTGTCAGCACGACAATAAAACTCTGTTGTGAAGACTTTTTGTGGTTTCAACTGTGTGGTGTTGACGTGCCATCCCCAGGCAGATGGGACGGTCTCGCAAAGATTTTTTAAGTACTAACCATGAAAAGATATTAGTAAACAAAAGGAGGGGAGTTTTAGTGAAGATAAAAAGTCCTTTAGGTTTCTGTAAGGTATACAAAAGCTTGAATACATTTTTCATGGTTGAGAACAACAGTAGCAAAATAGTAGTTGATGAGGTGTCTGGTCTCTGTACAGCATCCGGAGACACCAGGAGCGCCGGGCCATCCTCACGCCGATCCTGACTGACTTCTCTGTCCGGGTCACTGCTGCTCCAGCTATCATCTTCAGCAAGAACCTGTCTCCTGACAGTGGACAGACAGAGGTGAGCATCCACTCAGCGCTACATGAAATACTGCGCATGAATTATTTCTGTAGAGAGTATTCAGATTTTCTGAATGAAAATGTCTCTGCACTGTAGAAAAGTTAAAATCCCCCGGAACTAGGGAAAATTATATCGAAACGTCAAAGTTTAAGTCTGAGAATAGACAAAGATTCTTCTTGTGCCCTTTGACCGCGACCTGTTACAACTACGACTGCAGCCATTACTCTCACAATCCGTTGCTCATATGAAAATAGACATTGATTATGTGAGATGTCAAAAGTATTTACATTTTCCTCCTAACGTACAGTAACTTACTCATTAGGAATCGGCCGTCCACCATGTAATGGGAGGTTTTTGACCCCGAGAGTTCAAACCTTTCTGCTTATACAGCTGATGTTTTCTGGCACCACTCTCTGAGACTTCCTGCCTCTTTGATGCCTCATCCGACCACGCTAACGTGCCCCTTGACAATGCATAACAGCTAATCCATAGTTTGTGCTTAGACACACACACACAC
>NW_005187526.1:484028-507084 GCF_000239375.1 Pundamilia nyererei
TGCCTCTTTGATGCCTCATCCGACCACGCTAACGTGCCCCTTGACAATGCATAACAGCTAATCCATAGTTTGTGCTTAGACACACACACACACTCACACACACACACACACACACACACACACTCTCTCTCAATGTGATTTGTGTAACTCCCTCAGATATGGAAACTCAGAGCCAGGAACAACAAAACACAACTTTGAACTAAGTCGTGTAGAACAATTTCTATAATAAAAATCATATTCATTTTGTCTAACCGCTAACTACTGTTAGCAGATTTATGCATGGTTCCCACACAAATGTAAAAGCTATTGCTAATGAATCATTAATGTATTGAATGTATTATAGCAGTATGTGGTTCCTCGCCAGGCTATTCTGTAACTGTTATTGTAACCTTAACATGTTCGACCAGTCACTTTGACCGCCAACAGAACTACTAATATTTATAATGTTAATGCACTTCTTATGTTACTATAAATCTAAATGAGAAAAAAGACAGTAGTGACTTTAATTTAAAGCTCAGAATTGACAAAATAAAATTAAAAAACAGTGGCAATACCCTTTGTGGGTTATTGCGCTAGGTCTGCCATGTGTGCGTGTGTGTGGTTCAGTCCACAGTGTTGGTGAGTAATATCCTTTTAGATGTAACCTCCAGCCTGAGTTTTGAACTGCTGGCTGTGGGTGGGACCCCAGAGAGCACAGAGGGAAGAGCGGAAGAAGAGACAGACTTAAGTAAAGATACAAAGATAGTGAGGAGATGGAAAGTAAATAGAAGCGTATACAAGTTACAAAAGATGTTTTCAATGCATTTCCTGTTCTCTCCTCCTACTTCTTCTGTTCATTTTGTCCCCCCCCCCCCTTTTTTTAACTCCCTTTTTTCTCTAGGAGGTGGTGGTGTGTGGCCACTCTCTGGAGGTTAATGTGACTAGCAGTCTGGATTTCTACCTCAGTATTGCTCAGGTCCACCTCCTTCATCAGCTTCTCAGAGACAACATGGTGGGGATGGACGCTCCAGAGAAAGGCTTTGAGGTACATTATAGTGACGTTCCAGCACTACATACAAAATCAAAACCACCCCCTGTTTAAACTTAAAGATGTTTAAACAGTCAGCCTGTGCACCAATACACAGTTCTCAGTGCTTCTGTCTACCTGAAAGTCCTGTGTCTGTGAGCATAATCTCACACTGCTTGCGATTCTGGATCTCCTCCATTTTGGTTTCAATTTAACTTAGAGGAGTCAAATCTAGTGAGTGGATTCAGGTGGTTTGCACTGAATCCTCTCCCCGAGATGTCTGAGGACAGCACATGTCAGCACTGGAGGACAGATTTGCAGTGATCCCTCATACCCATGAATATTAAAGAATGAGCATGCACTTGGTTGGGCTCCTGATCCTGGCCTGGCTCCTTTGGTCCTGTAGACTGTGGGTGAAATCACACCAACTAGTGCTCACATAAACATATGCAACACAGGTCACAGTGACATCAGGTGGAATTTTGACTCACACATTCATGCACAACGCAAACGTCTTGGTCCATATGGGCACTTACATACTGACAAACAAAGCTACATACATACATAGTATGGACATTTTAGCTGGAGTAAGGTTATTTGAGTAGTTTAACTATGTTTCTGTAATACTAAAGCTTTGTTTCTTCGGTGTAACAAACCTGAAGTCATGTGTGACTAACAACTCTTTTTATTTCAGGAACTTTTCCTGTAGATATGTGCTGTGCTGACATTAGCTGGATACTGTACATCTGCCAAAAGATCACTTTGTTGATACAATTATGGCTTATTAATTTTTACCCACTAGTCTGCCACAAGTTCACATGAAGCCAATTACTAATCATTGAGCAGCGCAATGCTTGTTTGCTCAAAAATCTATCATTATTATTTCCCAATACTGTGCTCTTAACTATTAGCCGTGACTATTTTGGGTGAATCCAACACATTTAAATATTTACTCACTCAGAGCAAGGCTGTTCTCTAATGTGGGCTTAGTTTACTGCGCTCTGCTCAGCTGCAGCTTTCAGGGCCCTTCCTATTGTTTACAGGACAGGGAGCTCCCAGGCGCCATTTGCCCCGTCTGACCGCTTAATGAAGCTTTCTAATGGAACACAATATAAAAATATTTACCAGCTGTGGTGAGGATGGGAGTTGTAGATGAGGGAAGGGGACAGGGGAAAGAAGAACGGGGGTAATGGGATGAAGTGAAGTGAGTTGATAGTGATTTTACTGTTATCTCCTCTTAACATTCTTTATGGGACGATGTGTGCTTAAGTGCAATGACTGCGTCAGATGACGCAGATAAAGGCCTCTGTAACCTGAAGTAGGCTTTCTCAGGCAAAGTAACAAGTTAAACTTTGTAAGCATGTAATCACTGTACAATCTAAAATGGATTAGGACAACTTGGACTAATACAACCGTGTAGAAATGGATAAGAGAAAGGCGCAGTGTGAAGTTTCCTTATTTCTTTTTTTGTTCTTCATTTGTTACTTGCACGGTAAGACCATGGGAGGTGCCTGCTGTGCATCTGGTCTTGATTTGGGTGATCTCTGAGCCCTCACCCTTGACTTGTAATGATTCATGGCTTGATTCTGTTGAGGGGCAGCTAACGGCTACAGAGGGTTCATCCAGGTTCAAGGCAGGATGAGAAATTTAAGCAGCTATTCTGGGAGGACTATTGGCAACTGTTTGAAAACTGCAATATGTTATCCACCCCCCCCAAAAAAAAAAATTGTTAGGGTTCACCCTTCAAGAAGGGTGATTTAAATTGGATTGATCACGGTTTATTTTTTCCATTAATCTCTAAAAGCAATGAAATGTAATGCAACGTAATGTATGATGTAGCATCAGTTTTGCTCAGCTTTGCAACACCTTGGCTCACAGTGCAGTCCTGACATGCACCCGAAACATTCCTCTGTGAATTTGGTTTTCTTGTTGAGCTTCTCCAGCTGGAGGAGATGAGATTCCAAATAATGTTAAGGACACTGTGACAGTAGCCGCTGTGTTTATGTTTTTACCCCCAGGCTTTTTCCTAGTTTATACAAGTTAAGGAGCTGTCAATTTTTTGTGCAAAAATATGCATCCGACTGTTTTTATTACTTTTTTTTTTTTCATCTGGATTAGGTGAAGTAGAAATTACCCACAAGGTCCAGAATGATGTAATATCAATCACTGCTTTTTGAGAAGTTAGATGTATTTGTGATGGTTCAGCTTTCATGTTTTTTTCATGTATTTCCACACATGCATTTTTAAATTCTTTTGGTCACAGTTATTAACCAGGGGAGGCTATTATGACTTTTCTGCTTTTACCTTATTTATGTCATATGCATGATACAGTGTGCCTTACTGTTTTATAGCAGTGACATTACACAGCATAACAGTATCATTAACAGTGAGCTCAGTCAGTGTGTCTTCACCTCTGTGCAGCTGCAGAGCTCGGAGGTTATACTGAATAAATGTGGTCTGGCTTTGACTTTTTTGGACATTCTGTAAAACTATTTGTACCTCCATCTATCTCAGTGTCGTAAGTCTTTTGGCAGCTGAGTCTGTCCGGCTGCTTGGCCCTTCAACAGGGAGGTTAGTATGACTTAGACATGATCAGGTCTGGTGTGTACGGATCTACAAAAACCCATTTCACAAGCTGCAGAGCCCTCTAGTGGTGTTTTGAACTAAGGCATTTAGGCCCCACTCCCACCCCCTGCTAACACATTTCACCCACTGTCATCATAGAATATCAGAAGTACATACCCTGACAGTGTTCAGAGTGTGGGTTAAGAACAGGTAGAGTCAACAATCTTCAGGTTTCATGTAATAAAGTTCAGATGTCTTTCCATTTGTAATTTCCACAGCATTAGAAACTGGATTTGGAATGTCTTTTTTTAATTCAATCCCAGCTTCAGTAATGATATTTATAGAATTTGGCATTTTTTGTTTGTTCTTATTTTATACAACCTGTTCAAAAGATTCAATTAAAACCAGGTCCCAGAACTCAAGCATCTGGTACAGGGGAGTTGTTTTTGTTGTGCTCCAACAAACCATCTCCGTTCTCACAGTCAGCACTGTCCCCAGCTAGAGTTTAAATTAAACACTGCTCTTTACTCACTCTCTCTTATTTCCAAATCCTTTCCTCTGATTTTTTTTTCTTTTTTCTTAGCATGCTGTTTGTCTTGAACAGATTCTCCACAATCCCAGGCACTCATTTCAAACGGTTCCATTGCCCCTCACAGCTGTGTTTTATTGTCTTGGTTAATGAATTTGTTTTGTAGGGGCTTTTGGGTTCCCTGGCAGTGGTGAGGCAAGACACTCGTTCAGGCAGCGCGTTCAAGTGCTGTGTGTGATTTCAGTCATTTCTAGACACTGTGCTGTGTTCAGAGGAGTCTGTCCACACATACACATTGTTATGGCTTTTCCATGCATACATACAGATGTTAGATTTTTATTTTCTCATAATCTCTTTCATACCCTCTTATTGTGCTTTATCGACAGTTACCAGTTTCCACTTAAAATGATTGAGATGCAAAACATGTGCTTCTTTATGACCGAACAGCTGATTTCTAAGCACTAGATAAGCAGATGTGTTGCTCCTTGAATCACTTCATCGTAGGGATGTTTATTGCAGCATTATGATCCATCATTTTTTGTGCTCGATGTTAATGATGATAAAGTGAGGCTGAGTTCAGTTTAAGCAGCAGGAGGACCCTCAGCCAGGGAGCTATGAATAGATGATGGAGCAGTTTGTGGTACTTATCTCACTGCTATGTCATCAGCTGTGTCACCAAGCAACACAGAAATGCAGACCCATACCACGCACGCACGCACACACACACACACACACACACACACACACACACACACACACACACACACACACACTCTGTCATACACATTGTTTCCACATTCTCAACATGGTAACTGTATTCTGCTTTTATTTGGGAGCCAGGACTCTTAATGGTTCTTTATGACTGAACAGCTGACCCGTGTGTGTGTGTGTGTGTGTGTGTGTGTGTGTGTGTGTGTGTGTGCATTCTGTGTGTCAGCTCTGCAATGACGTTATTTGTTCTCTAAAAGACAGAGTAAGAGATTTAGATGACAGTGTGTGAAAGTGTGCAAGTTTGTACCTGACAGTCTTTCAGTTATTCTGTATCATTTTCTGATTTTACTGTGTGCCTTTTATACGCTTGCTACAGTAATAAGCAAACATATTATTTTAGCAGTGATAATAATGCTTTTTTATTTTTATCACTCTCTTTCACACACACACACAGACACACATAGTAAAAAAAGCACATACAGAGGCAGCCCGGGTCAGCCATGTGCTTGTACCACAGTGTTAGAGGAAAATACCCTCTGGTGCAGGGGAAGTCCCGGTCGGCTTCATCTTCCACCTCATCCTGGGATGATTACACGCATGGGAAACGGGGATTTAGACTTCCTCCAACACTCATGTACACACACACACACACACACACACACACACACACACACACACACACACACACAAACACACATATATCCCCACTGATGCCAGTGCACACACAAACATGTAAAGGGTTGTATACAGGTTTACAAGATGTTATCAGGTTGGACTGTCTGAAGTATAAATCCTAGAAAATACATCAAGTTCCCAGTCACCCATTATTGCCTTCTCTCTGTTTACCTTGTCCAACTTTCTTTCCCACACTGTCTATCCCATTCAATCTTTTCTCCATCGTGGAACTGGCACGTCTGCTTGCTGGAAGAGTGTTGGCTCTTCCATAGCTAGCTAGTTACTGGACTAAATGGCTGCTATTGGGCAGGGTTCCTCCTCTGGAGACAATAATACTGTGCTGTTACATCTGTTTAGTCTTAAATGTCTACCCTTAAGGAGGCATAGTGGCTTTTTTTTCCTGAAATAATTGTCCACACAGCCACACTCAACTACACTTACTAGATTTAAAAACTGTCCCTTATAAAAAAACCGAGTTTAGTGTGTTTTATGGTTTAAAATAATATGTCATAGTGTCATGTATACTGATGTGCCATACTGTTTCGTGATGGGGCCTCCTCAGAGCTCCCATTAGTCTGGGATTACATGAGCAAACAGAATACAGTTCTGTGACAGGTCATCCTTTCAAATATCTTGAGAATTTTGCATAATGTTAAGTATAATAACCAAATAAAAGTAACTCACTCTTACCAAATACTGCTAAATGTTACTGTGGGAGCGTGGAAGCTTGATGGCCTGTATATAGCTCTCTTTCACGTAGGAGTGTTAGCTGGATGTCAAAAGCACGTAGGACAGCTTATCTTAGCCACGGTGCTGTTGACAAGCTTGGCTCAGCGAGCGACCTGCGGCCAAATCCTCGTCTGTATATGTTTAAAGTAAACCGTTTCCCAAGCCACTCCTCTTTGTGATGAGTGTTTCATATTGTCTTGTAGCTGTTGAGCTTTGAGAACTCGAGTATCTTTCTTGACCTCTGACCTTTCCAGGACAGTAAGGTGTCAGAGGATCTTTTCAGTGCTCTGCTGGCCAACAGAAATAAGGAGACATGAAACGAGGGTAAAAATCTAAAGCATGGAAAAGTAACAGAGCAGACAGTGGAGACAGCTTGAGAGAGGTTTGCCAAATGAGAGAAGAAGGAAGAGAGTAAGGAAGAAATGTTCAAAGATGAGTACAGCGTCTGAATGTGGTGTTTGCTTTGATTCCTGTCTCCGTCCAAAGAATTTGTCTGTAAAGCTGGGAGCTGATGTTCCTGAGAGGTCAGCTCTTAACCAGTCAACCTGGCTATTAACCCTCTCTGAGGGCCAGATTCCTTTCACCCTGACCTTTTCCCATCCTGCTTAGCACTATTTTCATTCGCCCGGTTGCTGCTGAGAGGAATAATAAATAAAGCTCCTTGTGCAGCTGTCTCCTTTTCCATTTTGGCTGCCTTAGATCTGTAAAGTAAGTGTCGTCTCAGCTTATCTTAAACATACATATTTTCATAGCCAATGTTCATCTTGCTGCCCTTCTTTTGTTATGAAACCATATCTTTTTCTTTTTTTCCCTGTGTCTAACTGACCCTTCTGTGTGAATCAACTGCTAATTGACAGCCAGTCATAACAGCTCACCTTCCCTGTTCAGCCTCTGCACTCCAACCAACCTTCTTCTCAGAGCATAACCGTGGCACATTCTTAAATTGGCCCCTTGGAAACTCAATCTATTTGAGATCAGTAGCAGCTGAATTTGCTCTCTCCTCAATCGGTTTTGGCAAAATTGGCGTGAAAACTCCAGATAAAATCACAAAGCTCGGAATTCTGTTAGAGCAGGGAAACAAATGGTGCCTTTGAGGAAAGGCAGGAGGCCCCCGCCGTGAACCCAGAGATCGAGTGACAACTCAGGTGAGCAGGAGTGCCCTCTCTCTCTGCCTGCAAGGGAAACAGGGTCATAAACCCAGGGGACTAGTAAAAGCAATGTGCAGGCCAGCTAGCAGACACTATGGTAGATTTTGTTCAGTGTAAAAACACAGAATTTTTGTCCAGTGAAGTGAAAAGAGGAAATAGTTGTGGGGGTATTTTTTCTTCCATCCACCTGTAAAAGCAAGATTCCACCTAGAAAAACAGGTGATGGGGAAGATTAAGTAACTCGAACATTGCAATAAAAGTGTGAGTGTGTAGTGTCTTTGTTATTCTCCTTTTTCTTTCTTGTCTTTTTGCGTTATGGTCTGCAGAAGCATTGAGTTCTGCTAAAACAAAACGCGACATCCTTAATTCAGTTAATTGAAAGATTCACAAGAGGTCATTCAGCGACGAGAGTAGTTGTAATGTGTACTGCATTATGGCGTGAGTTATTGTGCCACATGTGTTCTTAATGTTAGTGATGGAGGAACCGAGCATTATTCCATGTATACAAGAACTGTTATCTATCAGTACATTTGTGAACTGAATATGTTTAAGTTTGCGACTGGAACTGAAACCTGATAGCAGCGTGTAAAACCCACATGAAGTCAAGGTAATGACAGATATGCACGGGTAAGTTCCATGTAGTCACCGGAGACACAACTGAAAAACGTAGCTCAGATGGTTTAAATAATCAGGACGTGGGCTTGATTTTGTACTTCACCTGCTTCAGTTTGTCTTCTTGGATGAGCTCCAGTGTACATGTCAAAAATGAATCACCAGATGCCCCCTCACACAGGTGTTTCCTTCCATGTAAGCTGCTTCTGAATCCCCCCAGCCATCCATGCAGTCAGTTTATCATTACTTTGAACATGTGAAATTGTTTGTTCTCCTAAAATGAGCCTTTGAGCTACGTTCATGTTCATTTTTCTGTCTGCAGATCATTTTTTTTGTTAGTTTAGCCTTGTCCTCTACAGTATGTTTCCATTATCAGGGTCCTTCTTGGTCAGCCAAGTCAGGGGATAGGGGGTCTTACATAATTCTCCTTTTACGAGCCTAACATGCAGAACCGGAGAGCTTTTGTCTCACTCGACCCTCGTAGCTAATCCAGGCACAAATTACAGGAAGATTACTTCAATCCTCCTGCTGTAAATAGACAGAGAGCCATGATTGTTTTTGTCTTCATGCCACTTTTGAGTTTTCAGTGCAGTCTTAAGTGCATATTTGTGTGTGTCTCCTCACTTATGAAGCGGTGCGCTCTTACTGTGTCTCTTTTCGAAATTGTGAGCGTGTATGTGCGGGCTTCCTGGAGCGTGAGCTGATCGCTGCAGCATCGCTCCCAATCTTGTATAAGACCACCTGGTGAGCATCTGCCTCCTACACCTCCCACCCTGTCCTGCTCCAAACAGCCTCACATCACCTCAAGACTCTGTTGTTTTCCCCTGCTGTTACTCTCTGCTCACAAACTTGTAACTAAAGCAGAGAATACAGAGATGGCTGGCAGGCAGCACAAGTTTCAGAAGAACACTCCACGACTTAATGAAAGGCATTTCTGCAGCTTTTTGAAGTCTCTTAGACATTTGCTTTCTTGAACCGCCAAGGTCATGCTGAAGACAATGCAGTTTGAGGTTTCTTTTGTTGTTTGTTTGTTGAAAACATAGCGCCAAAGCTAATGATGCATGGCCAAAACCTCGGATGAGAAATCTTAAGGTACTTTGCTGCTTTATTCTTTATTGTGAGACCATGAGTGACGGTGCGTGTCACACTTTGCTTTGCCAGTGAAAATGTAACGAGCGATGAGATGTGTCAAGAACGCAAAATCGCTGCCAGTGTCTTCACAGAGACACCACTGGTCTAACATCTAAAGTCAAGCTCCGAGATGTCTCACAGTAGCTCAGCGAAAGGGACTTTTATGCCCACTTTCAGAAACAACTTTGACCACCGTTAATCTCACCTCACTCAGGGACTTTTGGTATATACTGGAGCCTGTATTTTAGATTAGAAAATTGCTCCCACACAGATCTCAAAAATAAACAGGGATGGTGAGGGCTAACGAGAGCCAGTTGTGCTCTGCTCCATCCCTGTGGAAAAACAGAAGAAAAGTACGTCTGATGAATATTCTGCTGCTGTGGGGGCTAGGATCATAGCGGCTCAGAGAAAAGACAGACCCCAGGGTGCTTCTGTCTCACTGTGACTTCTCATCATGGTTTTTTCCCCCTCATCTGGCCTTCAAGTTATTGTAAACAGGTACCCTGTAAAATGTTACGAGCCTGGGTGCAGTTGTTTAGGTATATCGGACGGGAGTCGGTATGTTTTCATATTAAGTGCATAAAGGCCATCAGGCGACATTTATCAGCGGTGTTCGAGCTGCCAAGTCCTCCATTTAGCTTTAAAATTTCACTTTTGTAACTCTGCTTATTTAGTTTATCTTGTATCATGTTCATTATTAATGATGGAAGCATTTGGTGATAAAGTCTGTTCAGCAGTGTCTGATTGCAGCCAAGAGATTATGTCGGATGAGCAGAGAGAGTCTGTGTATCATTTCTGAATACTTGCATCATGACGGTCAGGCCGCTTTCCCTCCTTTGTTTGTTTTCACTAACACACTTGTGGTGTTAATCTAGAAATTGTCTTGTGCCGTCTTTTGAACGCTTCCTTCGGCGAGTTAGGCAACTGCATTGCATCCTGATTATATAAAGAGCTTGTGCTATTGTTGCGATATGGGGTAATTCCTGCACGTCCTCACAGTCACCCCTAACCTAAGCAGTAGATTTGATTGGTGCGACATAATTGTGAGGATTTGGGTTTAGATGGTGGATCTGACGGGGGTGACTGAAGCAATACATCCCCTGTTGAGCTTTAAGGGTGGTGTCTGTCAAACTTTTTAAATCATTCTTGATTGCCAGAGATTTGGAGCGGGGCTCGGTGGGTTTGGCGAGCTTCTCCAAGGGCCCGGAGTCACACTGGGAAGGCCTCGGGCTTAAACTCAACGTGTTGAGCACACTACTGTAGCCTGCGTAATGTCAGCGCTCTGGATGCAGCTCTGATGTACTAAGCAATGGCAATCTGCATTCTATTTGTAGCAAAATATTTGTAAGCAAGCTAATGTCGTGAGCAGGCATGAGAGAAAAACGTTTTTGAAGTTCAATTATAAAACAGAGGCTTTGGTCGCCACATCTTCCAGAGCCAGGTCTTTGTTGAGAAGCAAACTGTAGTTCCCCAGATGGACTACATTAACTCGCTCTCTTTACAGTTGTTCTTTCCATTCTCCCGCCTTTATCATTTCGCATCTTTGTTTCTGGGCCAGAGCTTTTCCAAACTATAGGGCAGCTGGAAACCAAAGAACATCATCTCTGTATTCATGTTCTTGTCGGTTCATCTTTCCTTTGTTTTTTCAGTTAGGTGTTTCACAAGCCCCTCTCTCATGCTCCTCTGTTTAAACCAGCCATCTCTTCGCTTCTGCCCCAGTCGGTCTTTCCGGATGAAAAGTGTTCCAACTGACCCAGTGCTTTAGGAATGTCAACATGCATAAATTATTACTGTCACCGCAGTGTTTGCTTTCCCCCCGTGAGTCACGTGGCATCAAAGGAGCAAGAGATTCTCTGACATGGTAAGCAAAATATTCCCACATTGTTATTCCTTTGGTCCACACCAATAGATGGAGAAATGGAGTAAGGAGAGATATCTGGGGACCTGGAGCATGGAAGGAAAAAACAAAATGGTTCGGATATTGTCTCTCGTGTTCCTTTGAGAAACATGTTGCTAAACCCTGGCGGAGTAAACCCACCCACCAGCATTACTGGGTGGAGGGAGCTTGTTAAAATGGCCCCACTTGGCGCCCTGAGCTTTGGAGTACACTGTTTAAAGTACAGTCGACAGTCACGCCGAAGCACTCGGCATCCATTTGCGAGCTCTGGGGTCACGACCTTCCTTTACCTCTTTGTTGTGGTTCAGTTAAAGTGCATAGCAGGTTGCCTTTGTTATTGAAACAAAGTTTAGTGTGCTAAATGACTGCCTTTGATGCCCTTTCTTGTTCTGCATTATGGCGTACAAAGCAGTGACTTCATATTATAAATGTCTTCCCTCCTCTGTTTTCCTCAAGAAAATAAGCAAGTGAGTTGTGGTTTCTAATGGCATGTGGTAAAGTATTATTGTTATTTTGATTAAGATGAGGTATTGCTGCATTGAAGTTTTCCTTCATTGGCACAATAACACAGAGGCCTGCTATCAGCTTTATGCTTCTGGTAAACAAAAGTGGGTAGCACAGCAGGGGCTTAACATATAAACTTTGA
Organism: Pundamilia nyererei; assembly: GCF_000239375.1. Lineage (NCBI taxonomy): Eukaryota > Metazoa > Chordata > Actinopteri > Cichliformes > Cichlidae > Pundamilia > Pundamilia nyererei. The sequence goes on from NW_005187526.1 coordinate 495,678, forward strand.
TGTAGTCAAGATACAGAAGTTAATTTCAATGTAGGCATTTTGCAAGCAAGTAGCTGAACTGAATAGTGCTGTCAGAAAGATTTAGTAATGACTTCCCGTGTTTTTCAATGGGAATTCTACTGGAGTTACAAGAGAACATGGGAAAAATGTGATAAACCATTTTTCTGCTAAAAATGCATGAAAAGTGGCTCAGTTCCCTAAGCTGACCTCACCTGGCTGCTATGGCTACTGCAACAGCCTGTCATTCACTGGAGGAATTCAAGCTGAAGCATTTCACTAATAAATCAAGAAATCTCTGTATGCCTCTCTGAGTGCTCTACACATATCTCATCAACCATTCATCCAGTCTGCTTCAAACGTGGCCAGTGTATTGCTTGGGGATAAAGGAATTTTAGTCTCATTTAGTGCTATTTTTGTGGGTTTTTATCCTGTTGCACCATTTCAGTCTGGGAACTTTTGGGAATCCTTGTATTATAAGAACCTGAATGTAGTCGGACTACAGTTTGGATATGTGGCTATTAAATGGGCCGTCTTGAAAGGAATAATAGTCACCTTTGTTACTTGGATCGTATTTATTTTATTCTTTCCTGTCGACTACCATGGACTTCCCTACCATCTTAAAAATCCAGATTTTCATGTTCTCTGATCCCTGATCCCGAATGGCAACTTTCTTTTCATTCATCTGGAAAGCATCAACTGCATATGTGATATTCAAATGTAAAAAGTATGCTGTCATATTTGACTAGCCAGCCAGCACTGTGAACGGGTGGCATTTGGATGATGTGACACTTGCTTCCGAGTCTTAGCCTTTCTTTAGCAAGCTGTTCTGAGTTACACTGATAGAAATGGGGTCAGGAGTCACACAGATGCACTGTGATATGATTGGCACTCAGGAGACTCATGGTTTCACACTTTGGGGATTATCCTTCATTTTCCAGAATGCTCTGCCTGGAGACTCTGATGGGATGACCTCACGATTGGCTGGTGGGGGTTCGGGTGTGGAGGATGTGTATGTGTGCGTAGTTGCACGTTCATGATCACGATCACCTAAGTCCAGAGGAAGATTGCATTGGGATCTGGAAAGAGCGTTTCCAGTGAAGCCATTATATAATATAATAGAAAGTAATAGCTGGAAAAGGGGATTCCAGCTGGGACTGGTCTTGTAGTTACAGTCAATGTTTGTATTTTAAATTTATTGCCCTCAATAATTGAATAAATTGGTATAAAGTTAATGCATATAGAGGTATATGTTTTCTTTGTATACATGCTGTTTTTTTCCAGTTAGTAGGTACAATAGGGATCTAACTAAGCTGCAAGAAGAAGAAGCAGCAAGTTAAAGTGATTGAATAGCCACTGACTTCATGTGTGTTTATGCGTACATGTTTGTGAATGCACTGATTGAATGCACGAACTTATGAACACTGTGCATTTGGCACGTTTTTTCATTGTCTCTCTTCCTGCGTGGCTCTGATTGTGTTCCCCATCATCCCTTATTCCACTTGTAAGCACATCTAAATATAGACCAAAAATTTGCTTAGGGGGCACTCTGCTAGTAGTGGTGGTTAAAGAGAAGATGGGGTATTTGCTGTAATTGTAAATGCATGTGTACAGCCTACGTTTGGGAAGGGAGAAAAGCATAAAGAGCGTCTGGCAGGTTCTGCTGGCTCGCTCTCTTTCCCAGCTGCTATGCAGCTTATTTGTCCCTTCCAGTGTCGGGTGCTCCTCGGAGGGGATGTTTTGCCTTTGCTGAATACCTTTTCAAATACCTCCTTACCTCAATGCAAGTTTCACTCGCTTAACTTAACACACATGGAGACAAGTCCAGGCCCTTTCTGCCTTCTCTCTCCTCCTCATTGCTTGGAAAGTCTGACATTTCTACAGAAAAGAAATGCACACATCCTGTCCTCATTATGGCAGAGAAAGGAAGGGGATCTGGCTAGGCCAATCCTATGGAAGCCCCACACATGAGCCCAGTTGAACAGAACAGGCAGGCATGCTGCTGCGTTTTATATGGCTCTTGTTCTTAGCCTTTGATGACACTGTTTAGAATAGGAAATATCTAATAAGTCAAGTATTCTGTCTAATGTGCTGCCAGTGGGTTTAGTGTTTGCCTGGAGGTCTTGAAACACTATCTCCGCCACAGCAATAATATACATTTAAAATTCTCATTGGAGTGTGTGGAAGGGAGTGATGCAGAGAAAGAGAGGGGGCAGCTGAGAGTACATGCTGTAATAGCAACCATGTGCAGACTGGAGCAGATGAGGGTGGGAGAGAATGGGACACACCTTGGGTCTGTCTCCTGTGTTTTACAATTCATCATGTTTCAAAAGACAGCAGTAGCTAATCGAAACTGACGTTGTTCCTGTTTACATGGATGGGAAACACTGGGGATAGGCCTCAGTCATGGTGTAACTGTGGTGTTGGAACTGGTGAGTAACTGACTACTCGTGCTGCGTCTAACAAACCTGTACAGTATAAGAGGAGGGATTTTTTTGATGTAAAGTAGTGGTCAAACACACCAGACCCACCTTATATGCTTACATGAGACCTGTTTGCATTCTTTCATTTTTTCCTTTTTTCTTACGTCAGCCTCTGCTCCACTTTAACAAAGTGCTTCTGTGTGTTGTGATCCAAACGGTTTTTCTTAGCATCTAGAAATGTTTCCACACATTTGGGAATTTTTTCAAAAAGTCAAATCATTTGGATATTCCAGCTACAGTATATATGTCAGTTCTGGAAACATGTCCAGTAAGTGATTTGGTAGGTAGCATTTAGTTTTAGTTATTTGTCTCATATCTATCCCATGGGAGCTAATGGCAGCTTCTTTGTAGCCTTGATGATGGCATTCTTTGGTAGCAGAATAAAGATGCCTGTTTTCATTGTCACTTGAAATCCAGCAACAGTGCTCGCGTTGATTTATATCATCTGTCACTGCAAGCTTTTTATTGCCACAACGGCTGGAACCCTCCCGACATCCGTTAGCTGGAGCCAAGCATAAAATCTCAGCTGCTTCATACACAATACCACAGTAACTACACAAAAAACGTTTTGATTTTCTGGGGTGAGGCTCTTTTTTTGTAGACATTTCCAATATTGTAAGAAGTGCAAAATGATTTTTAGACCACAGTAAAAAGTCCCAGAGCATGCCTTTAATGTCTCTGTGGCTGTATGGATGCTTCTCTTCTTTGGTCAATTTGTCCATGGATTCAATCAAATGAGTTATTTGATTTGTGTTCTCTCATAAAGCCAGGACCAACACAAGAAACTGATTTACAGATTAAAAAAAACAAAACAGCAAATGTTCTCCAGTTTCATTTGCTTCCCTTATCTCCATGGTGATGCTAACACACCAGCTTGCTTTGGTTTGAGATAAGGTCATGTCTTTTATTGCAAACAGACTTCTCTTTTTTAAACCATAATTTTTTATCATAAAGTGGTAATTATTATTGTGTATTTATACTCTTTACCTTATAATTTCATGGCTTGCACAGGTTAGTAGCCATACTGCTTACGTTAGCTGCTGATAGCTGTTATCAAATTTATAAAAAGCAAACATGATAAAGCTAAGTTACATTACCTAGACTTTTATGGTTTTCTTTCTTTGCATGTCAGTGAACAACAGGTCCGCCCTTACAAGGGTGGAGGTACTAGTACATCCATTAATCCATCCTCCTCTGCTTATCCAGTTCAGTTGGTTTGCATTCATTCTAGTGATGGTTTTTACACTTTTGAAAAATAGCATTTTGGTCTTTTTCAACAGTTTTTTAGGAAGTGCATCAGTGATGGTGCACTGCTGTTTTACTAATCTTTTAATCGCCTTAATTTTCTGCAAACCTTGTTGTGCTCTGGTCAGAAACACAAAACACAAAAGCTTTTTTTCCTTTCTTTTTCCCTCCTATTCTCGTCCTGCTAATGCTAATAACCTTTGCATTTATTTTTTTTTGCCAAGAACATATGCATCTGTGTCAACATGGCTTTCCCTTCAATGTTTTTATATACAGCTGCGTCGGCATGAGCAGACGCGAGGTGGTCGAGACCCCGTAGCGGGCGCTGACTCTTCATCGCGGCACAGTGGGACTGGACAGGACAGCGGCTTCGGCAGCGACAGCGCTCGCATCCGTATTGTGCAAATAGAGCAACAAAGCGGGGCCAGTCACCACTGCATTGCCAGACCCTCCCACAAGTCCACCATTACCAAGAACCTAAGCTTTATCCCCTTTGACATCTTTCTCACCGCTAGTAGGCTGTCTGTGATGACCTATGCTTGCTCCAGCCCTCCAAAGGCAATTCCCTCTCTGTCGGATACTCCTGGCACACCGGAAAAGATGCAGCCTGGGGATAAGGTAAATAATAAAAGCTTGTCACATGGAAGCTCTTGCACGCATCAGTTTCTAGATCTCTTTGTTATCCACGTGTCTAGAATTATAATAGAAAACATGTACAATAGCATGCAGTATTATTATGTTATTATAAGAGTTATCATGTTTGAGTTTTACAGCAGGTTGATTTTGTACAGTGGTCTAATTGAAAATAGAATTTGTAATTATTTTGTGTGTCTGATAAAAGTAGTTTCATACAGTCTAAATTATAACAATTCAATTTCATATACTCAATTTAATATAGTGCAACATGGACCATCAGTGCTCATCTATCCACATAATAACATTAATATACTGTGTGTGTATTTATGCTGATAAATCATTCCCACAGTCTAAGCAGATGTGGAACTCAAAGACATCTGGGCACCAGTTCAACATAAGCCCACTCGAGATAGAAAAGCAAACAAATAACCGTGTTGTGCATTTGGAGCTGATAAATTAAACTTGCTCACATCTATACAAAGTGCACATTATGTTTTTTGGTTCAAGTTTTTATAAGCAGCACCAAACAGCCCAATTTGATATGTATAAGGTCAACAGACCCAAAGTAAGATCCTCAAATTCCAGTGATTTCATAGAGATAGATAGATTCCTTTTTATCTTATTCAGGTTGGAAAGAGTGCCCTCAACCAGCCTGAGACCAGCCTCCAGTCTGAGTCACATTCAGCCTCGGCATCGCCAACTCCAGATCTGCCTCCAGCTACCCAGAGTTCACTTGCTGGCTTGACTGCTGAGGACATCCTCAACAGCAACACCTCCCAGCCGGCCTCTCCACTGCTGAGAGGCAGCCTGCTCTCCCTGGATGGCCTGCCTACTCCGACACGCTCCTCAGCCCGTCAAGCACTTGGTGTAACCATAGTTAGGCAGCCTGGGAGAAGAGGGGCTGGCGACCAGGTGTTGGAACCCCTCTTGTACCTACAGGTGATGCAACCTTCTGCCCTTCTCAGCTGTCACCACCGCAAACAGAGGATGGAGCTGTCTGTGTTTGATGTGTCCTTAAGAGGAGTAGCTGCTGACTACAAGTGTCTAGGTGAGAGAGATAAATATGTTCCTGGGGATGGCTGGGGATACTTTTAAAGGGTAAATGGATTTGAATTTTGTTATTAAACTGTAGATCCTGGACAAATTGACTTCCATCTCCCCCCATGAGTCATATTCACTCAAACTAATAAATGTGAAACTTCCTGATGTTGACATGTATGACCTTTTATTTTTCTATTCATGTTTTTATGTGCCTCGTTTTGTTCAGACCCGGGAAAGACTCTACCAGAATCTCTGGACTACAATGTGTTTTGGCTGCAGACAGTAGCAGGAGAGGTGGACAGTAAAACGGGGATTCCTCCCCCTCTGCTCTGCCTCCACATTAAAGATTTCTTAAATGGACCAGGTGGGAATCGTGCACACACGCACACACTTTTGTATACTCATGCAAAAAAGGTGGGTGGGATTTAACAAAAGGGGGCCCGGTAGGTTTGGATGACTTCTTTCCCTCAATATATGCAATCATCATTCTGTATTTACTTGGATTTAAATTTGTTTGATGATTCCAAACATTTAAGTGGGACAAATATACAAAATTCAGGGGCTAAATACTTTGTCACAGCACTGTATTTTAGTTAAAACAACAACATGCTTCATTTTTAGCACTGACTTGCACAACATCCTCTGGTGTATAATACCATCCAAAAATCCAGTTTCAGCTCTGGGTTCATTTTAGTCACTTTACCTTTATCCATAAGTTCTTGTTTTTCTTTCTGTGTTTAGTCTTATAACAGCAGTTCAAACAGCAGTTTCACAGCCAGTTTTCTATATACTGCACACGAGTAAACACAGATGTGAGCACATGATGAGAAAATAACCTTATGGATGTTTGCTTCAGAAAGCCACTGATATCGCAGGTGTCCGTTTCTTTGAACAGTACAATACAATCCCCTGTGGGTTTAAGCGTGTAGTCTCATGCTTCTTTGAATTTGCCTGTCACTGTGTTTGGTTCTCTATTTTTAGGTTGATATGATATCCATATGAGTAGCTTTAAGCTAAGGTTTTTGACCTAAGGGTGTGGTTGACATTCTACACAAATACAAGAGCAATAAATAAAAGTGTGAGTGGGCCTTTGAGTCTCAGTGTGCACAACCTTTTTATCCCTGTGAGCGTGTGTAGGCGCAGAACATCATCCAGAGTTCAGCTCCCTGAACCCAGGCCAGATGTTGCAGATGCATACTCACTGACACCTAACTACAGACATACTTTGACATATAGCCTGTCTTTCTTCCACATGCATACAATCATGAACATATACTGTGTGTGTATACAGGGAGCACAGGATGGACTGGTGGTGTTATTGATAATAGTTTAGCAAAGCATATCACTCCCTTGCTCCCACACACTTTACTTCCTGCTGTCAGCTGAAAGCCCTTAGCTGCTCTGTCCACCTGGAGGCCCACAACACAATACAATGCAGCTCTATGTACACCCCAACAATCACACAGTACAAGCAAACACAACCAGATCCATCAGTGACGCCACTAACCAATGAGTGAGACCTTTGCACGAGTCCAGATTGCATAACTGTTTTAACAGCTCTTAAGGTATATGGTAATAAATGATACTTCACAGTATGTACATTAAGTAGTGGAAAGAGAGTGTCCTGGAACATTGGTATGCTTTAATCTTCCTGTGGAAAAGGGTAAGAAAGAGGAGCAGTTATCGCTCAGGTGCATGGTGGATTAAATAGATTCAGTTTATTTGTTTATTAGGTTATTAAAAAGTGTATATGGCTCAGTGTTGATTTATTTATAGAAGCCCTGTCCTTTTCACTGAACAGAGTTATATCTCTAATGATAATTATACTGTAGTTATATCTGATGCCTGAGTGCAGCTGAAGTAGAGATGCCAATAATGTGAAATTACAGTCAGGTGTTTCCCTTGAACTAATAAAGAGATGAGCTATCTCTCTCTCTCAGTAGGATTAGCTGCATCACAATCACTCGCATTCATTCTCTTTACACACACACACACACACACACACACACACACACACACACACACACACACACACACACAAAACCATACCACATGACTCAGACAGGATCCAGGCTCAGTGTGAGGTTGCTCCGGGTCAGGCTCTGCTGGAAATTTCGAGAATTGACCACACATGCTACTGGTTCTTCCTCACCCCTTCAACCACATAGTCACACACTCCGACGCATGCATCCATACACACACTTTCAGCTTTGTGTTGTTTAGTTGGATAACTCTCTGGGGAAGATAATTATCGTCTTCAAGGTCGGGGGAGAAAAGGAAGAAGTTACACAGAGCAGAAGAATCCCAATACCGGAGGTTGTTTTTGTAGAAGACCCTTATTCACAAAATATTTGGACGGGACGCTGACAAATTATTTTCTAATTCATAAATGAATCACTAAGTAGTTCAAGAAATGTCTTGACTAGGATTGACTAGCTGAAAACTGGTTTATGAAGAACAAACGCATTTAGCATTTTATTCATTTGTCCTTCTGTTGTTTTTACACGTGATTTATTTGTGTGTAAGTCTCTGTAACTATGTGGGTGCTGCTATGTGTATCATGTTTGGCGGCCCCTACTTTAATTTGACAGTTCTTCACATTTAATTTATCTCAGCCCAGCACAGACGGAGAGAAGACAGCCGTGAGGCCACATCTTGCTGTGTGTTTACAGCAATATGCTCGCAATTTCAGCAGCATTTATTCAGCAAGACCAATCAAAGCGGCCCTCCCAAGGATGCTGAGTGGGAAACACTTGTAACATGTGTACTGTAAACTGGATGGTGTTTCAGCATTGACCCCCACTCAGCAGCTGCTCATCAAATACATGCGCGCGCTCACATAAACATAACTAATGCCGATGCTTACAGAACGTCAGCCTTTTCAGAACTACTTGAGTTCAAGGCTTGACCAGCGGAGACATAGACGATAAAGTCCTGAGTGGATCGGGGGGTTTTTTCAACGCGAGCAGCAACCAGTGAGCACACAAATACGCATACTTTCCCTCCCTGCTCATTTTTTGTTAGTCATGTCCAGAATCGTAACTGCTACCACTCGAAGTCGAGATCCGCCTTTCCTCTGTAAAGAAGGAGCAGGTGATAGATTAGCTTGAACAAATTGGAAACACTGCTCTCTGTCCCTGGTTTCTGTCAAACCAGAGTTCGTAGAAATGTTGTCATTTACTGTATACAAGGGTGTGCCCCTCCGAACCATCCAGACCCTCTCTGATTCAAGTCATCTGAGTGACTTTTTTGTAATGTTGGGAAGCAACAGGTACCCCCCAAAATTTTGTTTGCTCTTCCGAACCCAGAAAGAAACACATGCCCTTCACATACAGGTCCCGCGTAATTTGACACATTGCCACCTGTGTCGGACACAGGCTTTCCACTGTCAAGTGTCAAGCATGAAAGTCAGCTAGAGAATTCAGAGGGGAGGGGGTGGGAATGAAAACAATGTTTCTGGTGGTTACGCATAATCACATATACCAACGCCAGGTTCAAAGTGGGGACAGCATCACACGTGACCTCGCCAAAAAGCCACAGTAACCTGGGTAGTAAAACGTATTTGATCTCCCACGCTACTCTGCAGAGGGGTGTGTGTGTTTGTGCGTGTGTGTATACCTCTGTTAGACCTTGATCTTCCACTTTCTCCAGTGCTAATAGAGGCTGACACCTGAGAAGGGCCAGTCTGTGAGTCCCTGCAGCCTGTTCACATTAAGGCCTGTTATTTAAAAGTATGCGAGCACCACCTTTCAGCCTTCAGGCTGGACGTTTGCTCTTTGCACAAGCCTTCTACTGACAGTCGCCAGTTTAAAATATTTGTTACATTCAGGGCAAACATCAGTGTTTTCAGCTAAATCATTCGTATATGTGAATCTCATTGCTGTTAATGTACTTTTTTTCACCACATTTCTTTCAATATTTATATTTCTTGCCTTAAAAACAAAAATCCCAGTCACCCATGGCCCCTGCTGGCACGCTGCTGGCAGTTTAAAATAAGAGTGACATTTATGTTTTTCCTTCACTTTACAGTATATATGGTTGAGGGAAGGCTTTATCGGATGTCACATCTTAATCCATGAATACAGAATTTACACTTCAGTCTGTAAAACCTAAAAGCCTTTCTTTCCCTCTTGAGGTTAAAGTTTCCTCTTTTTATGTCATCTTTGCCTAGTGAAATCACATGTTCCTACATCTGTCTCTGTTTCTCACAGATGATCAGCTCTAGAAAAGAAAAAAAAACACGTTTTGTTCGATATGTGGAAATTTGATAAACTTCTGCAAAAAAAACACTGGAGGCTGTACAGATGCTGTGGCTGTCTCTTCACAGTACTAAACCCCGATAGACAGCAGTGGCCTGTAATCATTTCACACTATAAAAAGGAGGAAACTTACTCTTTTTCCCACCATTCCTTAAGGAATACTTAAATATAGAAATGGACATTTAATATTTAACAATAAATATTCATACTTTATGACATCCTGGTTACGAGCAGGAGGGAATTTATTCACTTTTCTTTAAAATCTAACTTTTCTTTAAAAGTATATACAGTTAATGCACAGTTTAGTGGAATATTTTATTGATCATCGTTATTTAAAAGGTTAGTACCTTATTTCAGACATGGGCCTTACATGCAAGAGGATAACTATAACCATGAGTTCCAGTCTAAAAAGTCTGGGTTATAGTTAGCCGTATCGACTTGCACTACTCAGTTTGATTTGGAGAGTTTCAGATTAGTGAAAAAAATAGAAATACCTTGCCATCACTTCAGATCTGCCGTTGGTGGGGGGATAGGACCGGTAGGGTGTAGAAAGGAACTTTGGAGTGAGTACAATGATAATGAGTACCAGGTCTCCATGTGCCGGGAGCCAGGCCATGGCACTAGCTCTGGCTGGTTGATCAGGGACATCTTTACTTGATTACAGGGATGGGTTGATTAGGTTGTGGGTGGAGGAAGAGTAAAAGATAGAAATGACTGAGCAAGAGAGAAGAAGCAGAAAGATGGCTTACATGAAACAGACGGGGAGAAAATGGATTGGTGAAGTAACATGGGAAGGGGAACAGAGGAACCTGGATGAACAGCTGCATACAGCTATTTATTTCACCACTGTAAAGTTTCCTGGTGATAAGTCAAGTGGAAATGATAAGCTACATTGCACAGCAAATTCCACCTATCCTTCCTCCAGCTCGTCTCTGCAGTTATCCTTCCATTTGACCATGTGCTTTACTTCCGCTGAATTAAAAGAGAAAGTATCCCGAAGGCAGATTCAGTCTGTGTGTGTGTGTTTTGGCCTTTCACTCTTGGCAGTGTTCCCGCTCATGTCATTTAGTGCTCTTACCTGGAGAGGAGGTAGACAGGGGGCCTAAAACCCTTAAGAGGCTGTAAACACTGGGGCCATGATGAGACCATGAAAAGCAGCTGCACTAGTTTTGGTTCGGGGTTTTTTTTTTTTGTGGGAGGGGGGTTGCTTCCCTCTCCCATCATCATGAGCAAGTGGAAAAATGGGATAATGGAAGTGGTGTAAAACGGCATTGAGTTAATTCATGTGTCTCTGTATATTCCAGTCAAGTGTTTGAAGGCTGCAGAGCACCAGAGAGTGAGAGAGAGATTGAACAGGAGAGAGTGGTCTCAGATTTACGCGGCTGGCACGAAGAAAACATTCTCTTCTGCTATTCCGCAGTGTCACATTAGGATGTTACAACGAGACAATCAGGAATTTGTGCGTGCATATGTGTCCATCTAAGACGAGGAGAAGAAAGAGATTGAGACTGGACCCAGCTGTCCTTTTAACTTTGCATGCAAAGTTGAGTGATTAGAAGAAGAGAGAAGTTTGATTTATGAGACACAGCACCATTTAGTATCCCATGGGTCGGTCAGATAGCTGAAAATCTGCTCAGTGGGACATTGATGAAGCCTGCCTTGTCTTATAGCCCCCAAATGGATTTTATCCAATTTATGTTTTTCCAAATTTCAACAGCAGGTTTTAAAGACCAAAGACCACAGCCA
>NW_005187526.1:508835-534351 GCF_000239375.1 Pundamilia nyererei
TGTGTGTGTGTGTGTGTGTGTGTGTGTGTGTGTGTGTGTATATGCAAACAAAACACACAGATTCCCATAGAGATCTAGTTAGTCTGTTTCCATCAGGATGTATTTTTGTTTTTTCTGACTAATAAGTTATGTTTTTATTACCTGCTCAAACACTTTGCTCTCTCTGCTTCCAGCCCAGTTTTCTGTATCACTCTGCACTTCATAAATATAAGTCAGGATGTGCACAAGCACATGTCCACAGAGGGCGTTGTTGTTTGTAAAGTTTGCTAACAGCACAGATTGACTAACACTCTTTAATTTTGTATTTAAGTTTGTTTTTAATTTTTTTGCTTTGTTGTCTGTCATCTGTTTTTTTTCTCTCCACAGCTGAACTGAACGTGGAGCTATCACGTCCCTTGAAAATCAGTCCCACTTTGGCAAAGCTGGAGCAGGCCAAAGCTTACCAGAATAAAATCCTACCGAACTATACATGGGACAGCTCAAGTAAACCACCGTCTGCTTCCTCCACCCCTCATTCTTCCCCTGCAAAGACACTTCACAGGGCCTTTCCTCCTCGTGCAGACAAACAGCATCAGGCCTCAGCCCTGGGTAAAGCCAGCAGTGTTGGGGCGCTGGCACTCACCTTTCACAAGGTTTCTCTTCGGACTGCCCAGATTTTAGTGGTTATGGAGACTGACACTCATCCAATGAGGCCCAGCATGACAGTATCAGTGTCTGCCATGGCAGGAAGTCTGAACATGAAGCCAGGGTCTAGGATAGAAGGTGAGTAAACCTGTTTTATTGGGGGGGGATTATTACAGGTCAACTTAACAGGAACCAGAGGGACCAGCAGTGAATGTACATGTAATGTTTAGTTACCAGGGTAACCCCTGTTCTCTAATATCCAAGCAAGGTATCTTATGATGGGAAGCGCATTTCAACATGACCATGAAAGCTTCACTAAGTTGTCTAAGGCGGACTAATGACTTCTAGGATTTAGAAAAATCTTTCAAAGTGATTTTTTGTTTTGAACCACACACCTCTCTCTCTGAACTGATCCCACAAACTGTTGAAGGGAGGTGAATAAACAGGAAACAATGAGGGAACTTGTGCTCTTCCTTGAATATGAATGGGGAATACATTGTTAGCTGTTACACAGCTCAGAGTAGAACGAAGCATCTTCCTCACGCTGCTTCTTTGGGGGAGGAAGGAACAATAAACAATCCATCGAGTGCTCAGGGCACGGATCTCCATGAGTGCTGCCTGCTGTGCTTCTGGCAGCAACCACAGTTCATATATTGTGTGTCATTTGTTTCCCTCCAGAGGAAGGGATGATGGCTTGATGCAGCAGCAGGGGTGGTGACAATGCCAGTGAAAGATGTTTAACTGTAATACTCTTGTGTCTGTGGCCAGTAGGACACTTGCTCCTCAGGGGACTGCCCCTGAAGCCTACATTGTTGAAATCTACATTGCACTCTGTCATTGTGAAGACTGGGAAGGCCGGCAGTGGTTCTTACAGTGGGACTTTGTGGGGAAGGCAAAGGTCAAAAGCATCACCGTGCTTCTTCCTCAAGTCACTACCCTGCACAGTGGTTACTGCCTCTCCTAAACAACTCCTTAGCACGTGAAAGCTCATATGGGGAATCCATATTGACTTGCTTGTCAAGCAGGCTGGAGAGATTGAACTACAGTGATTTCTCTCCTACTATGGCCAGGCCTATGATACAGCCATAGTCCTACATTGAAACCCAGAAACCTAGAGAATAAGCTCAATAACAACGCATATCTTCTCCCAAGTTGTAGTCATCCAGTGGGAGGCTTATGTCCTGAAACAATTCAACCTAATAAGCTGAGATCAGGGTGACCATATTAGTACATGGAGGCTTTCAAACATGCCATTTTACTTGGGAAGGATGGCTCCTTGATGTGAATGTGAATTGATGGTTTAAGTGGAGATGATGTTAAGGTGATAGATCACTGGGCAGAAGGAGAATAGAATCCTCCTCATCCTCGTCGCTATTGTCTCTGAGGGGATCAATCAACAAGCTCAACTTCTTCTCTGCGTTCCTCTCTGGAGTCGAGGAGCTGTTTGGAAAGACAAAGAAATTTGGCCTCTGCGTCTTCGAACATGTCCACCCAGCTAGTGTCAGCTGAGTTTGGTTTGTCACTGGGCTTTGCCACAGTACTGGAAAAGCAGCAATTTGCTTTTGAGGCTACCGACACTTGCAAACAGCGCTACAGGGTTCTTCCTATCATTACATGGTAATGCTCACAAGAGATGAAATCTGTTAGCGATGGTGCATATTTGACACCCATACAGGCGATGTAGAGGTGACGGGAACTTTCCCCTAAGATGGTCAACCCGTGCGAAGTCCCTAACCTTAGCAAGAGTGGCTTTTCCCTGAGAGGATCTACCAGTAGTCAGAAGCACTACTGCTCAACTTTGACAGCTAGCGAAACAGCTACACAAACATAAGCTCACCGGATGTACTACCTGCAACAATTCAAGAAGCAAATTAATTTTTGTAAGGAAAATATAATTACAGCATAAAAAAAACAAACCCTGAAGCCAAAAAACCCACAATTAGGGACTAGATTGACAGTAGCGCCTGTGAACAGTTAAATTAATAATCCTTGTCCAAGACTGCTGAGGAGCTCTAGTGATCTTACAGGAAGAAAACAAGAATGTCTGGTTTGGGGCCAGAGGCTATTAGAAAGGGAGTTGGCGAATCCTGTGTCCTTGAAGTGATTGGTCTGTTTCAGACAGACTTGATGGTAATGGAGCTTCTGTGATTGATGACACTATAAGGTGCTTCTCTTAGTGGGATAGCGATTGATGTTTGAAGGAAAGCTAATGGGTAACAGTTTAATGGTATTGCCTAGGAACAGTTTACATTGTGAACATGGAAGTTAAGTAGGAAAACAGAACCGTGAGTCATTATTTTGCAGATTGCTAAAAATGGGCTTGGACCTTAAATGACTCATTGTTACATGTTCTTTTTGTGAAAACTGAAAAACATCAAACTCGTGATGTGATCCATTTCATTCTGCTATATTTCAAGATATGGCTACTTGCTTCAAGGAAATTCTTGAAACAGGTGGAGCTATGTTGGAAACATCTGTCATGACTTCACCCTGTTTGGCAGAAGTAACCAAAATTTAAGACTCTGTAATACTCTGTACTAAATGTACATGCTTTTCTGTGGCGTGTCATTTGTCTAGTACCCGAACTCAGCATTTGGGCCAAGAGAGCAATGAATCCAGGCACCTTGAAAATACAGTACTGTTGCAAAGTGCTCCAGATATCCTATACAAAATGTAGTATAGAATAGATTGTTCATTCATGTTCTCACCTCGATTACATTTTTTTATTCCTTCAAATTAAAAAATATGCTTGAAATGCAATATGTTTACTCTGAAATATGTTTAATTCAACAGCAAAAGCCTAAACCATTGTTTTGGTGAGTGTGTGCCTCTTTATGAGTTGTAGCTTCTGTATATCTATTGATCACTATGTCACTGCATACCAATAGTGAAAGTATTTTCTTTCCATGCTTGTTGTATGATGTCTTTACCTGTTTGGAAGGTTTTACATTCTGTCATTTACTCCCAGTGATGAACACTGGGAATCAGATCGCACTGTTGCTTCTATTATTATTTGGAATATTGTTGTTTTTTACATGTGCTAGCAAAGTCCTCATCTGCCAACAACAGGGTTTGACAGTAAACTGTGAAGTGAGATGTTTGTGTTAGTCTTGGGTCTAAAGTTGTAGGACTGGGTGTATTTGATTACGTGGGTATGTGTGCATTTGGACATGAGAGAGACAGTTTTTTTCACGCAGTTATGTATGAATGTGTTTGAGGGCAAGATGTTTGTTTTTGTGCTAGAACCAAACCCTGCCTTCATCAACACTGACTATTATCCAGGAGGCTTCACAGTGTTTCCATTATGACAATCAGAACCGCTAATGCTAATGTAAATTAAAGAGCTTCCAATTTCTTTGTGCAGCTGGGTGTGAGCCGCCGCACTATAACAGATGATGAGGGATTTTTAGTTTGTTTTTCACTTTTGCTGTTTCTTGGCACGTCTTCTAAATTGGACAGTAGATGGAAACAGAAAGATAAAATAGGTGGTGGTGGGGAGGGATTAGGGGGGAGGAGATGGCATGCGACGTGCTGGAGATGAAGAGGAAGACTTTCTCATTATCATTCAGGTAGATGTTTTTTTTTTACCTCTGTGCCCTGAGCGGCACGTCCTCTGTTTACTGGGGCTGCAGAAGAACGAGGACAAGCTGAAACAAGGCTCCCTAAGTGCCTGCATCTGTTTTACAGATGTTGTTATATAGGGTTACTTCAGATAAAATGATTGTCAAAAATGTTAATTAAAACCTCAAACAATTTGCACTTTGTTTACTCGAATCTGCATAACTGCACGGTGACACAATACTCAGCAGTGCTGCCCTGAACTGATTTTCACCAGCTTTCAGCTTTCATCCATCTTTGATGTGTTGACTTTGATAAACACAGTTGAAACTGTGTGTGCAAGGCAGTGGGAAAAAAAGCAGTTTAGAGACAATAGCGCTAGTATGAAAGCTAATCCCGTCCCACTCACTGTGCTTTTGAATGACTCTACTATTTATAGTTATTACTCTTTCCTTTGCACTCAGTAATAAGTTTCAAGAGATCCGTTCATAATAGTTCTTTGATTTGTTTACTGTAAACACAGGAAGTACAGATTGATTTGCCGTGAACTGACTTTTCATGGGTATTGTTTTCTCCACAATTACCAGCACACTGAAAGCAAGCCATTAGAGCCTGACTTGATGCAAATAAAAAATATGGGGATCAGGACCACTGGTGTTTATTGACATCCACTGGGTTATTCATCCTCAGTTTGGCTCTAAACGTCTTGAAATACTGGTTGTTGTTACGCCTCGAAAAACATAACCTCATGCGCGTCTGTTCCGAACAAGACATTATAACAACTGCCATAAAACTAATGCTGTCATCATGTATGGCAGACGTTTTACTCAACTCCTCTTACATCATATCTGAGTGCTTTGTGAAATACCTGAGACATCTTAGATCCTCTGTACAGATCTCATTAAAGACTGATATTTCATTTCAGCGCCTTTTCTCAGAGCACATGCTGAGCCATGATTTGAGTAAGACTTGGGAAGTTTACGTGGCACTAAATGCTTGTAAAGAGCCTCTTGTTTATATGGGGTAAGACATTAAAGCAAACTGAATAACATGTTTATCTCACCCCGTTGCATGCGGATTTTTCTTTTTGTTTACTTGACAACTTAAGCACACTTATAGATCACAACACACACGGCTTTTTTCCCCATGGGTTTCTTCACATAGCGTTTCCAGATTTGTTGCCACTGAAAGGAGACAAACTGTCTCCAATTACACAGACTGATCACTAGTGACATTAGATGTATCTGCTGACTTTTAGCCTTAGCTGCACTGCCTCCATCACTCACCACTCTGGCCTACTCTGTGCCTTGGAAAGCGAATACCTTGGAATTTTCCAAAGATAAAGGTTGGGATTCCCATTCTGTAAGGTTGAGCCTTTGAGCTGCCACAATAAGTCAGCAGGAATGACCCCCCTGGGAGTAGCTGAACATGAGAGATGTAAGACAGGAGAATGTAGTGCGACTGCTTCTACAGTATGTATTACTACTGTTGCTGCTGTTGTTGCTGTGCTGGTCCTCAGTGGCAGGCTAAGACTGATGGAGCAAATCCTGAGCAGACCTCACGTTGAGGCCTGTGTGTGTAAGGAGAAACGGGAGAGGGAGGAAGTGGGAGGGAGAAGTTGCGAAAGAAGAGAAGCAAGGGGTGTTGAGGATAAAGTAATAGAGGGAGAATAAAGTTAAAGCAGATTAATTAAATCAGGAACAAGGGAGTTGAGAAAAGAGCTTGTTGGAAATGGATTGTGACTGGGAAAAGGAGAAATACTCACTGAGAAGATAGGTGGCACATAAGGCCATAAGAGAGAGGCATAAGGCACATGTAGACATATATAAGAGAGGACAGGGAGGCCACACTGTGTCCAGTGCAAGATCTCCCCAATATTTGTCATTGCGCTCACCTTATCCTACCCTGTCTTCATCATCCGTGCAACATCTGGGGCTCTGTACCTGGTCTTGGCAACCCCCTCTCTGCCAGGGGACAAGATGGAGAGAGAGGGGATTAGGTTGACAGTGAGGTGTGTTACCAGATCCTGTGTTAATGAAAAGCAAGTGGAAGCCCCGCATTCCTCCCTCCATCCACGAATCACCACTCCCCAAGGTAGGGGGGCATTTGTAGTTCAATGAAAGAAAGAAAGGAGGTGTGCAAAAGAGAGAGAACAGATGTCTTGGGGTCCATGAAACAAGACCCTCCCTAATCTCTCAGCTCTCTGACTGCTCATAGAGTGCCCCTGATTTCCTAAGAATGCACACACCCACACGTCCATAGACCCTGTTCCTATAGCGTGCTTTATTTTTGCGCATACAGGCTAAGTTTTGCTCTCAATCCCTTTCTTGTGTGGACCTCCAGCTTCTTCTTCCCTGCGTTTTACTCCAGCGCACTTGTAAATGAAAAATTCTTATTGTGAAACAAAGCGAAAGCTACCCATTGTTTATTTATGTCCTGTCTTTATCTTTCAGTTCAAGTTTTATTTTGTTTCTTTGGCCAATCTTTGAATTATGATCATGTCAGTTTGTTTACTCTGCTGAAAGAAAGCCACTCTCTTCCATCTATCACATTATTTCTGCTTCAGTGGTCAGGAAAGAGCAGCTGAGTTAAGCCAAGCCAAGAAAAGATTTATATTTATCTGCTGTGATTTGGCACGCTCGCTATACTAATAAATTATTTTCAGCACATTAATAACAGAAATACTATGTCACAGAGAAGACGTGAGGAAGAGGGGTCTGTTCAGGTATTTACCTCACATTTCTGCTTGATGCTGATCTTACGTTGTTATTGACATTAAATGAAAAAGGTCGATATTTAGGTGATATGAGTTTAATAAGACTCAGTCATCATTAAAACCATGATTTCTGAGTCCACCGGCTTATCATCGAATGTACCTGCTTTTGTACACACTTGTTGATACTTGCACTTTTCTACAGGTAAAAGTATTTTACAACCATCAAAACTTTGAAATCTTCCAGCAGGGACTGTACAAAATGTTTGGTTCAAAGCAAGCTCCTCTAGCTTTCTAGAGAGAAAAAGTACTTTCCTAATAAATCCTAGTAAGAAAGTACCGTTACTCTCTTAAAAAGCTCTTTTGTAGTACTTTCTAGGAGTGTTTTTTTTAATGTATACTCTGTCAAAACAGTGCCCAGCTGTTAGTACATTTTACATTTTTCGATTATAGAGAAAGATAGACTAAGTGACTGTAAGAGAAAGCAAGTGCACATCTTCATGAATAAGGTAAATTACTATTCATACAGTTGTTGCTTTATATCTTTTATTGCTCGCCATTAGTTTGCCACACAACTCTTTTTTTTTTTAATTGTTCTACTTTTGTTCATATCCAACCAACACACACACACACACACACACACACACGGATACATACCATTGGAGTAGCCAAAGAAAAAGAGGCATTTCTTATTGAGTTACATTTGAAAGCATCCATACGGAGCCCGAAGCTGTTTGAAAAAGATTTCTCAAAGTCAGCTTAAAACCTGATAATTTGTCAGAACCCAGCCTTAGGCTGGCTAAAAGAATATCATGTAATAAAAATTCCACTTTTAGGGGAAAAAAACATTCTGTGTAGCACATAGACTTCTTATGAGAGCGTTCTCATGAGAAATTACATTTAGTGTTGGAATAAATGCATATCTTGCATACACGATCTGCTTACGCCTTGCAGCTCTCATTGAACCCATATTTACTCTATTTGTAATGGCTTGGCTGACGTGCAGCTTTTTGCACTGAGCTATTTTGGCCGATAGCGTCCCCTGCTACAAAACCAGTTTCCTCTAGTGTCCTATAGTGGTCTTGTGGTGAGTGAGTAGTGTATTTCTGTGGTGAGTGACAGTATATTACTCCTATTACTCTTACCATCCCAGAAGGTCTTCAGGGGCCTCTCCTGGTTATGTAATGACTCCTTTAGGTTTCTTCTAATTGATACCAGCACGTCGCTGAGTATAAATCAGCCAGGCAGTGGTCAGATAACGGCTGCCAGGGAGAAACCAACATGGTAAATCAGTCTCCGATCCTATCTAATCTATCTAATGTTTGCCAGAGATGTATTTCACTTCAGGAAGATTTCTACCCAACCTTTTCCCCACCACCCACTTGGTTCCTCAAGTGTCATAGGTTGTGCATTTGCCTGCAGTAGGTGTGTGTGTGTGTGTGTGTGTGTGTGTGTGTGTGTGTGTGTGTGTGTGTGTGTGTGTGTGTACTAGCATTAGGTACATAAATCCAAATTAATTCTCAATGGGCTTTGTTTATTATCTTGACTCCATTCTAATAATTTAACACAATTACACAGTTATTCATGCACATGCATCCATGCACTATAGCTGTGTATTTGTTCCTCACTTGTTACAGCTGTTTTACAGCTCTGCTGTTTCTAGCAGTCACCTAAGGGGATATATAAAGACCAGTGCTATGTGTATAGTTAATTAGGGCTCAATGGTTTATTTATTCAAAATTAATAAATAACCAGATGGCATATTATTTTAGATGTGAAGGAAAAAAGTATTACTCAACTTCTTAATTTGTTTTCCCCTATTTGTAACCACGATGTACTGTATGTGTACATCGGGCAGAGGTGATTCACTGACATCTGTCCACTGGCCTTATTGATCACCTCTCTTACCAGCCCTGTCTTAGATCAAGACAGTCCAAACAGCTGCCTGTGCACCTATATTTACTTCCTTATTAATCAAGTTCGTACTTCTCTCTTCTCCTCTTGGTCTTTTTCTTTGCCCAATGTGTCACTGTTTGGTTTTGTCTGTGTTTAATACTCATCATTTATAAATATATTGCATATATGCTATACAAAGCCCATATTTCAAATCATCTCACCAGTATTGAAAGATGTTACCTCCGTCTTATGGCAGAATTTCACAGTCCGGCTGCGTAATGTCTTTGGGCTGTCTGCTGTCTCTGGAGACAAACCTACATAGTGGTAATATGGTCATAAAGAGCAAAGGCAAGGATGGGAACAGGCTGAAGAAATGTGCTTCTGACTATTATTCAGCATGAAAGCAAGAACAGAGTTAGCGATGGAGAAAGAAAGGGATTCCCCCTCATTAAAACCACTCCCAATTAGGCTGATTATTGAAAGTGTTGGCTGCTGCTGCTGCTGGCTTTAACATCAGGATGCTGCGGTCAACCGGGCTGTAAATGACGCATGGTGAGACGGGAGGAAATGCTTTGCTACACACTCTGTGCGTGCGACTATGTGCATGTGTGTGTATTTATTTCCACTTGTTCACCTGGCTGTGCATGGTAAACGTCTGGATTTACATCTGTATGGATGTAGGCATTCGGCTCTACTTTGCTAAATGTGCCTATGTGTGACTGCACTTAACCTAAATGTGCTTTTACACATAAGTGTTCATGAAAGATTTTCATCTTAACAACCCAGTTTGGGAGTTCCCTTGAACTGTGTAATAAATCGTAGCCATGAAAATAAACCCATTGTCCACAGTTGAGTAAGTAATAGCCAAGCTCTGTCTGTGCTACGGCACCAGGAGATATTACCAGGTAAGCTGCCAACTTGTATCAACAATGTCTTTCCTGAAAGAAATGAGTCATCCCAGTTTAACTTTTACCCCAGATTGTCTTATGCAATAGAAGTTGTCTTTCTTTGGAACCCCATGTTGTGTTATTGCACTTTAATGTTGAATAAGATGTTCCTTAGTCAGTTGACCAAGCCTGGAAAGATTTGAGTATCCTTGTGTGTCATATCTTCATCACATCATAGCTCACTTTCTCTCTCATATTCTCTGTTCTCGTCTCCACACTCTTTCCCGCCATCCGTGTCTATATCTATTCATCTCCTCATTTGTCACCTCCTTCCCCAGTCCCCCAATTCATATGCCTTTCCATCTCTCCTTCAACCCCCATTTATTTTTTGCTTTACCCCAAGTGAACCGCAAGCTCCAAATAGGCTGTCTTTACCTAAAGCTTTCAAATATAAGGAATAAAAAGTTTTATTTTTGGTGTGGTTTTTATGGAAAAGTATCGATAGTGTAGCCTGCCAATCCAAACACTGTGTAATTTGCCATCTGCTCCATACACATCATGTCATGCACAGTGCGTTTTTTTTTCTACATACTTATGCTGATGTTATTTCTGGGTGCTAATTCTGAGTTAACAAAGGGTTTACCATGTTTTAAACAGCTTATATTATCAAAGAGGTAAATCCTGAATGTTTGACCATACATTGCCTCTGTTATGCTGTTGGCAGCTTTTTGCTACATGTCTACTTGTTTCTTTAAAAAGAGGTATCACTGCAGTTCAATGCACAGTTGTTCTGACTGCCTTTATCTTATGTTGAGACTGGGATTGCTGTCTTCCATGATAACGGTGTCCCTTTTCACGGGACCTCAGGGCTCACTGAACTGTTTGAGTGTGAAAATGATATGAATCATATTTCTTTCGCTGTTCCCAGATCTTATCCTACATTTGCACCTATGGCCAGTTTTGAACCACTGAGTTCTGGGTTGAATTCCTTATTGCTGAAATGTAAAATATCTTGAAGCATGAAGACTTGCTTTCAATTTCTTTCATAACTGCAGCTAAACCTTTCTCCCGATCAGTCCTGAACACCGCTTTGAGCAACATTAGCCACATCTAATGTGCAAAACATCATTGTTTTTTTCTCCCATGAACTGTTGGATTAAGGTCAGGACTTTGACTTTGCTATTCCAAGGCATCATTTTCATCTTTTTTAACTATTTTGTTGCTAAGCATCACATTTCTGCATGACCCACTTTCTTCTGAGAAATAATTGCTCCATCAATGATGGTGAGCCATCCTGGCCAAGATCCAGTAAACAGGCCCAAATCAAACCCCATCCCTCTTTGTTTCACAGATAGAATACGGTTGTTGTGCTGCAGTGCGGTGTTTCCTTTTTACCAAACCTGAGGCTTCTCATTTAAACCAAAAATGCTATCTTTTATACAGGACAGCCTTCTGGGGTGTCTTAATTATCATTAGTGAATTGCAAGTAGGGAGCAGTGTTGTGTTTGGAGAGCTTTGGTTTCCTCATTGGTTTGTCTTCCTCATTGATGCTGCATTGATGACCTCTTGCAAGAGAGACTTTTAGCAACTTAGAAGCCAACAGGGATTTCTGTATGATCTCCCACATCACTCTTGCCATGGTTGATCATGCCTGTGAAGGGTAACGATGCTCTGGAATTCCCTTCATTTGTACACATGTTGTCTGACTGTCGATCAGTGGATTCCACACTCTTCAGAGAACGTTGTGTAACCTTTTCCAGCCTGGCGAACCATTGACAATTTTTTTTTTCCTGAAGTCCTTAGCGATCTCCTGTGTTTGTGCTATGATTCAACTTCCTCAAAGCCCAGTTCATTCACCATAGCGCCCACTCCCACCTGACTGTTCTCCCACCAATTAAAAATTCCCATCTACCGCAAAATCGAATGCTAAAACTAGAGTTTCTTATACTTTTCCACAGAGATGTGTAATACTGGGTCATTTTCCTTAACAGATAAATGACTGAGTAATATTTTTATGTCATTTCATTAATTGTATTCCTTCTTTCTTTGGCTTTTAGGTGTTGTGTGAAAAAACGATGATGTTTTCGGTCACATTTATGAAGAAATATAAAACGGTCTGACAAAGTTCAAAAACTGTTTTGCCTGCTAGACGCAGAAACAGGTGTTGCTTTCTTTGACTTTCCCAGACTAACAGCCAAGTCAGCTGGAGTGAGAATGTCTCGAGTTAAAAGACATGTTTGAAGAACCACTTCTCAGGGCATTATTAGTCATCCAGTGTTGAGGTTTCCAAATGGGCTGCCACCGCTGTAGCTATAACTGACCTGATCAGCCCTCCCACATCAACAGCTTGTTGTCATGTATAGTGAGTTATGGCAGCAAAACTACAAGTTCAGGAGAGCTTGTGACCACAATGATGCATCTCAGTTTTAATGGAAAGGACAGATGATGTTTCAAGCTTTCCTTATTAAGCTGGGGCTTTTGCTACCTTTGGGGCTTACAGGGTGAGTGGGTGTTTGGCTTTTCTCTCATTGTAACGTGTCTGCTAAACCTTTTACTTTAGCAATTTACAATATAAAGACAAAGATATGCAGTTTCAGATTAGTTTGACTGTTTCAAATACCCCAGTGTGCCTCTGTCCATGAAATGAACTCATGGAGCCCCATTATATTAACTAATGTTTCTGTGTTGTAAATTTTACACCCAGATGTTGGCTAATCCCAGTGTTTCTGGTGGCTTAACACTGAATATAGTTTAGCTGGTTATCTGCACACAGAACACGAGGTCCAAGGCATTTACATATGCCTGTTCTGAGCGAAGAGTAATGTTGTTTCCGTCCCCAGAGAGCCAAGTATTTATGCCATTAACATCAGGCGAGCACAATATCCAGGAGGATGTGGTTGGTGTAACTGCACTGTATGTTTTGCTGCTCTGTTATCACAGTGCCAGACTGTTGTAATTGACCAGTGCAAAAACATAGAGGCAAGCATTTGTGCAGCTGATATTTGAGGTTCGGTTGTTTGTGTCTTTTAATTTCGTCTGGCCCAGTTGCAAATGAACAGTGTTAGTTTTTATACATCGTTAGAGGTATCGATATTTCACTTTGAAACCAGGATTGATTTTCGACTTTTCCCCATTTGTCTGAACCTTTGTCCTTTTTTCCATTGTAGAATTACTGAGCGCCTGCTTCTACTTTACCCACAAACCATTTATCCTTTACCTTCTGTTTTCTCTCTTTAGTTCTGCCCTGTGCTGTGCATGACATTTATTGCTACTTCTTTTGTCTTCCAAGATGCCATTCAGGCCGCCTCTGTGCTGCTCGAGGTAAAAGATGTGTTGGTGAGAACTGGACTAAAGGAGCGGAGCCGTGTACTGTTGGGACCATTTTCCTGCAGCAGTTCCTTAGAGGCTCGTTGGTGTCGCCACAGTGGCAGCCCTGGACCCGAGCCCGGCCCCCCCAAACTGCTACTAGACCTGAAGGGAGGCCTCCTGCAGGTTTGTATAGGTTTAATTATCAGGCACAGCGATAGTTGATGGAAATGAGTCTCTCTGAAGAATGCTTTGTAAATGTCTTAATGAGCTTCTTCCTGCTCAACACTAGTCTTAATCTCAAGGTAGACCTACCACCCACTAAAACGTCCGCTTAACTGTCATTGGTTTCCAAATTAAGCCATACAACATTTATATGCTGACATCCACTCACATCATAGCTTCTCACAATCTGAACACTCCTCTTGAATCTGATATTCCTTTTTAATTCACCATGGCTTCTGTCCTCTTTGGAGTGAAGCGATGACAGTAGAAATTACATGCTGTAATTTCACTGTACATTTGAGTCATATCTACTGGTTAAGTGGTGGAATATTAAAAAGCTATTAATAGAGGCTGGGAAGTGGGGGAGAATATGTGTGGCTTTTTCCTGTCATAAGTTACATAATGCCCACACTGAAAAGTCCCTCTTCAATGTGACTGACTGAGCACATTATTACAAGTGTATTATTCCACATTACTCGCTCAGGGGGAACCCCCTGACCCCTTTTATTCAATGATTTTCTAATGCTCTTATTGCGTGCCCACAAACAGAAACATCACTCGCAACTCAACACTTAATACGTAATCATACATTTCCCTCTGCAAATATTGGCATTTGTGGTGTTTTAATCAAGTGCTGTACGAAAACCACCGGAATTCCCTCAGATTCCTTCTTTTCGTGCTCTCTTTCCGAAAACTTTTGGGGGAAAAAAAATCCCCAAATTTTCCTGTTTTTAAGAGTTTAGTCATAACCCACCCTTGCAAAGCTAGTGAGCGGCGGCCGAGAAGTCGGGCAGCTCCATGTGTGCAGAGTTTTTGACTCAGAGATTCCTGGTCCTTGGTCCAAACCCCAGGCAGACTTGCTTTGATGGAACAGGGGAAGGGGAATGCCGCGGATAAGTGGGGAAGACGTAAGGTTGTGTTGGGTAATGTTGGTAAGGTTGTGAATGGGTTATGATGAGGGTAATCCTGACTCCTTCTCTTCCTGTTTTGGAAAAGAAAGTGTTGATGCAGCTTTTCAAGAAAGAGCCAGAAGTCTGTAACATGTAGCCTTATCCTCATGCCCATCTGTTATTTAACTTCTTTTGACTTTTCCCCTTATGCTCCCCTTTTACTCTTTTAATCCTTTCTCCCAGTCATCTCACCTTTTTTGTTCTGTCCCAACAACAGGTCTTTTGGGGCCAGGAACACCTGAACTGCCTGAAGCTGATAGAGGAGCACCTCCGTGCCTACTTCCACCTGCAGAAAGGGGATTCAGCTGAAAGCTGTGCTAAAGGCAAGGCCTGCCACACCCAGCCACCTCCGTCTCCAGGCTCTCCCTCTCCTCGGACAGAGCACAGCTCAGATGACTTACGCACAGGACATTTCCAGTATATCCAGGACTCAGGTGAATGTCAATGTGCTGTATGTAGAGATGATGTGCGGCTCATAGAACAGAGATTGAAATGTAATAATAATAGTAGTAATTGTTTCTTGATAACTTTCGGTCCATAGGATAAACAGTAACAATGCTGTTTATTCATATATTCGTGTAAGTGAGTTGGACAAACTAAAAAAAGAGCTTTTGTGACAAAGTGAGATGTCACTTAAGATACACATCGACTTAAATCAAAGTCAGATCAAAGCCCTGTGTGAAAAGAAGTTTCATCAGACATGTCTGCCTGTTTCCACTCTGAGTAACATGGTGTTTATTCCCTCTCTTTGTGCTTTGTGTGCGCTGTCCTTTAGACACACACAGCAACATTATACACAGAGGATCAAACTTCTCTCTGGCTGTAGACCAACCGTCCACTCTGTCAGCTGTGGTTGAGTCTTTGTTTGTTGCACTGTTCAACTGGTCTTTGATGCATTTAATATTCTGGCTGAAGCAGAAAAAAAAAGTACAGTAGTGAACTAGAACCAAGAGGACAATCTGTCTGCAACATGTTGTCCAACTGGGCCCCAGAGCAAAGAGACCAGGAAGTGCCGCTCCCCAGGTCTGACAGGGATAGATGGGGTAGATGGACAGGAAGAGTAAATGAAAGCTTGGTGGAAACGAGGGCAGAATGAGTCTTTAACCCACTTTCTCTCAGTTGAAAGCAAAACCTCATGAATGTATCTGCCTGTTCTTTCATCTGCCCTTTTTGTTGGAGAACAATATGCTGTCCACCTCTAAGAGAGCACAGACAAGAAATGGTTTTATACAAAACCAAAAGTTTCAACTTGTGAAGCCCTGGAACCAAACAAAGCAGAAATTCTCTGCTTGACTGTTTTTTTTTTTTAAATAAACATTTTTCCAAAGGACTTGAATCCCAAGCAGCAGCCACAAAGTGAGTCAAAACACCACTCAGAGGTTTAGATCCAGCGTTCTCCAGCTTTTGCAGGTGCTTGGCGTGGTTAAATCAATGGCCGTTTACTCAATAGCAAAAATGTTTACTCAGCCACTATGTTTATGAAGGGCTCCTTATGCATATAAACACTCAGAAAGCATGGAAACATCCACAGCAATTTCTGAGGCAAAATTGTTTTGGTAGTTTCAGATACCATAGTACAAATAACCATGCAAACATTGCTACACAAAACATGGATGCAAGTTAAATATAGTCCCTTTGAACCAAAAGGAGAAAAAGTGCAAAGAATGCTTTTTTTAACCTATATCTCAGGGGGGGAAGAGGCCACTCTTATAATTAAACCGGATTTCTGTTCAATTCAGTGTATCAGCGGGTTTTTGCCCCAGAATCAATTTCTGCCCCTTGTTTACTTTTTGCTGTTTTAGTTCTGCCACTTTTTTTCTGTTACTCGTCATGTGTTTTCTCTTTTTAGTCTGTAAGTCTTGCTCTGAAGTATAACCACAACAGAAAATCACTGACAAATTAAATAAAATCCTGTTTGTTTTGTTTTGTTTTCTTTCCTCGCAGCTTCACAGAGACTGCCAGGTCCACATGAGGTGGTGTTTTACAGCGAGACAGACGATACCCCAGGGGTGATGTTGTGGAGATACCCAGAACCTCGTGTCCTTACCTTTGTCAGGATAACACCTGTTCCCTTCAACACCACAGAAGACCCTGAGATCAGCACTGCAGACCTGGGAGATGTCTTGCAGGTAGAAAATGACGCCCGGGGTCTGAAAACAGATCTGACGAGTAACGTTCTCAATCAAAAAGATAGCCTTTTGCGTAATACTTAGAATAACCAAAGTTTTCAAAATAGGCATCCAATGAGCCCACAAACCCACCAGGAAAGGTTTTTCACAGAGGTCGGTGCAAGTGACATTTTCCTAGAGACTTCTACAGGACCAGAAATATTTTTTCAGCTACAGGCTTTACCCCCTGGTGGCCATTAGAGAGAATGCGGGTATAAGGCACTTAGTATTTGCATTCTCTTTTCATAGCCGTTCATCTTATGTTATGTTATATTATGTCCCTTCCATAGTATATAGAGAGTATATGTCTTATATGTCTGCCTTTACTCCAAAACTCCAAAAAAGCAAAGAACAGTAATGCATTAACCAATCCATGGTCCAGCTCATTGTGCAGATGCTATAGTCACATACAAAGATGCAAGATTAGGAGAGAATCCACATACCTCTGCCAGTAGTCTTTGCTTAACATCACCTGCACTAAAAGGGAAATAAAGCGTCGTAGAGCTGCACCGGGGGGGGCGCTGTAATTCCCTTGACATGAGTCATGAGAACTCCTATACACTGCATGTTATTGAATGACAGAGACCCCTGCTGTCTTTCCAAACATGTAATACATGGTCAGACAGCTGTGGAAGTCATCGTGCATGCTCTGGTGTGAATAGCCAGGTGTCTCAAAGCACAGATGAGGTTATATTTTGGCAGGGTGCAGTAGCTACCGAGCCTTCGGGGCCTCAGTGGGGGACAGGACATCCCACTTTTCCTCCTATCACTCATTTCCCCATCCTCTCTTTCCCCATCCTCTCTTTCCAACTTTTCATTCTTAAAGAAAAGATTCATCCCAAATTGTGTTCTTTTGCATCCTCCTCCATATTCTCTTTTTTTTCTTGAAACAGAAATATGACATTTGTCAGTGCCTGATAGTGTCATTGCAACAGTCGGTTGGATTTATATTTTTGACCATTCCCTTAGGAATTGAATTTGTGGGAACAGAACATGCAAAACATGTTTTGTCACCCTCTCTTCTTAGCCCAGTCAAAGCCATCTGTGTTTGGTCTGATTTTATTTGAATGGCCTTGTTATTGTGGTTTTAAATTCAATTGTGTGACTGAGAAGCAGCTGTATAGCGACTGATAAATGATCTACCACTAGATTCTCAAAATATGATGCAAGGATGGGTCAAGTACATAAATACAGACAGCCGATCAAAGATTACATTATTGTAACAACAGTTTAGCATTAGTTCTTGATGGCTATAACATTGTAAGTGTACAAAGTTTTACTATGACAAAATAATTCCCAACTGGCTTTTAGCTTTTTTATTCAGTTTGAAGCTTTGGGCTTGGATGCCCTCGTCTTTTCCTTCTCCTACTTTTCTCCGGCTGCAGCATAGGTTTCTCATCTCCCCATCTCCTCTCTTTATCTTTCACATTCTTTCCTGAACTCCCATAGCCATTTCACCTACAGTACCGATTCTGTCTGTTTATGTGTGCTGGCCCAGGAGAGGAAAGATTTTGGAAGGTGCTGCAGATGTCTGACTTTCAGCGAGGCCCCACAGCTGTAAAGTCTGTAATGAGCAAAACTCCTGAGCAAACCCTCGAGCTGATTGGCCACATATTGAGTTACAGTAGAGAATAAGAGGGAGCTGATGTGTGTAGAGGAGAGAGAGTTGGAGGAAGATGTGATGATAGAGTCGGGATTGGGGGGAGGGGTTATTGTGGGTGGAGGAATAGGAAAGAATATTGAGTGAAAGGGGGTTAAAGAAATATATATATATATGACCATAGAGGGGGTGGTGTCTTCTGCAGTTCTGATAATGCCTACAGAAGCCTCAGTGTGAGAGGATCTGTGTGACAATGCTACACTTTCTCTACTCCAAGGAAGAGGATGTTGATTATTTAGCAGCTGCTGGAAATGACAGGCAGAAAAAAATGAACTGTACGTCCTTCCTGATGTATACTCTGCAATATAATGCGTGTTACTATTACACATATGTGTCCTGTGCACAGAAAATGCATGATGTCAATAAGAAGCATGCATTTACGTCTGCATTACTACATATGCCTGTGCCAGTACATAAAAGATAATGCCTGTGACTACAGACATGTGTATTAGAGTTGTGTGTATTACACAGCAGGAGTTATGGAACCAGTGGTTGATGAACATATGGTTTCCACATCTTCCACTCTGCTCCTCTTCCCCTGTCATGTGGCATGGTCCTATCTCTTCTGACAAGTCTGTTAAAAGGAATCAGGTGTTGAGGCTACTGCAGGGATAGTGGTGAAAAGAGGAGGCCCCAAGCACACAACTGTTGTTAAAACTCCTTCATGTGGGGATTTGATGCAGCATCTGCAGAGAAAAGCAATGGAAGCCATTGCATTTGACAAGTTAGAGAAATCTATAAAGCACATTGTGCAACATTAGTTGTCTTCTATTAGAAAGGACTAGAACTTGTAAAACTGCTGAGCCAGCTGTAAAGGATCAAAAAGTAAGCAATGAGTCTCTCTGCTGTTTTTGAGTCATCCATGTAAACGATGCTGCAGCATGTTCATAGAGCAATGGGTCTGGCTGCTGGTAGTAGTACAAATGTAGGACATAACACACAATGTGTTTGTTTGTTTGTTTAAACTGATTTAAATTCAGTGTTAAACTCTATTCCTGTACGTTTTTGAACACTGCTAAATATGTTGTTGCTAAACTAGACGTGAAAGTAATTCTAAGATATTGGATATCTGTTTACAGATAAATTACATTTATTTTAACTGAAGTTCTTGATCATCAGCCAAAGTTATTGCAGTCCCAGGTTTGATTGATTGTAGCCCCAGTGACATAATGGTAACGCGTTGCCTTTTAGGAAACATCAGCAGTCTCGTTTAATTCGCTTTTTTAATTCCTCCCAGGACCAGAAAGAAAGTCCAGCTGAGGGGAACGGAAATGCAGCCATAAAACTCCAAAACACAGTAATGGCTTAGTTTGTATTCCAAAGGAATTTCATTTACTTTACATCAAGACTGAGGAGAGAGAAAGAGAGAGGGAGAAGGCAGTCATAATTTCTCAGGCCTCTAAAATTACCATGTGGCTATGCAGAGATGGAGGCTGATAGATTTTGAGAAATGGAAAGTGAGAGGCATAGGGAAAGAAAAGAAATAAGTAGTTAAGGGCGAGTGATAGTCAGCATTAAGCTGTGTGTTCATTCCTCTCTGTCATTTATGAAGTAATTCTATTCTTTAAACATAGCAGGTGGACAGAGGACTGCATGTAAACAAAATAAAAATAGGTTTTCCGATCAGTTTTCCTCACTACCCCCCCCCCCTCCTTTTGTCACACTCCCCCCTTGCTCCTTTCCTTTAGTCCTTCCCCACTTTCCCCTGCTCTTCAGAATAAATGAAGGGTTGTACTGGCGGGGGGTGGGGGCTCGGCTCCTGCTCTGAGCCTTGCTGCTCGCTTGTCCCCAGAGCAGATCATATTAACATTTTATAAAATCAAGATTTCCTGCATTTAAATAGTTGTGGTTTCCCAACTGGTTCCAGTATCTCAGAGGGGGAATTCAAACCTCCTTCCATTACTCAAAGTCAAATTGCTGCCTGAGCTGTTTTTACGTACGGTTGAAGGGGAGCAATGTCAGAATTTGGTGGCTGGTTGGGGGGGGGGACTCTTGCCGCTGAAAAGCATCTGATCCCTAATGGAGCATCCACAGGTTCCCACCTGTAGAGTGCCGAAGCAATGAACCGATGATAAGAGAGAAAGGTGACTCATCGTCACCTTCTTGTTACATGCAGTCAGTTCTCTGAATCATAAGCAGGTGTTCGTCTTGCTCTCTTGTCTGTCCATCCTGTTCGTGTTCCCCTCCTCCTGCTTCTGTGGGGCCTGGGAACCATGGAGCAAACACAGGAGCTATGATTCAGCTTGACCCCAGCTCAGGGGAGCTGGAGGAGATGGAGCGTGTTAAAGCGGAGAATAAAAGTTCGAGTTCAGACACAGCATCCAGTAAAGTAAATGTAACAGAGTCTTGTCTCATTCAATTGCCTTTTGTCCCAACTTTTCACAATATGCATTTGTGTTACTGTGATCATCCACTCACTCTCCAAATTACTCTGACTTTATTAAAAAAATCACACCATCTGCTCCCCTGCTGTTTGCGTGCATGGCGTTGTGGGGATAGCCTTTCATGTCCCAGCAGGCCTCCGTTATGCCATCGTGGCCCCTCTGGCCTGCGAGCGGTATCATAAAAACACTGCAGCCTGAGATGAGCCACCAACCTTCAGCCATAACTTGTTTTTGTTAATGTTATATGAAACACAGGTCCACCATCAGCTTCACATCTGTGACACGCCCTTTCCGCCGATGCACTCGTTCTCTCCGATGAATAGAAATGTTGGAAGGTAAACCAGGGTACTCAACTGGGTATTTTACTTCAGAGCGACACATTTACCCAGAAATAGCGAGGTGGAATTTTAGCCAAGATAACTATTATTGTAGCAGGACAGTGCTCAAGCGGACCTGCATTAGTCACAGCTAATGCACTATAAAAATAAAAGACTGTCCATGTGGTTAATTTGATCTGGAGTTTTTGCACCTCATCCACTAAAATCTCCAGTCCCCCTATAAGAGTTTGGCAGAATAGAGTAAAAACACAAAAAAAGAGTGAGCATGAAGATCTCTGCATGGGCTTATTCCTGATTTTCCACACTGATTAATGTTAACATATATCAGCCCACCTGAGACAGCATAGCAGGAGTCATTTTCATTACAATTTTTATTACATCTCTTGAATAAACATTTGTTCAAGCTGATGTCAATTCAATTTGTCTGCTGGCTGATAAGAGGTAGCAAGCAGTGGAATTTTTAGACATATAGGCATCAGTGAAATAACAGAAGACCTAATAGCTCTGTTGATGTTGTTAATAAAAGTAATGGCAGACATGGCTGTGGATGTCAGCAGCCACGGCCCCAGAGCGAGCTGAGGGAGTCTTCAGTTGCACAGACATACTTGAGAATTTGTAGCAATCACACCTGGGTTGGTGATGGAAATTGACTTAATTTCTGTATGTTGTGTATTTGCTTTAGTTTGGCTGCCTTTAGTTAACCTTTAGAGAAATTGTGGTTGTGCAGTCAGACTGAGAGAAGTACAATCATGTAGAGAACAGTCCTGAGTTCTCAGAAACAAAGGTGAATTATATGAATGGAAATATCATCCATACATGCACAATGCTGCCAGCACTTCTGAATATAACATTTGTAAATAGTTTTTAAAAAGTGCTTAACATGTAGTGTTGTGCAAAAGTCTTGAGTCACGTTTCTTTCTTTTTAGCCAAGAAAATCTGAAATGGGTGCAGTGACTTATTGAAACATCTGCAGACATACATGGAAATACAGCACTTTTTTGTATAAGGCAAAAGCAGAGTTTATACAGGTCTAACAAGCTTGAAAGTCAATATTTGGTATGAGCATGTTTATTGTTTCACACAGTCTGAACTCTCTGAGGCAGTTTTCTTGTCATTTCTTTAAGCAGTCTTCAGGAATAGTTCTCCAGGCTTCACAAAGGATATTTAGAGGTCTTCTTTGGATGTTGGCGGCCTTTTGTTCCATTCTCTATCA
This sequence comes from Pundamilia nyererei, assembly GCF_000239375.1. NCBI lineage: Eukaryota > Metazoa > Chordata > Actinopteri > Cichliformes > Cichlidae > Pundamilia > Pundamilia nyererei. The sequence goes on from NW_005187526.1 coordinate 530,758, forward strand.
ACATGATCCCACACTGCTTCAATAATATTGGGCTCCAGGCTCTAGGGAGGCCAGCCCATGACTAATAGGGTTTCACTGTGTGTTGTTCTGTCCAGGTATGCTTTTACTCCATTGGCAGTGTGAAACCGATGCCAATCAGAGTACGTTCCAGTAACATCAAAATCAGATGATACTTTTCCATTAATTTTAACACAACCTTCAACATCCCCCACCTGTGTTTTACAGATGGCTGTAGACACTCACAGTTGTACCTCTCGCCTGACCACCTCCTTACATACTGACAATGATTTGACTCAGAAATTTCAAATTTGGATTCATCACTCCATCAGACCTGTTGCCACTGATTTTCAGTGCAGTTCTCTTGTGTATTGTGGCATACCTTAGCATTTTCTCACTGGATTTGCACCCTTCCACTGAGACCATTACTGATGAGATTTTGGCAAACAGTCGATGGATCAACTGAAAATCCAGACGCATCTCTCAGGTCCTGTTTCAGATCTTTGCTAGATTTTTTTTCCTTATTTCTTAACAAGAAAATGTTTAGATACAGTTCATCTGCTGTAGATAGTCTCTTAGGCCTGGCTCTTCTTTTTTTCTTATCCTCTATTTCTTCAGTTTCCTCAGATGTTTTAAGGACATACTGCACACCATGTGCCATGAATATGTACCAAGTTTCCAGCTACCAACACTCATCTTATTGGTGGTATTATTTTATTTCTCTCAAACTTTGTTATCTTTAGAATATTTCACAGATTGAACTAAAGAAATGCAAACAAATTATGTGTTTTTGCAATAAAAAAAACCAAGTGCCTAAATAGAATTTAAAATGGTCTTGTTAAGTTTTCTGTTACTGATTCATCATTTGAGTCAGTTGCCTTTTTCTTTTAATCATTAAGTGATTCATGGGTCAATCTTAAATGTCTCAACCCAAAATAAAAGGTCAGGTACTGCATAAGGACTGGACTAAAAATGATTTAAAAAGCAGAAAATGGACAAACTTTGCGGGTCTCTCAGAAAGACTAGAGAACCATTTCTCAAGATCATCTTAAATAACTACAAGAAAGTGCGGTTTCTTGGAAGCACAATATAAAGAAATGAGGAGTGACTCAAGACTTTTGCACAGTACCGTAGCTTCTCACGGATTTAAAGCAAACCCAAAACGGAACATTAAGTTGGAATTTAGGATAGCAGATCGTTTTTTGGCGTATGTTTCGCCCGCGGTCGTGGTGCCAGGCCTACTCTGTCGAGTTCTTGTGGAAAACACAATCTCGACCCATGCAGCCAAGGGAATGTCAGCTATTCAGGGTTACATGTTGTTTATCAGATAAGATACACACACAATCAGGCAGCGGAAACTGACACTGCCCAGACTGTATGATACGCTCACATACATACGCACACCTGTGTATACACATACGTATACATGCATATTCTCTTTCATATGTACAATTATACATCGTTTTCTTCTTGAACACATATACACAATCCATTTGAATTATACATAGGTGCCTTCTCCTCCTGAAAGCAAGTGCCAGATGTTCAACTTACACATTAAGAAAACTCCTTTTTTCCTCTTTCCGTCATTCTGACATTTTTGGATTTGGTTATCGATTTCATCTCGACGTTCCTCCAAAGTTGCACCACAAGTGAAGGGGAACATGACGTACATTCAACCATGCAAATGTATTCTACTGTACCATGTATATACACCTCATATATCCCTTTCTGCATGCCGTCATGTGTATAAAATATCACAGGTGAAAAAAAAGCACGCCTGGTGTTTTAGCAATGCATTTCAGGGAATTCTCAGTGGAGATTCAGCGAGTTTCCGCTCCAATGGCTCAGCGTTGGGGGTTGCGGGTGCACAACTCTGTCAGGTGCAATTATGAGAAGTTGATTCCAGGAAAACCTGTGTGACATTGATTATATGATGTAAGCTACAGTTACCTCATCCATTCCTCTGTAACAGTACAGCCCTGCACATGAATATATGGATGCATGCACACATTTTGTGAGCACAAGGTTTCTGACACACACAAACTTGCTGACAGTTCCAGGAGTTTGGTAATTGTCTCAGGAGTTTCATGCCTCCGGTAAACAAGTGGACTGTCTTGTGTGACATATGCACACCGACAGTACTAATGCACCCAAAGCATACACACGCATTCCTCAGTTGTGTTCACGTTCAGTGCTCTGCCACTACTGATCCATCAGTAGCCAATATCTGCAGGTGCTTGGTTTCGCTGAGGGTACCAGACACCTTTATGTTAATTTTGGTACAGTGTGAGAGGAATGAATGGAGCCCTACCAGTCATCACATCAATGATACTCAATGTGAAAACACTCAAAAACTGATTGTTATTCAGTGTGAGAAACGGCCCCAGGACTTCAATGCTAATGGCCGTCTTGCAGCATGCTGTTGCTGGGTGTTTAGTTATGCTGTGGTCATGAAATGTTGTTATGGAGATGAGTTGTCAGCTTGCTGTGTTGGTGGTCTGTGGTCAAAGCGCTGTCATTTTTTCCAACTAGACGAGAGATTAAAGATCGGTTGTGTCTGAAGTGAGTAAAATTCAAGGTTGAAATGCACATGCCATAAAAAAAAATCACTTGCTCATTTGTTCTCTGAGATGGGGATTCCCCATGTCTTTTAAGGGTCAGTAAAGAATCAATGGTTAATGATTAGCAGACTACCGTAGCTTAATGCGCAGCTAGGGGATCCACAGAACAGAAATGTTACCTGTTATCTCACAGCAAATGATTAATTAGTTTAAGTCTGGGCGTGGCTGTATCTATTGGGACCGCTTAACCCAGCACTGTACATTTCATTCACCTATAGTTCATTCCATACTCTATTATAGTACATAACTAAATCAAGGATGTTTTATCCTAAATTCCAACTGTTCTGTTCCATAATAGCAGACTAAACTTTCCCAACAGCTAGTGTGTGTAGGGATTTAGGAGCCAACTGTGTAATGCTTAACAAATACCAAGAGATTAAACTGTTAACCCTCAGTCATAATCTCTGGGTCTCGTCCACAGCATGTCTTTTGTCCCGTCTTCCTTCTCTCACCCCAACTGGTCCTGGCAGATGGCCCCGCCCCTCCCTGAGCCTGGTTCTGCCAGAAGTTTCTTCCTGTTGAAAGGGAGTTTTTCCCTTCCCACTGTCACCAAAGTGCTTGCTCATAGGGGGTCATATGACTGTTTTTTTCTGTATGTATTATTGAAGGGTCTACCTTACAATATAAAGCACCTTGAGGCGACTGTTATTGTGATCTAGCACTGTATAAATAAACACCCATTCATCTGCAATGGAAAAAAGTATATATAACAAGGTCTCACTTGATTGTGTGCCCAAATTCAATAACCACAATAAGAAATTAAGTTAGTATTTTTAACAGAAAATTGCTCAGTATAACTGTAATGCTATAAGGAAACCCAGAGGATTTCGAAAAAGCCTTGTTGGTTATATAGGTCCTCATGATGTCATTGTGAAATGTGTTTCCTCACAGTTTTGTCAAAGCTCTGAACTACCTGCGATAGTTTTAATTTGTGAGTAGTACATGCAGGCTGGCTGTATGGGGGCAACAGGAAGCA
>NW_005187526.1:534414-627879 GCF_000239375.1 Pundamilia nyererei
ACACACACACACACACACACACACACACATATATATATATATATATAATTACATATATTTACTATATTTTTTACTTACTTTGCTTTCAGGTACCATGCAGTCTAGAGTACTGGGATGAGCTCCAGCAAACCTTTGTTCCATATCGGGAGTTCAGCCTATCAGAGAGCTGTGCCTGCCAGCTGCAGTTGCCCAGCCTCAGCCTCACCAACCAGCAGAAGGAGCTGGTGGCCTCAGACCTGTGGAGGATAGTACTCAATCATAATGGAGATGGAGGAGATGAACAGAGGTGAGGAAATTTTGCTTTAACTGTCCATATGAGAGCGTGTTTATGTCTACACACTGGTATGTGTGTGAACCTACAGACCGTGTGCCGTCCTGTTTGAGAAAAAACAGAAGGAGAGTGCACCCAGGCTGCTGAGCACAAAGAAGTAGAATGTATCCCTCGCCCCACATCTGGTGTGCAGGAGCAGGGAGCGGGCTTGGAAGGCGTTCAGATCGGCCTAATGAGATTTCCCAGCACACCAAGTGCCTGTCAGGGCCCATCCGGATTCCTTCCTGCTTACCTTGAGTGTATCTAATCGAGGGGAAGCTCACGGGAAGCGAGAGTAGTCAGGCCCCCTTTGGCTCATAAGTTCTTAGGCCTGGCCTGGCCTGGGCTGGGCAGGGTTGAGCTAGGATGGGATGAGTTGGACGAGGCTTGCAAGATACTATAGCACCCCAAAGAGCGTGCTTTTACTCCCTGCCACTGCTTCCTCTTTTCATTACTGTTACATCTTCCGACCTTCATCGATTTTTCTTTTTGTTCTTTTTTCTTTCCTTCCTTCTTTTAGTCTTTTTTTCTTTTTTTCTCCCCTTATTTACTTGCATCTGGGATTTAGGGAACTTTTAGCGGAAGAGCGTTGCCGAGCCCACATTCTGTGTGGCTTAGAGAGCTCGAGCAAAACAGAGAGCAAGGAATAAGAAAACATGGAAGAAAAGCAACAGAAAAAATCTTCAGGACCAGATACTGTGTAGAGCAAAATATACATCTGTATTTCATTACAATCATATTCCGAACACTACATTTCCTTTATGTTTAAATTATTTGTCTTTTTTGATCAAAATTGATCCCCCTTTCCTTACTCCCTTTCATCTGCCTTACTTTAGTTTCCACCAGAAAAATAACTTGGCTGCCCTGCCAACTGGAAGTAATGAAAATTGTCAACATATGATGCTTATCTTTTTAAGGAGTGCTCTGCTTGCACCAGCATTTTTCAGGTCTTGAGCGTTTCCTGCTGGAGTTTTTATGGTGGATCATGGTAGCAGCAAATTACAGAGCAAATGGTCATTCACTTCAATTACCTTCCATTCAACATCATCAACCATGACATGCAATTAATGTCCACGGAGGGCTTCTCCTGGAAACTGCATGTGTAATAATGTTCCTAACAGCGAGGAAGCTCTTTCACATTTCACCTTATTTCATTTCTTTTTTTGAATTCTCAGTAACTGTATGGCTGGTCTCAGTGTGCTTCCTGAGATGGATGTCACACAATTTGTACACAAACACAAAAGCATTCCACTCTTAATAAGAATCAGATTATTTTAATAAGTCCATTGATTTTCCTTTTTTTTCCTTTTTTTTGTGACCATTATTTCACAGCTGGGCCATTGCTTTTGTTATTTAAAAAAAACAAAAGTTTGATAGAAAATCATTTACTGTTTTCTTTAAAACTGTCAAGTACTGAATCCCAGTCATATATTAGGATATTTTTCTCGATATTATTTCCGTATGGAATCATTTTATATTCACAGGGCGCTGTCAGTTTAAAATTTTCCTCATTTATTGCAGTCTCTTTAATGATCGTTTGTAAATATTGGCGGCTTTCTCTATCAACATTTCCCTTCCAGTTCGGATAGTGAGTGTGGGTCCCAGTTACCCTGCGATCAGCTGGTCTCTCCGATTGCACTGGCAGCCTGTACCCGAGTGGACTCGTGTTTTGCACCCTGGTTCGTCCCGTCCCTGGGTGTGTGCCTGCAACTAGCACACCTGGAAGTTCACCTCTGTCATCACCTAGAACAGCTGGGTACAGGTAAGATTTGTAATATATCAAAACAAAATCTCTTCCAAGTCTGAAGTATATTGGGTTTAGTAAGAGGGATTACCTAGGTGTTCGAGAAGTTGACTTCCAAAAAACTCTACCTTTTCTTGTTCTGTGTTTGATCTCTCATGGTAGCAGTAAAGTACACTCAGATATCATCTGTTAGCAGCCCTCTGTTTGATTGACAGCTTAAGTGTCCTTTTGCTTAATGGAATTAATTGACCTCTTGTTTAAAACTCACATCTGTTCACATGTGGATTTGATTTACATTAATCCATTTTGTGTTTAATCTTTGTTACTTGTTTCAGTATATTAAGTAAAAAAAATTATGTTTCTCATTCCTCCAGCTCCATCTCGACAGCTTCATCCCTTCCTGCCAGACCGGAAGTTACCTCAAGAGCAAGAGTTCATGGGGATAGGTGCTCGGCAGCCACGAGTCTTCTTGCGACAGTGGAGCTACGGACCACGTCATTGTCAGGAGTTCAGTTTTTCCTCTCAGCTAGATTGCAAGCTGTTGGAGTACCGAAACTTAACACACCTTCAGCTTCTACAGCCATGTCTATTACAGGTTGAGCTCAGCTTTTTACATAGTTCTTCCGTCTTTACAAAAGTTTTTTTTCCCCAAACGTTGATATTCATTTGTTTTCACTTGTATTTCAGGGCCAGGCTACAGCAACCTGTTGCCCCCAAAACACCTCTTTTGATGTGAATGTGTTTGTGGATCCAGTGGCACTTAATGTCAGCCAGTATGCCATCCACACTGTAGACACTGCCCTGCACAGCTGGCAACAGGTAACTGCAACACTCTTCATATACTACACCAGATATTTCAGCTTCATAACAGACATATTCCAAAGAATAAAATAAGAATCAATTAAAAAGTCAGCTTAATTGTCGATTATAGATTATTGATATTGCTTTTGGTGATTAGAAATATTGTGTAATTCTGAGGGTTCTTAAAGCAGAAGTTATCATTCAGTGTCTCGTCTATTGTACTTAAAGCTAATGTTGAAAGCAAAAGAGGTTACATTTTCTTTTTATAGCCAAAATTTCACCACTGCAAGAGGAAGCGGCTGCGACCAAAGGATTAGTGATACGATGGCTTTGGTTAGAACATGTTGGAGGATGATTTTTTCACTTGTGTATTTAAGCAGTTTGGTGCATTCAGACATTTACATTAACAAGGGATTTCCCCTGATGTTTGATTCTAACATTAGCGTAGGGTTATTTGATTTAGAGCCAGGGACTAGTCAGTCTGTAGAGGAAATTCTAGAAAATGCATGTACATTTAGAAACTATGCCTTTGTCCCAGATGGAGTATCAGCTAAACAAACTAATAACGAAGTAGATTTCATGAGAATGGTTTTGGTTGGATGCCAGTGGTAATAAAATTTGCAGGATGGAACTGCCTTTCTGTTTGCTGTAAACTCTGACTAAGTGTGTCTGTTCTTGGGCTTCTAGTGCTTCTATGGTCCTCGTCATCTCTCAGTTCCCAGCTCTCAGCACTGCCTCTGGTAGCCAGGATATTTGTGTGTGAAGTGATGCCCATTAAAACATGGTAAAACTTGAGTGGTGACACCTGCCAAGACTTCATCTGGCCCTAGTCCTCCACCCACTTGTCTATTCCACACGCACACAAACCCACACACACACATGCTGGTTTCCCTGGCTTTGTATGTTCTATCATTGCTCTGCTCAGCTTCGCTGTGCTGACTCATATACTGGTCTCTGGAGACATGAGGCACTCTCATAGTTTTACATGCATGCAAAAACTCACTGCCAGGTGAGAGAAATAATAGTTCTTGTTTTCCTAGGAACAGCTGTGGGTTTTTTTACCTGCATAAAATAAAATTAGGCATGCTATATAGAAAACATAATATTAAATGATTGTTCTGTGTAGCAGCTTTAATACCTTTGTTTTCACTCAGGGGCATCACTGACTCATCGAAAGTGCTTAACCGACTGTGTTAGGTTATTGGTCATATTTGACCCATGGCTTCATGATCGCATCATTTAACACAAGCTAGTTAATGTTCCCTATTTCTGCTGAGTATTTTAGTCATAAATAAGACTTGAGAGCATTAGTCTTATTAGAATGAAAGGTCATATTGCAGCTTTACTGGAGTGTTACAGACATGTTGGTATCCGTGCTGGGCTTTACCCAACATGCCAAGCGTGATTACTTGGGTTATTAGTTGGTCTTATGATCTCAGGCGCACCTCATTTGATACTGACTGTGTGAATGCTATCTTGGCTCAGCGACTTAAACCCCCAAACCGAGCATACTCACATAAATGTTGGCTTTAAAGATTGACTTAGTCAAATACAAATACTGAACTCTGCATCTACACGTTCATTCTTAAATGATTAAGTTTGCTGTGCTGTCTTTATTGGTCTACACAGCAGCAGCCTTGTAACTTCTACAGAACCTTTTAACTACCTCTAGCCTTCACCACTTTGCTGAACACAAGGGAAAAACACTGTAATTATAAGGCAAATGTGCTGCATGTGGCTACAGTAGTTCTGGAGTAAGGGGGTAAACAGAGGTCAAGTTTGAAAGGCAGATTCTTGGAAAAAAAAGTTCTTGTCCACTTCAGTAGATTTGAAAACTTCCTTGATAATGGAGCATTGTTTCCATTTTTGGGGTTTCCAGTGAAAGAAAGTCTTGTATTTGATGACAGAACCATTTATGGGTGCAATTAACCCTCTGACTGGTGAAATTCTGCACTGTAGGGAAAGATTCTTTAAGATAACATAAGATTTGATTTGATAGGAATTCTCTTTGCCCATATTGTCTATGTATGGAAAAACGTGAGCCAAGCTAAAGTGTAATCAGGAAGAGTCAGAAATATTAAGAGTGTCTGACCTTCTACAGCAGAAGGAGGTATCCTAATGTGTGTAATTGTTTCAGTGATTTTCATGTTTCCTTGTGTCAAGGCTGGCAGGCAGGCCTGTTGTGATGTGGCCTGCAGGGTTAGCATCGAAACATAGAGAAGATTCTTCAGCTACAATTGAAACCTCATAACCCAGACGTGGTCATAGGAGACCACCGCAACCAGAACAGCTGGAGTACTTCCAGATGCATAGCACTCGAGTGTAGTATATGTTTGTGATTTTCACTCATTTAGCAATAGTCGGTAATAATACACAGTTGTAGTCATGGTAAATGAAGTGCTCTTGTTTCCATAATAACATCACAAAGGATTTCTGGCAATCGCAAGTCCACAGGCCAAATAGCGTCTCATTAATATCAACATGAATGTATGTTATGGCTGTTGTAAAATACTGCATGTCCCCAAGTAAGCAGGCTTACTTTCGTCCCCCCCAACCGAGCTGCTGTTGGCTCTAACATCCGTTGAGCCGTCACTGAGTTTTGTCTTAATATAAAAGAGATAAGAGACTGAGGTGTACTGGAGTCTTTTGGTTGCTTGGAACCAAAGATGAGGAAAACATGATTTTTTTTTATTATCTTTCTTCATATTTCTGCCTCTTGTCTTTGCACTCAGTAGTCCCGTGTGCCCCAAACCTCAGCACCCCACCACTCTAACCTCAGGCCCCATGGCCCTCTATTTTCAATTCTCAGCCCCCAGCCCCACCATGAGACTTTGCTCTGCCCTAACCCTCAGACCCTAACCCCAGGGAAGTGGCTTTGGTGGAAAGCCACACAAAAGCCCAGTAGTATTTACACACTCTGCTTTCTCACAGAACATTCACAGACTGTTACATGTGGAATTGAGACAACAACAGGAATTTTCCCCCTGTTCATTTTTTTTGGGGGGGGGGTTCTTCCCATATTTGAACGATTCTCTTCTTGTCTTTGTAGCCGGAAAGAAAACGATTCAGAGATCATGTTACTGGTTCTTAGGCTCTGGTCATGTGTACAGAAATATATTGGTGATTTTAGAACTGATAAGTGTTTCATTATGTTCATTTTACAGGTTTCATTATCACCTCAAAGGTGTCTTGTTTCATGAGTGTTTCTTTTAAATGGGTGTCGTTATTTACAATCTGTTTTCCAGACATTTTATTGTTACCTTGTTATTTATATGTAAGCCATTGTGCAGTGCAGATCCGGGTTAGGCTCTGCGAAACCTAGGTCATTGTATCTGGGTGGATTATGGAAACTGGATCCTTTGATACTGTCGACGATGTTTGAAAAAGCTGTCATCTTGTGCTTTTTAACAAGATATACGTGTTGACTGTTTAAATATCTTTGTCTTTATATTTGTCCGTTTAACTCGGAGACAGTCAGCGAGTGAATGTGATTACCGGAGGAAGCTTTTCTGATGTCTGTATCGCGTTGCCTTGTGAATCAGAGGAGAAAGACGATACCTTCAAAGAGCGGGCTTAGCAATGGCATCTTAAGATGGCAGCAGGAAGTTTGTAAATCGCAGTGTCACATTGGAAAGGGAGTACAGATAGTGTTCCACTATAAAACTGGAAATGGATTTAAAGCCACTGCTGCAGCTGTCCCATCTATATTTTGCTCTCTCTACCTCTCTCACACACACATCTATCATCAAGTGTTCTTTTAATGGTGTAAACTTTCCCATCCGTTTTCAATAGCATCAACAACCCCAGGACCCTGAACGTGCTTGGCAGTGAAACTCTGAGATTTTACTGCCAGCCTCTTTTAACCATCAACCATCACTCTCCCCCCCCACCCACCCCCAAGCCATTTAAAAGTATACAGCAGGCTGAGGTCCCTCTTTGTTGGGGTACTTGAGGAGTTATTGAGAAGTTGTCTGAACTACATTCATGTGCGTCAAGAATCAAGGAGGAGTGTGCAGAAGAGATCCCATCAGAGCCCTAAGAGCCTTTGGAAAGAACTCAAGTAAAGCTTACCCTTGCACCCAAGCGTTCCCTATCCAGCTCAGAGCCATAGTTTGTGCTGTTTTGAATGTGCTTGAATTCCTGAATGCAGGAGAAACACCCCACTCTCTCTCTCTCTTGGTTAAACCATTGTTTTCAATAGCAGACAGTGAGCTCTCCCTTCTTGCATGCAAGGTGACGTATGAGTGGACAGCATCCCTGTATGACTCGCAAGAATTTCTGTGCGGTTCGGTGTTGTAGGTGGGCCAGACTCCATCATATTGTTTCCTCCAACACACACACAGTATAGGGATGATACTTACTAACAGGAATGCCTACACAGCAGCCCACTTAGTTTCCAGGAGGTGCAAACTGGCAGCATTTAGCTGTTCAAAAAAAGGATTTTTAAAAATTTAAGGGATTGATAAAGTGACGGGCCTCCTGGAGAGGTCAGAGGTCAGATTGGTGCAGTTGGAATACCTGTCAGGCTATGATGAACCACTCCCCATTTAAAATGTTGTTGTCTCCTCTGATAATATCACTAATTTCCTTCTTCATTGTTAAGTCTATAAATGCATGCATTGTTGACACATGTATATGTGTTTTGACACCCACAACAAATGCAAACTTCCCAAATAAATGCATTTTTTTAATGTCCTTCCTCTTCCTTCTCCTTTCTTCTTTGTCTTCCCACCTCATCCGCTCATCTCTCTCTTTTTTTCTGCCAGAATGGAAACGCAGAGGCTGAGGAGCTGCTCTACAGCCACTATGTTATTTGTAATGATACGCATGAGACACTGCGCTTTGGTCAGGTGGACACTGATGAGAACGTGCTCCTGGCCAGCCTCCATAGCCACCAGTACAGCTGGAGATCCCACAAATCCCCTCAGGTAACATGCGCACACGCACACCCGAGCAAGCATACATAGCCCATACTTAATGAAATGTCTGATGACCGACAGACTTGTTTTGGTTGATTTTGGATAGAGCCATGCACACATGCATGCTCCTGCACACAAATCTTTTGGACATCAGCGGTCGTCATAAAAGACAGGAACACATGATTAAGATATTTACTTTGGAACGCAGAGCGTTAACATTGTGCAGAATTATGGAAACAGTGAGCACACACACTCTGAACCTTATATAAATGGACACCTGAATACACACATACTGCATACATACGTACAGTACATATGTGTAAAAAGAATGGCTCACACACAATTTCTGTGCAAAAGTTGTGTATACACACACACCAGACACATCATTGTGCAGCGGGTATCTGTGTGTTTCTGTCAGTGTTCTCAGACAGTGCCCTGACAGCATTGTTAAAGAAGATTGATTATATTTAACCCTTTGTGGTTTTGAGGTTGAGTGGAGGGTGGGCTGGCGATCTGTGGCATATGTGTGTGTTTGGTGCACACATGTTTCAGGACCCCCATGCGTTCCACAGCGAGTGTGAGAAAGTCAAGCTTGAGAAAAGACATGGCCATAATTGCTCGCAGTAAGTCAGTAAGTCAAGTTGTATTAATCATCGACCATGGTTAATCTGTGCTCTTACCTCACTCTTGCTTACAGATGCACGCACACACACGCAGTGCGTGAGTGGCAATCTGGCATATCAGCACAGTGAACACCACATTTAATTCCTGCAGTGAGTCAAAATGACCTCGGTATTTTCAAGGATATTTTGGATGAAAAATTGTCCGAATGGGCCAAATGTCATCATAGATGAAGAATGCGATTCCAAGATAGTTCTGTCATGTGTTATTCCATCATGTGTTTGTGGTATATGAAATATGTGTTCTCAAGATGAACATGATTTGTGAAACTAGATAAATAAGAAATAGTGCAGCTTTGCCAAAAACACTCAGCTAACTTTGAGCTTGACGATAAAAAGCTTGCCAATGTGTCCGCCTCAGCAAATTGTAGCAAACACTCCTAATTACATTTTGGGGTTATAATAATAGTGACACTGATAAGGAAAAGGGTTGTATTTCTTTAATGGTTACTTGGAAGTGGGTTTTATTTCACTATTACAAATCAGTTTCCAGGCTGAGATGCAAGTGGTTTTGCTGTTTTGCTTAAGTCCCACGATGCCGTGGAGCGTCTAAAACGACTCTGACCATCACAAACCATCATCTTCTAGTTTTCCTCTATCTGTCAGTCTGCTCGTGACTTCAACTCAAGATCTTCTGTCCTCTTGTCTGCGTATCCCATTTAACTGTGTCCAGTTTTACTGTTATAGGATTAGTATACATATACAATGTGGAAATTGTTTAGCTATAACATCCTACCACCAAATCCTCTCTCATTCATCCCCTAACCCTCCCCCACGCTGACAAATACTCTAACCCTGCTCAGCATTGAGGCACGGCGTATCACTTTGACTTAACTTTAAATAACCACGCTATACATCAGTTCCACTCCACTTTTTCATGCGCTGTCATCACCATGTTCTGTTGCTGTAACTTTTCAAATTATATCCATTAGCACTTTGCAGCTTGGGAGCCACGGTACAATTACCTCACTCATACTGGTTATACTTTAATGCTATGCATAGTTCTGTGTCTCTTCTTTCCATGCTCTGGAAGAACCAACCAAACACAACCCAAAATCCATTCCAGGCCTCACACCCTGAGCCATAGGTTAGCAATCATTCCCTTGTTGCTGGCTCAGTCCTGGTCTCTCTTTATTCCTATATGAGATCAGTATACCTGCACAGTCTCTGGCTCCTACACTGTTTGTAGGTCTCACTTAGACATTGTGCCGTTCTCATCCCAAATGCACAACTAGTACTTGTCCCTTTCCTTTTCTCCTGAAGTTAGTCATCTGTTCTGATGTTCACATCCATACTGGCTAAGCTCGTTGGTCCTGGTGCTGACTCCCTGTCTGTCCTGTGTCTGGCTAGAAGGCAACTTTGTCCTTTTAGTTTCCATCTCATCCCAGTAGGTGTTGTCGATATGGTTGATTCTGGAAGGGAACTACTCATGAAGGCTTGGCACTTTTCAGTTTTGTGGCTGTTCCACTTCCTTTCTATTTGGTCCGTACAGTTGCTTTTGTGTTCCACTCAGTTTGCTGACATTATCCATGGTCACATCTTTCTGTCTAGTTTGACTCTGTCCAGTCTCCTAACAATATCTTTGCGCGCCCTTACTTAGTTTTACAATCCAGTGTATCAACCCTCAAACTACTATCCAAGTTTTTATGTATCTGTACATGCAGTATTGTCTTTCCTGGGAGGAAAGGGGAATGTCGGTGAGCAAGGCCATTGACCTGTCCTCATGGTTTTGGTATGATGTGTGTGTCCCAGTTGAATTGTCCCCCAGGCAGTCACACACTCATAAGCCACAGCTTCTAATATGCTTTTGTAAAGAAATCTATGCCTGTTCCTCTCTCGAGCTCCCCTGAGAACACACGAGACATGACGTCTTCTTGAATAGAGGAGGATGGGTAGAGAAAAAGATTGTGGAAGTGATCACCTGGGAAATATGAAAAATTCAAAAAGAGAGTAGCACAGAGTTGTCAGAGGGGATATTGCACAGCACTACTTGAGAAAAACAAGAGGACATGGAAAAATGGAAGCAGGGGCAAAAGATGAGCCATGCTGTCAACACTCCTCTACAATGGCAGCACCGCCAGAAACATGTCTGCTCACTATCTGTTCTGTTCCTCCCACCTTTCCCATTTCTCTTTCGCTTTTCTGTCTGTTGATGATGCACAAGCAACCCTATTTATCACGAGTGCATTGCTGCACCTGAAGTCTTCCCTTCCTGTCTCCAGTTCATACATATAGAAAGAGTCAGAGATGGAATAAGGCCATTTATATGATTAGACAGGCTGTTGTTTCAGCTTGAACTCAGACAGCGAGGCATATTTAAAGTGCCGCAATCTCCTTTATATTGTTCCTGTACGAACGAGAGGTGTTTAATGTGTGTAATCTTGAGCCATCTAACCAATGTACACTTCATACGGTGTTGTCATACCTTCGAGTATCTCGCTTTTCTCCGAAGAACACTAAAGTAGTGTGTTTTCGTAGTGAAACATGAACCTAAGCTCAGGTCAGACTCCCTCTCACTGCTCCTCTGTTTCTCTCCCTTCCACTTTCTCTACCACCCCATCTCTCCTGTCATTCATAACCATGAGACTTATTAAAAGGGTCGATTGAGGCAGTCACGTCCTTAGAGCCCGCTCTCGCCAAACACTTGAGCAAATTCATACCCATGTGTGGACACTCAGACTCACACATACATACACACTGTAATAAAATGTTTCCTAAGGCCTGGAGTCTGTCAGGCCTCTCAGTATAGTCTCTCCCTTTCAAGCTTAGCATGCCTTCACACCCCAGCATTTCCCGGCCAATGCGAAAATGTTTATAAACACATAATTTCCCTAATTTTTATATGCAGTGTACCATTATGTTCTGCGTGTCATGTAATAGAGAGAGAAACGGATAAAGGAACACATACGGTTAAATTAATACATCTGTTAAAAACCTTCAGGATGGTCATGCATACAACTACACGATCTTTCTCTAATTACGTACAGTTTATATTTCGCACAAACACACTCACCATCCCCACCCTGCTGTTTTTCAAGGCTCTGGCGTGTGGTGTGGATGGTTGAAATATCTGGCTGCTCGTTACAGGATACAGCCTGGCTGATGGAAATCCCTGTGGTTAGTGTGGTTAGCAGGGAGAGGGGCGTAAAAAGCCCCCTGGATTTGAGAAGGACTTTTTAAGTGCCTACAAGGAATATTCCCTATTTGAATAAATTGTGATTTACTCCATGAGCAGGCTTCTACAGTAGAGTGTCTCTGAATGCATGTCTTTGCGTGTTAGTGTGTCTGTGTATGTCTGTGATGTATGGTGTTGCTCCATGTGTTAGTGTTTGTGTGGAAGTGTCAGTGTTGTGTTGGCCGTGCGTGCGTGCGGTTCCCAGGGGTAATGTGCGGAAGATAGCAGCCCAGGACTATTAGTTTGCGGCAAGATTGGCCGTGTTTTTGGAAGCAGGCATGACAGGGTGGTATTTTGGGTGAGAGTGTGTGAGAAAGAGAGGCAGAGGAGATTGAGAGAGCAGTGTTACATCAGTGGAAGCTGTGTGTGAACATGTATATATGAATAGTTGTCTGTGTGTGAACTCTGTTGCTCATGTGTCGCAGTTTTGTACAAGTGTTTTAAGTTTTCAGAAGGGTTCATTGTTTGCTGCTCGTCATTCAAAAGAAACAAATCACGTCCTTAAAATGTGTCTGGTGTTTTGCTGGAATCTATCAAGACTCAATGATTAAGAAACACTGCCCTCAAGTGAAGTGGTTTAGTCATGCTGTTCATCCAACATTGCCACTTTAACTGCAGTTGACCCTGAGGGGTTATCTCAGCTCCGCTCAGGTTCACCCACTTGCAGACTGAGCGTGAGGAAGCTAAAAGAAAAGGGAGTGCTCTCCGTCTTAATCCCTGAAGACAACCCTGACTCTTTGTCTATCCTTAGATCTGTGTTTGGTAATCTTTTCACACTGACTTTTGCTTGTAGCCATTACCTTAAAATATAAATAGGAGAAGAAAATAAAAAGTTGGAGATGAACACTGAATTATGAGAAAAGGTTTATCCATTTAGTAACACTGAGTTACACAAGAAGAGATGTTGCAGCACATTGCTAAACATTCCTCTGTCTAAAACAATAATACTTTTTTAGTCCACCTTTATTTGTGATGGTAGATTTGAAATTCCTCCCCAGGGTGCTTTAAACATTTGTGTGTTTGAAACCAGTGTCATGCTGTAACATTTCTTCTTCAGGCTGGAAGTTATCCTTTCAACTTGTATGCTTGGATATACAGATACTGTTTCTTACATGTATTCATGTGCGTCCATGTCAGCTCACTAACACTATCAGGTTTCATGATGATCAGCTTGTGCATACTCTGTGGTAGTCCTGGCCAGGTCCACACTGAACATGACACTATGCGAGCCAAACTCACGCACTTTCCCAGTTTGTATGTTTATTTATTGCAAGGGGTTTTTTGTCTCGCTATTGCTGTAACGTCTTGTAATTTCTCTGTATGGATGGCATCCATACTCGTGAATATAATGATGCATATATACACTTTGCTCATTTCATCAGCAATTCACTGTTGCGTCCTTTAAGGCAGCTTAACACAGTTCTTTGGGGATTTACTTGTATCTAGATGCCACAAGGAATTACATCTACACTAATCACTACACCTAAAGGTCAAAGGTGATTAGTAATCTCATGTTCCCTGAATGGTTAAAAAATTTCCTTCCAGACCACAAATCTTACACTTTACCTCCAAGTTTCCTTTGCCTTTTCATCCCACCAGCAGTTTCTTCTACAGTTGGACCTCCAGTGTACAAGTCTAATAATTCTCAAAGGTATATCAGTTTACTGTGCGTATTAGTGCTCTATGCCTCAGCATCCAGTAGGCCCATATACATATCTCCTCTAACCCATTTCCCTTCTTGCTCCTTTTTAAACTCTCAGGCAGGACAAGAAGCCTTTTTTATGTTGAGAAAGTTTTGCTTTTGTTAGTGTTTGTTTTAAGGAAATGTCACTGGAGGGATGAAACATTTATCCCCAGCACTGTTTGTTGGGAGCACACTTGATTAGTGATTAAAGTGGTATGTCTCAAGAAGTTGAACCTCAACCTCAGCCCCTGTTACATTGCACAGACAAAGAAAAATGTTTCTGCAATCAGTGGTTGCCAGTAATTTTTTGAAATCACTTACTTTGAATATATTCTGGGGAATCATTATCAGCTTTCTGCAACCCACCTTTTGGTCTCCGTTCAACTTGAAAAAAGTACTACATTCATCAGCTCTACACCACGGCTGCCAAAGTCAAGATTTTCATGAGAAATACAGTGAAGACGGACTTCTCCTTCACCACATGTTTTCTTTTTGTCTTTGTATATGTCATTCCTGTTCTTCCTTCCAAATTCAAGCAAGGATTTAGGGGAGTCTGTTTTTGCATTCTTACTGACACTCTTGGAGATTTTATTATGATTCCACTCATGTAGACTAATGTCTCTCATGACACTCTTTGTGTATAGACTGTATATTTGTATAATTCTACTGCCTGTGTAGTCTGTCCCAAAGGAAGCTTTTCCTCTGATATTAAGACATTAATTTAATTACCATGTTGATGAGCACTGTGCTGCTGGAATCGCTGTTGTAAATCTTTTTTAACATTCCAATGTGTTAGCAGTTTACAAATTATATCAATTATATCATCCTCTACATCAAATCCTGGGCCTTGAAATGACAACAAAGGCTCTTAAGCAATGGCGTGCAACCCTTTTTTGTGCAGCAGAACCGTTACTGACTGATCATCACATGAAAAACGTGTTGGTATGTTTCGATTACCTTGGGCCACATGTTGATGACAGAGTTTTTTCACTTGGGTTCCCAGTTTTAACAAATATATCAGCCGCCATTGTGCTGTGATTTCAGGTACAGAATAGGGTTCCTCACCACAGCTGATGTTTTTATAAGGTGTGGAAAGGATACAAGACAGTGGAGTTAAACACTGATAAAGAATATAAACCATTAAAAATGTTGACAGTGTATCAAAAGCCTTTTGATCTTTGATCTACACTAAAATGCTGTTTAAAGCATTACAGAAGCGTTAAATCCTTCTCTTAAACAAAAATGTAATTAGTATTACACTCAAAACACCAAATGAAACCTCCTCACTCAAGTCCCAGTTCGTTTTTCTTTTTCACTAGAGAAATGGAACATTTTGGATGCAGTAATTGTGCAAAATGGCACTAAAACTAAGTTTTGTTATTTTGATCAGCTCCTTGGTTGAATGCACTTGTACGACTAACAGTATTGGTTTTATGTGGCCTCCATGGTAGGACGTCATCCAATGAATATGCTCTTCAATGCTGAGGACATCACTCCAGACAGGTTAGCTGTCCTAAAAGAGTTGACCTCAGTTAGCCCCTCTTTCTGTGCTTAATGCTCCTGAACCAGCCTCCTTCTTGATTCTCTACTAAAGCAGACCATAGGGGAGGTGCAGGTGAAGACTGTGATTATTAAGGTCCCTCTGGTGCTGCTCTGGGTTCAGCACCATGGACAGCACCTGGTGCTTTATGGCTAGTCCCACAGGAGCACCACTGGGTGGATGCTGTTTATCCAAGTGGCCTCACACACATCACTCAAGACCCTGAGACTCGGAAAGGCCTCTTTTCACCCAGAGAACCGTCGCTCACTGGATGTTTTCTCTTTTTGGATCCTTCTCTGTAAACCCAAGAATTGGTTGTGTGGGAAAATCGCAGTAGACCAGCAGGTTGGCCTCACCATGTTTACATGACTAAATGCTTTGAGTTGCTGTCACATGATTGGCTGATAAGATGTTTATCATAATGGGCAGTTTTAAGTAATAAGGTGGCCAGTGAGTGTATATAGACACTGAGGTTTATGTCCTGCTGATGGGTTTTTAAACGTTGACTTACATATCCCAGTGCTGTGCGGTTTTTATCCTCCTCTCAGACAGAGCTCCTTTTGTCAGTTCTCTTCATTTGGTTCAAGCACTTGCCGCGTCTGCATCTCCTGGAGACTTGAGGCCCTGCATGTCTAAGATGCCTTAGTAAAAAACCAAGGGAAAACTATTGAAGTATGTTAGTCAAGCATAAATCTCTTAATGTCCCTTCTGTCAACCACGGACCCACACAGTGTCTTTTCTCTGAAGCTTCTTCGAGCTCTCAAACCGCTTCTTAGACTTGCAAATCTGAGCTTTGATGTTGTGCTGCTTTGCTTCTTTTGTCAGAAAGAGGGAGCCAAGGAGGAGAGAAGCATTACAGACAGCTGTGAAGCCACCATAATTCCCTCATGTTACATGGGTTAGCCCTCACTGCCCTGGCATGGATGCTGTTGTGTCTTTCGCTGTCGTAATTCTCTTTTAATACATATTCTTTTTTTAAAGGGCAAAGTAATACGTATTCTTTTGTTTTGTTGTCTGGATAGAAACCTGTTTCTCATTTGTTAGGTGGCCAGCTAGCTCCCTGGTCCCAAAGTAATTTCCCCAGACAAGACGGGCCTCTGTTCCACATCCCTCTTTTTTCATCTCTGTCTGTATTATATTAAATAAGATAGGCACTACAGAGACTTGTCAAGCTATTTTTAAACTTTTGTCACATGACATTGAATTCACATGATTTTAATCAGCCATCTAAGACATGCCGCAGCTTCCTCAGGCCTTTTATAGAACCTTGTGTGCAAAGCTACTGGTGTTGATACCTCTGCTCCACATGTCTCAAATCTCCTATTATAGTCTGAGAGAGATGAAATAAAGGAATGGCATTAATGGGGAGACAACCATTGACCACTGCAGCTTTGTCAGCCTGTCTGTGTAGCATCGAAGAATGCCAATTGCATCTCCGCTGCAGACATAGACTTAATTTGTATTGTGTGCACCCAAGCACATTCCTGTTGAGGACAATAGACAGATAGTGGTTATAGTGGCAAGAGTGAGTCATTCTGTCTAGAGTAGCGCATGGGTCATAGGGTATATGGTGTTTTTTTTTGTGTGCACATTCATGTGAATGTCTCTCTAAAAATCTCTCTCAGAGAGATTGATTTTATGTATGTTTTACCATTTGTGTTTGCCATTGATTCCTATGTTGGTCCTGACACACACATTATCAAAGCAGACACTTGAGTGTTTGCCATATGAAGTACGCAATGAGTCTGTGTTTACCAGGAAGTTAACAGTCAGTCCTTTGGCTGTGACTGACAGATCTGTTACTGTCTTTTACAGGAAAGTTTGTTGGTAATGATTTTCTCCTGGGAAAAGATTAAGCGATGAACTGGGCAGTAGACATGACATCGTTCCCATTAGGGAGGCTGATGGTTTGATTGACTCATTGAGTATAATTTACAGTTTAGCAAGTTGGGGGTGGTAATTCTCAGAAGTTAACACCACTAAATGTGTTGGTCATATGTTTGGCTTCTGCATCTAGTTTCCATGGTAATCTAAAATGTGGATGATGTGATTTCAAAACGTTTACATGGTGTTGATCTTGTATTAAGACCATACTTGGTCTCAGTGATATTATGTGTGGTTTTTATTTCATCCTTCTGTCCACTCTCTCTGTTACTTGCAGATTAGTCATAATTTCACCAAACTCTTTGTTTTGAAAACATATGTCAAAGCACCGTTATTAAGTTTAGTGGGTGCACAGTGCCCGTGAAGACCTGTCGTTTTAAAGTTTTTGAAGCCTTTTTTATGCAGGCCATCTGTGGCATTAAAACAGAAAAGGAACTTGCACTGACTTAGCATTAGGGAATTTACTTCAACGCAAGATATTTGCTAATGTTACCATACTCATCTGGTTCACTATAAAACCAAATTCAGCTTTAATTCATTAATTGATTCAAATGTCTAAAAATTTACTGATATTTTACATATCATCCCCCAGTAAATGAATAGAACAGATGAACTGAGGTCATT
The DNA here is from genome assembly GCF_000239375.1 of Pundamilia nyererei. Lineage (NCBI taxonomy): Eukaryota > Metazoa > Chordata > Actinopteri > Cichliformes > Cichlidae > Pundamilia > Pundamilia nyererei. The sequence continues at coordinate 551,776 of NW_005187526.1, forward strand.
TTAAAAATAAGGATTGGATTTAATACTGTGGTTTGTGACTGCCTGAAGTCTGTCAACCATGGATATGGTGGGATGTTTCCACCCTTCAGATGCTTGGATAGGCCTTCAGTTAGGCAACCTTCAGTTCCTGCCTGTTTGTTGGTCTCTTTGTCTTTAGCTCTTCAGTACGTAAAATCTTGTTCTACTGGACTGAGATTGAGTGACTGACTTGGCCATTGAAAAATACTCAATTTCCCTGCCTTTAGAAACTTTTGAGTCTTTTTTGCAGTTTTGGGTCATTATCCATTTGCACTGTGAAGAGCTGTCTGATCAGTTTTGCAGCATTTGGATGAATCTGAGCACAGAATATGGCCCTGTACACTTAACAGTTGATCCTGACACTTTTATCAGACGTCTAGTAGCCTTATGTGTGTCTCCAGGTGTCTCTTGATTGTAAACTTTGACAATGACGGTGATTTTAAATGTTTTTAAATTTCAACGGACAAGCACTCCTGCCTTGCTTGCCCTGGTAGAACATCACTGGACCTCACTGTATATTTACTTTGGTTGAATCCTGTGTAGATTTAACCCGAAAGTCCGGTTTAGTGTAGAGGCACTGGCACTTCTCATTGTGGATTTTTTGGATGGAATGTATTGCTTTATCTTCTTTTTTGTTTAGTTTTTTTTTCTTGAATGTGGTAAAGTAAGTAAACAGTGGTGAGGTGATCATTTATAAACCATATAAAACTTCAGCTTTAATATATGGGGAAACAGTGACATCCCACACAGCAAGTAGCCAGTCTGTCACTGAAGTTTCCAAAAAAGGCAGAAAAGAAAACACCGAACAGAAGATGGTCAGATTGTCATGTCCCAAAAATGCTTCACCAAGCCTGACCGTTTCAGTCTTCCCAAAAATCGTAAGACATCACCAAATAGTGTGGTCATTTTGGAAAAATCCAGAACACCCATATTTGACCAGTACAACTCAGTTACAAAAACATTTAAGCGGCATGATCGAAGATGTCAGAGTAAAAAACAGAGTTAATGTAGTTCAAGCAAGAGTGACTGAACCTATTTTAATATCTGTCAGATGAGTCATCACCATGGAGCCGAGCTGAATAATCGGTTGCTAAGTTATATTAGCATATTTGGACAAACATGTCACTCATCATTTTGATATAACCGGGATGTACTGTCAGACCTAAAGACATATGACTAACTTACAGTAATTTCCAAACAGTCAACACAGGTAATTGTTTGATTATTTTAATGACTAGAAAATATGTTTACTTAAAGTGTTTTATTTATCTATCAGGTCAAATAAAAATTGAGGAATTTGGATAATTGCTTGTATTTTGATTATGTTGTGACTTGAAGCCAGAGTTATTATTGGAAACTAAAAAAAACAAGACATTACCGTGGTTAAAATCTACGCACCATAAGTGACACATGGCAGAATATTTAGAGTACATCAAAGTGCTGTCAGAAAATAGCAATAGTTTGTTAACATCCACAAACTTTCAATTATTCCCATGAAGATCACTCTTTTAGCATAGTTGGAGCCTTCCAATGTGCTGGAGTGAAGCAGTGTCCATCATCTGCCATAATCACACTCTCCCCCTGAGGATTAAAGGGAAATGAAGTGAGGGTGAGATTTCAATTTCACATTTCTTTCACACTCAATACCCATCTTGGGGAATTATCACAATATAATAAATGGGTCTTCAGTTGTTTTTGGACAAAAAAAAATCTTCTGCTTCGGGCCAGCTGCTGAAAGTGAGTGTTGGAGTTTCTTGTTAAAATATTTATTTCTAGATGAGATTCATATTTAACTGCAGGCTACAGCACAACCTCTGGTTTTTGTGTGATATTTTGTAGAGTTGACATAGATATATGAGACAGTTACATGTCGGGGGGGGGTTAACAATGACCCTTTAACTTTTACTCAGTTGTCAGTTTATTTCACCTTGGCATACCGGCCTTGTCTTGTCAGTTTGCATCACTGGGCTTTTCTCTCATTTCGAGCCCTGGGGTGTATGTCATCATTTTGTTTCGTGAGGTCAGAGATCTTCAAAGTATAAAGCAGTTGTTATGGTTTGTCAACATGCCTGGGGTTGCCACAACTCATATGAAAAAAAAGTATAAAAGATGAGCTCTTTCTCTATTTAGGGTCATCTCCACGTGTTACAGTCGTCTTTTGCTTTTATTTTGCACCTTGCTCCCTACAGTATGTGTACCAATAAAATTCTATATAAAACGATACATAAAGTAAATCAAATTATTAAGCTAAGTTGACTAATTAAAGAACAGTCTGATTAATAAAAAATGTTTTTTGCCTTAAATAAAATCTTTTTTTCCCCATAAATGCTGAGTCTCTATTCAGTTGAACACGGTTGGTGTAAGGCGAGGCTTAATCCGTGTGTATAAATCGGTCACATGTGGCTGGCTGGGTTTTCTGTGTCACAACAGTTGAATACGTCACAGAGAGGCAAAACAACTTCTTATTTTTCATTCTTGTTGTCCTTACACATCCAGTTCATATGTGTCACTGCTGGGTTTTTTTTCTTCTACTGCTTGAGTCAGAGACATGATGAATTAAAACAAAAGCAGCAGTAACTGTTTGAAGTCTGAGGAGAAATGTTATTATGACTTCTTCTTTAGAGGTCAAGTTGAGCCACAGGCATGATAGAGTGCACAGAGACCGGGGGAGGAAGGGACTGAGAAGGTAAAGCAGAGAGAAGTGTTGAAATTGCAAATCCATCCTCACACATGGTGCTGACGCACGGCAGAGGTCTCCAGTGGCTTCACCATCACAAGATTTGCAAGGTTTGGGCCGTTATTGTCACCTGTCTACTCTAATGAAAGTATTATAATATAAATACTGAGTTCTAATCTGTAGGACCTGAGGTGAGCTTTGAAGTGAAAAGGTATCAGTATTAAGTCATGGGAGTAGAATGCCAAACACATTACAGTTCATTTCTCAATTTTCCTCAGATCACAATATTCTTAGCTGGGCTTGATTATGAAATTGTGTGTAATGTAGTAAAGGCTTGGTTCGGTAATATAGTTCTCCACCTTAAGGCTTAAACTTAACCTCTGCCACCTGGCTGTTAAGACCCCTCTGAGTACGTGCACCAAGTAGGAGATCTCAGAAATGTAACTCATTTCCACGCAGCTGACAGCGAGGATGACAGATCTTGTAGAGAGTGAATTCAGGGTTTGATTAAGAATGTTATTGTAAAGAAATCTGTCTTCAAACACTAAGAAAAGACTGCAGTGCTGAGAAGCACATAAGGTCTTGACCAAGGTCCCCCCGTGCCCTTTGACCTCAGGAGTAATTTGTTTTTCTTTAAACACATTGAGTAAATGTTCAGCATGTTGAAGCAACTACCCAAAGTGTAAATGTTCAAATTTTCAGTGTTTCAGTCTGGTCGCTACTCCTCTGGGGGATCACTGACCCCGAATCTCACTCTGCTGCTTGCCCCCGCCCCATCTGTCTTGATAGTCCCATGACATGCTTTGTCTTTCTCATGTTTTCTCCCCTTCCTTTTCAACTGTTGCTAGTTTGATGTTGTGCTGGCAGCAGGGTTGACACAGAGTTTCGGTGCTGTAGAAAGTCAGCCCCCCTGCCTCGGGAAGGGGAGAAGGCTTTAGATCTCCTTCTGTATTTATGATTCTGCTCCTGTATTATGACCAAAATCTGATGAGAAGAATCATACTGTTTGACAAAGGAGTTTCCTTATCATGCAGCTTTGAGCAACTTCAGATAAGAAGTGGACAGATGGTCTGCAGCACAGGTGTGATGGGCATTTGGCCAGACCACTTGGTTTTTGTACTGAATGTTTGTGGATTTAGGTGGAGGCAGCACCCAGTAAATGCTGCATCACTGCATCATGCATTAATTAAAACCCAGTCAGCTAATTGCAGTGTGTATTTTGTGTATCGGTGAAAGCAAAACAGCACTGTTCGGGCTGCCTCTTTACATATTTCTAGCCCTGCTACCATGTCGAGGCGCACAGTTTAAGGAATTATGGGGAAAATGGTTGGGGGGAAATTGTCACCACTCTAAAGTTGTTTGACTGTCAAAAGAAAGGAAAGCATCTGTTTATTACTGTTATCCTGAGCCTGTGTGTTTATACCAACCACACACATGGATGTGCTCCACACTGAAGTGATGGATATGCAGCTCAAATGGTTGGGGGCCAAAATATGTGCCTCTTATTTAGATGTGTGGAGAAAAGAGTCTTCCACATTCAACCGCACAAGTACACACGCACAAACAATCTGGTCACTACACACACTGCTGTAATAATCTTCCACATCAGCTGTTTTCCACCAGCCAGTTTATTGTGTGCGACCTTCCATTTGTGCTTCCAGCAGCAGCAGGCCTGTTCGGCAACAGTAAACAGGAACTTTGTTGTTCTTTTCCCCCCCTACCAGAATTTCCCAAACAGAGTCCTGTTGTTTACTTGCCTTTTGATCGGGGTAAATAAAGGGCAAGAAGGCTAACCTCTGATGTCTGCTAACTTCTGTCTCTGTTTTTGTGTGTATGTTCTGCTCTGTGCTGTCCTCCAGCTGCTGCACATCTGCATCGAAGGATGGGGGAACTGGCGCTGGTCAGAGGCCTTCAGCGTGGACAACGTAGGGACTCTGCTTAGGACCATTCAGTACAAAGGACGCACCGCCTCTCTCATCATCAAGGTCATACAGCTCAATGGTGTCCAGAAACAGGTACTGTCACTTTTTAGTAATTACTCCTTTACTGACTTCTTTGTTTGTAAAGATTGAAATAAAAGAAATATTACTCATTGGCCATGTAGTTGTTATGGCGGGTATTTTCCGATGAAGGTCAAAGGCTTCCAGAAAGTTAAACATCTTACTTTTCTTGTCGTTGGATCAGAGTTAATGTGAATAGATTTTAGCAGATCTTTATAATTAACTGCAGCGATAAAAGGAAAGATGGTGAACAGCATTACCAACCCCCAGATTTTAATTTGTAGAAGATTCCAGACGCAAGACTCTTTATAATTGACAAGCAATGATTTATGGCCCAGATACACCGCAGTAACAAAACAGGACCAGAGTTCTCAACATAATCAAGAATATAGGGATCCTGCAGATTATCTTGCTGCTAACCTGTTAAACATTTACACTGAAAGCAGGAACATGTTTGCTGCATTACGCCTGTTGATTTCTTCTATGTGACACAAAAGCCTGGCTTTTTTCCCAGCACTCATTTCAGGATGAGTGCTTTTTAATCTCCTTTTTTTCCCCTGCTTTTGTATGTTATGATTTAGTAGTTGCTTAGCTAACAACAGACTGTCTTTGTCAGTTTTTGTAATCTGTTTTAGAGCAATAAAACAAAAGCTTATGAACTTTAAGCCATCCAAAAACACAATGTGTCCCATCAATCCACAGAGAAGATCACAGCAAATCATAAACCAGCATAAACCAAATACATACACCAACTGTCTTTTTTTTTTTTTCGCTCTAAGAAAAGGAATGAATCATGCTGGAATTTTTCCACAAATAAAAAGCAGAGTCTTCATATTCCTGAAAATGCAGAGATGCCATCAGATTGTAGCTGTGACACTTTGTTATGTAAACAGTGTCAAGTGTCACACACATCTCCCACTCATCCTCCAGACAAAACAGACTCGGCTTCTCACATTCCTTCTACCATCTGTCCCAAACTTTGATTACATCTTGTTTCCATTGGATGCAGTGATAGAGTATGAACATTGGTCATATCCAATTCACAACAAAACCCCCAGAACGGGACGGCAGCTGCCACTACAGAGAAACGCATGAGTATACCTCAGTCTGGGTTTTCTTTTGGGAGGGTGGAGTTCGTCCTCAGCGCCACACCATGTCCTCTCCGTTACCCTCTTTCTTGCTTCTCTATGGTCTTTCATTGTCACCTTTTTAGTGTTCATATTGGCACCTATTGTTAGAAAAGTTTATAAAGTGTATATTAATCTCCCTCATACAAGCCCATGCGCACATGCGTCTGCACATGGATGCGTGATTGGGAGAACACTTGTAAAAGCACGTGCATTAGGCCTGCTACTGAAAATTACTGTCAGGATCACTTAAGCCATTGATTATTTTTTGATCAGTGGTTCATCTTTAACATGGAAACAGTGAGTAAAGCTTCATGTTGTTTCCATTACAGTGTGTTCAAAAAGAGAGGTGAAACAAAAAAAAATATTTTTCTCTATGAAACCAGCTTTCTCTCATTTTTGGTATGTGCTGATATGATAGTCTGTAGTTAAATGGAAAAGAGAGTTTTTCACAGGACTTACGAGCCATGTGCTGTTAATTAAATGGTCTTGTTTAACTGATCATTGGCAGCTCCGAAGCATTCATTGCCGCAATCCTCCCAGAAGCAGACATCCCAGCAAATTCATCGAGTGCAGTGCTTGAAGAACTACAAAAAACCTTCAAAAGCTGTATCTCAAACTCTACGGACATCAATTAGCATGTTAAAGGTTAAAGTTCGTGACAGCACAATTAGAAAAATACTGAACACGTATGGTTTGTTTGTTAGGGTTGCTTGGAGAAAGCCTCTTCTTTTCTGCTCTTCTCTCTGAAAAAGAACATGGTAGCAAAGTTACTATGTTTCAATTGCATTTGAACACTCTGCAGTACTTCTGGAGTCGTGTCCTTTAGACGGAGAAGACCAATGTTGAGATGTCTGGTCCCAATGCCCAGGATGACACATTTGGTTGTGTTTGGTTTACCATCTGTCAAGCACAGTGGTGGAGGGGTGATGATTTGGTCTTATTTTGTGGACACAGGACCCGGGCACCTTACAGTCAGTGAGCTGTGAGGTCATCTGTCCAACAGCTAAAGCTTGGCCCAAATTGGGTCATGAAACAGGTCAATCTACAGACGGAGTGAAACAGAGCAGAATCGCTGGTCCAGTCAGAACTCAACCGGATTGAGGGTTTTTTTTTTTAAACTCACTGATTTATTTATTTATTTTTAATTGGGAATCCAGATTTTCCATGCACATGCATATACTACAAGTTTTTTTTAAAAAGCACAATAAGATGTTCCACACACAGAGTACAGTATGTGTGTGTGTGTGCGCGTGCACATATGTGTTTACATTGATTCACACATAAGTCATTTCCGTTCCGTTCAGTAGAGATTGTCTGATGTAAGGGTGTGTGTCTGTGTGTCACCTTTGAGATGTGGAATAAAATGCAAATTAAGATGTGAATGCAATGGTTTACACATCATTTAAAGTAAAAATACTGCAAGAAAGAGAAAGTTTTTTTAACACACCTCTTAACTTCTCTGTTTTGACGTTATCATTACATTCTTTTTTTATTCCTGTTTAGTACAACATCCAAAAACTTGTAAAAATGGGGGATGTATATGAATTGTTAGTGATCTTAAACTGTAAGGCAATGAGGAAAGTTACCCTTTATAAAACAGCTGGGAATCGGAAATTATTCAGGTAGAAGTCAAAGCTGATCTTAGTTGGAAGGCGTCTTTTTGAAAACCGTGACTTTCCTACATTCCCAGTGACATGTTGTAAAACTTATCTCATAATTATAGAAGTTAATTATAAGGCACTAAACATCTTTATTTCTAATTTGGACAATTCTGTCATACAACCCTCTCCCCAGGTAATAATCTGTGGGCGGCAGGTCATGTGCAGCTACCTGACTCAAGACATTGAGCTGCGAGTGGTGCAGCACTACGTGGGGCCCGATAGCCAGACGGTAGTCAGGGAATACTGCGACTGCCTGGAAGCAGGAGCCAAGCTGCCATCCTATGTGCTGGAGGATGCAGAGATGACAGAGCTGTGTGTAAGGGCTCGAGGAGACGATGAGTGGTCACAGGATGTTCAGCTGGAACGGAGGGATAAGAGCAGCAGCAGCTTTGTTGTACAGGTAACACAAGTAGAACTTTAAGTAAGCCTTCCACATGTCCAGTAAAGCTTCCCACTTAGTTTCCCAGAGTCTTGTCTGTACATGTCTTTACGATCAGAAGCTACATCAGTTACAATTTGTTGCGTGTGCATACTAGCAGATTAAAATGCACACGCGTGCTCCACTGTGCCTGGAGCACGCGTGTGTGTCCAATTGCAAGCTGTTGAATGTGCTAGCCGTGCACACAAAGTTTCTCTCACACATTGCTCACACCACTACTTCTGACTGGCTCTCCATCCACACAACATGTTTGGAGCCAGTGACTGGACCACCAACTGTGACCGGATCCTCTTCTCCTGGGTGGCCACAGTGGCAGCGCTTCCATGCTGCTACTCACTGTTAGAGAACAGATTGAGATCTTCCCCTCAGATAGGCTTACAAAGACCCTGCAACCCATAACCCAGCCATGTTGAGAGGTAGAAAATACTGTTTATGCTCTCTCATAACAACGTTAACCATAGACAGGAAACACTAGCTGATATGTGGGCACAGGGAAAGGCTTTGAAGGCACTTTCACACCACTGGATAAGCGCCAGCTCCATCCCTGCTGTTCTTGCGCTTGCTCTTTATTTTTCTTGTGCTTTTTTCCCTGCTGTTCTTGTATTTGTTCTTTATTTTTGTTGAACTGTCTTTCTTTGTCTGCCTCTCTCTTTTTTATTTATAAGCCTCACGCTGTTAACAGCTAGCCATCTACCACTCCAGCTCCTGTGTATGTGTGTGTGTTTTGGAAAAGGGGGTCTGAACATCTCTGACTGCACTCCAGCATGCACTGTTATCTTTTTTCGTAGGATCAGCGATTCATTGCACATCTGGATGGCTGGCTCCAAAGGAGAGAGCTGCCTGAACTAGTAGCTGGGTTCTTAGATCTCTCTATCTGTGCCTGTCTCCTGCTATTTCACTCGCTTGTTTCCTCCCTGCCTTTTACCCTCTCGCCCACACACTGCCTCACTCATCTATCTTCTAGTTAACTCCTTTCTTTACTTCATCGTCTGGCATCAAGCCTTTCCACCTGTCCTGCATCCCTCCATTTTCAGTGTTTGTCTTCTTTTTTTCTTTTTTTTTTATCTGCCTGATGATTCCCTGTATCAGTAATCCATCTGAGGTATCTCCTTTTTCATATCTCATCTTCCTCATCCTTAAATCTTATTTTCAACATTTTTTAAACGTGAGCTTTAGAGAAAGCACAGAAGGTCATCGCGACTTTATCCCAGTGGTGAGCATTTTTTACTTGATCACTGTAGAGCATCTGTTTGCCAAAGTTTTACTCCCTCATCCAAATAAGTCTATTTTGCAAGGGTCTGTATATTAAAACTGAATGTTCACCCTGTCTCTTTGCTCTGCTCTGCTGACCCTACCAGTAAATGAAGTCCCCAGGCTGTCATAAACTAAACCGCTTGTAATGTGACTTGGCATCCCAAGACTTTAATGAGGAGTGAAGAGTAAATGGGACAAACACCAGTGACACATTAAGAGTGCTTAGTGTTTGGTGGGCACATTCTCAGCCTTTAAATCTTGCAAAGATTTAACTGACTGTAATGGGCCACTATCTGGCACTAACAGTTGTCAGTCCTCACAGCCATAGTATTGTGTTGCAGGGCTTTAGGGAGACTTAACATTTAACTGCTGAAAGAAGCCAAGAAACAAAGATTTTTAGGACAAAACATCATTGATGGAGGCAGTAAATATCATGCCAGGGGGTAAAAAAGGAGCAAAAGCATTAAAGTTTATCCAGTTTATTCATATTTTACATCTTAACCACCCGTGTAAATTTTAAATACAAGCATGTGCCATTATTAGAAAAAAAGATTATTATTAAAAAAGTATTAAAATAAAGGTCATTTTGAATTTGATGGCTGCAACAGGTTTCAAAAATGTTGGACTAGGGTAGCTTCCCCTTTTCCTTTAACAACAGTCTGTAAAGGTCTGGGAACTGAATAGATCAGTTGCTGGACTTCTGGGTCGTATTTTTCATTTCGTGGTGCGTCAAATGTTGTCAACTGGAGAAAGATCTGGAGCACCGGCAGGCAGCCGGACTTTTTTACTGTGAAACCATGCTGTTGTAATAGATGCATATGCAGTTTAGCATTGTCTTGCTGAAATACACAAGGTTTTCCCTGAAATAGAGGTTATATGGATGGAAGCATAAGTTACTCTAAAACCTTCTAGCATTCATGTTGCCCTTCCAGATGTGCAAGGTACCAATTCTATAGGTAATAATGCACCCACATACCATCAGATTCATCCGACCACAGAGCAGTTTTGCCTCAGTCCATTTTAAATGAGCTTTGGCCCAAAGAAGACACTGGCATTACTGGCTCATGTTCACATATGGCTTCTTCGGTGCGTGATAGAGTTTTAACCTGTGTTTGTGGATGGCACGATAAACTGTGTTCACAGAAAATGAATCTGGAAGTGTTCCTGAGCTCCTGCAGTGATTTCCATGACAGAATCACTCCTTTTTTTACTCCTGAGGGCCTAACCAACACAGGCATCTATTATTGATTTTCAACCTTTTGCCTTGCTCCCTGAGATTTCTCATGATTCTCTAATTCTTTTGATGATACTGCATGAAATATTCATAATCTTCATAATTTTACATTGAGCAACATTATTCTGAAATTGTTACACAATTTATCGATGCATTTTTTTTGCAGATTGCATAACGAAGCCCATCTTTTCTTCTGAGAAATCCTGCATTTTTGTATCCACTCACATTACGGCCCTGTTGCCAGTTAACCTAATTAGTGCAAAATGTTCCTGCAGCTGTTTCTTTTTAGTACCAATTAGTTTTCCGGTCTTTTGTTGCCCTCTGCTAACTTTTTTGGGACGTGTTGTAGCCATTAAATTCCAAAAGAGCCAATATTTTTCTTAAAATGGTGCATTTTCTCAGTTTAAGCATTTAATGTTTTCAGTGTTCTGTTGTGAATAAAATATGAGATTATGAGATTTCATTTGCATTTTACACAGCGTTGCAACTTCCCATCAGTCATAAAAGGCTCAGGGGGAAGTGTCATCATCCCACTGGGTGGGCAGGCAGCCAGGCGGGTGGCATGAACACCCAACACATAGATCAAGAATGAGGCGACATAGAATTTTCAAATTCATATCATAGGAGCATTTGTTAAAATGCTCAATCTAGTTCAAATATGACCAAATAGCAAAGTCAAGGTCAGAGGTCAAGTTTGTTGAAAATCCTTCAGGCTTCTTTGGTATTGATATCTTCTAACAGCTAGTTTGTTTCCTTTCAGGTGCCTTGTTCTAATGGCTCATTGCTTTATGTTCTGTGCACGCTCATCACAATCGAACCCAACTCTCATATGCAGCAAAGAGTGGTGAGCATCTGTTACAATATTTACCGTTACAGAACATTTTAAACCTTTTTGTTTTGATCTCTGGGAACTAAGTAATTATCCAACACTTAAGATTAAGAACTTTACATTTTTGGTGTAATCATTATTTTTCCTGATTTAGTTTTCCTCTCATCAGTTTGTCTTTTCATTGATTGTTCTGTATGAAAACCATGTTCCAGGTGGTTTTCAGTCCACTGTTTGTCATGAGGAGCCACCTGCCGGACTCTCTAATCGTGCATATAGAGAAGAGGAGCCTCGGACTGCGAGAAAGCCAGCTAATACGTGGACAGGGTCACCAGGAGCCCCTGCTAAACACGGAAGCTGACCTCACCCACCATCTCACTTTCCAAGCCAGGTAAAAAAAAAAAAATGCATTGGTCCAAAAAAGGACATAGTAGTTCAAGTAATGTCTAATACCTTTTAATGCTTAAGATCTATGAAACACTATATAACACACCTCAGCTTCACAAACATGTTACATGTTACAATTTCTGCACATCTGACATCCCTCCTAATGATGGTGGTAGGCTCTTGCGACGATGCAGTTTAACCTCATATTCTTGTCATTTGGTCTTAACCAAAACTATTCTCTTCCAGCAGACATTTTCAGTGGCCAATTTAGTTGTTGTAGTCCTTTTGCACTGCCTTTATTGTGCACTGCCTAGACAAAAAAAACCTCACCACATGGCAAATAGGTGAGCACCTTCCAGTGGTTTTTAGGTGTAGGTTTAGCAACTTTATGTGCCTAAAAATACTGAATGACAGGGTTTTTCAGTGTATTTTTCTTTCTCATGACAGTGGCAGGATTTGTCAAGATCAAATTGTGAAAGAGTGGTTCAGGGAGCATGACATATAATTTTCACACATAGCCTGGGAACGCACACAGAACCAACACACAGAGGAAGCCACCTTGGCAAGCAGCTGACACATAGCTTCAATTCTGACATTTTAGGCGGGGCCGTCATTGCACCTCATTTAGATAAAGCCCCAGCAAAGCAGGTTTTTTTTCAGTAGTTTGTGTGTGTAGAAATAATACTTTTTTTATGTCTATGTTTGCATGAGGTAAAAAATGTATGCGCACTAGCCCGGTGTCTGTGTGTGGTCCGTGCCTGTCATTGTCTTGGTTAGAAATGTGCCAGTGTAAGTGTGACAGATGCCACTTCATCATGGGCAGAGGCTGTCACATACATCATTGCTACGCCTATTACTCGCCCCAGTTTGTCCTTATGTGTTTGCACATATTTCCCACAGCCTCTGTGTAAGAAACCAATAACTGTACAATTTATCATTGTAGCCAAGTCCATCAAAGAAATGCTAAGAAATTCATTTGTATTTTATCTGTTTTATCTAGCATCACCACTACACCTCATTTCATGTCACATATATATGTACATGGCATGTGTTTTGGCGCATGGTGTCGTTCAGTAACAGAAGTGTTTATGCTTCAGTGTGTGTGGCCCCAAGGGAAATGGCTACCACATGCACATATTGTTTTGTTGTTGCTTCTACTATATTTGTTATCTTTCCAAATGTAATTTAAGTTGTTTTATGCAAATACATAAGGGGGGGTGCTGGGTGGGGGGGTCAACCTTTTGGTAGCAAGTGGTGGTGATCTGAATAAACAGAGTAAACGTTGAGTGTAATTGACTCTCCCTGAGAGATTTTTTTTTTTTTTGCTGTAACTGTTGTGTTTAGATATCTGGTCACAAAGTTTGTTTTGATTTCAGCTGCCATAAAGGAACCGCAGTGGCTGTACAGTGACTGGGAATGTATTTGGCCCCTGCTGTTGAAGATAAATCCTTTTCAGTTGTACAAAAAGCAAGCTCAGAAAGAACTAAGTGTCTTGTCTTTCTAGATTGCAACCACAATGCTCCTCGTGTTTACGATCCGTCCGCTGCCTAAACCGTTTCAAACCGCACAAACTTGCATACTCTCCTCTCCTGTCCCCCGCAGCTCAATCCATCCCTCATCCCTCTCCATTCTCATAAGCACACACTACAAGCCACAATTGTAAACATACACACATTTCGTACAGATGCACACAAGGCCCCCCTTCCCCCCGACCCCAAACCCCTAGGACAGATCCAGTCTGTTCGCTGGTCAACAGCTCATCTTTCCTTCCTGTAATTACGCATAGTTGTGGGCTTTAATGGACGAGGTAGAGAACAGAGCTGTGGTCTCCGCACAAGAGACACAGACAAGTCTTAACCAGAACTCTTATGTCCTGCTCTCCTCGTTCTGGCCACCACATTAGAAGATCAAGAGCTACAATCAGAAGCCTCTTCCAGTTTTCCCCCTCAGGAACTGCTCTGGATGAGAAGCTTCCCGTCAACACCTTGTCCCTCTCGTCTGTCTTGCCCCAGATCCATAAGCAATAGCCCCTGTGTTCCCTTTATAGCACAATGGGCTCTATTAATAAACTACTGCTCTGGGGTAAGGGGCTGCTTTGCTTTGGCCAAGTGGAACTGGATGCTGCCCAGATAAAGAGAAGAAGTTATTAAACTGTTGGATTTTTTTTTCTCTTGTTGTTGCAAAGCCATAATTGACCAGTGTCTGGGACCTAGGTATTCAGTGGGGTTATTTACTGCCATTTAGCTTTTTTTCTCTGATCCTTATGAGTTAGTGTTTGTAAGACAAGACTGCATGTCATGAAGAGGAGTCCATAACAAAAGGCAGATTGAACCCGCTTCAAGGTTTCAGGGCAAAAGTGGAGTGTAGCTAGGGGTCACTTTAATTGCATCGAAAAGAACAATGGGAATAGTCAGATGTTGTCAAAGGATGTCTTGTTTTATAGTGAAATAAAGTATATTTGAATTGTTTCTGGTGTAAAATAACATACTGCCAAGCCAGATTTGCTGGTAAAAAAAGATTTTGTGTCACAGGCAGCGCCTTTATTTGTTTACTTTTATCACACTTTCACTGAACTTGATATCTCCTAATCTTTGAGTTAAATCAGCTGTGTCTTGTGTCTTATCAAATCTAGGGTGTCTACTTTCTCCATGAACACACGTCACAGTCACACGCTGTTTGAGGAAATTGTAATGATTTTATGTTTGTGCTTTCTCTCTTTAGGGAAGATGAAGATGCTTCGCACTGCGCTGTGCCCATCTCCACCAGCCTAATCAAGCAGATACTGAATAAGACCGGACACGAGGACAATCCAGAAAACATCTTGGCTGATTTCTATGGTCCAAAGAGAAGCAATGAGCCTCCATGGCCGTATCTCCTCAAAGACGCTGACAGGTACTCTTTGCATTGCACTGGCTGGTAGATTTGATGTGGGATATATGTTTGCAAGGGTACAAAGTGCTGTGAATATTTCTTTACCGGCAGATGTTTTTTTTTCATTCTCTACTTAAAAAGAGTTTTCTTTCTGTTCATTAAGACACCTCGTGATCTTTTTAATAAGTAGCATCAATAACTCTTTTTCATCCCTGTCATGGCTCTTTTGTGGCTAGCATTAAATTTAAAGTTTCATAATACGCAGCCCACCAGTGTGTTATTTTTCTAATGCTTAGCTTCTTACAGCATTCCTCCTCAAAGCAGAGAGTTGTGCAAGCGAGCCTTTATTGAAAGAAGCTTCTTTTTATTGCTCACTCTTTGTTCTCATAATAAAACGGTTAACTGCAAAGACAATGCAGAGCCATGCATCAGACATTAGCAGCAATACCACTGCTGTCCCCACAGACCGGAGATTAAGGCTGTCATCCTGTCACAGTCCCACTTTCTCACACAAGTGAGAGGGTCTTGCATTTGGTTATGGCTTGGCCCATCTCTGCAGAGCATGCATCGTATATACACTTGTATGTGTATGCCTGCACTTGTGTAAATGTGGCCCGTGGATGAGTTTACGTATAGTGTCAGGCAGAACACACATGGGAATCTGTCTACAAATGTCATTCTGGGAATCATCTTGATAGCAGCAGTAGGAGACGCAGCCACATGCTCTCCCACAGGCTCCAAGTTACAAAGAGTCCCAGCGGATCTGCTGGACATGTGGGCCATATGTCTGCTTGTGGTTGCCTTGGTTTCCCTACACTTGATACATATGCAAACACACACACACAGATTGTTGCTATGCACATGTGTGTATACACACTTATACCATTGTGTTGCACTTACACCACCGTACACATCGCTCACCTTTAAATGTCACACACTGCGTCTGTGTGGAGGGCTGGTATCGGGTGTTAGGTTTCTCTTTGAATCGGGCCTCTCTATTTTTCCTGAGAGACAAAGTCCAAGGCCAAAGCTCACTTCCCATCATAGAAAGCGGCAGTTTGTCTAATCTGTGAAGGAGCATCGGGAAAAATGTTGAGGGAAAAGGGGGATGTCATTAGGATTAATAGCTCTGATTGCTGTCTTTAAACACACTCAAAACTTGGACAGAAAGCTAAAGCCACAGTTTAATTTGTATATTATTCTTTAATGCTGATAATAGTGATAGAGTTTGCTGTTTGGAAATAGTACTCTGTCTTCCTGGCACAGTCAAGAAACCAGACCAACACCAAGCAAGCTCCTTGGCAGGCAGTGTGTAAATATTGTGCCTTAAAAGGGCAAAGGAAGTTTGAAGTGGTAAATGTTTTTTTTTATTCTCTTTGTTGGGTTTTTAAAGGCAGTGGGGCACCTCCATAATCATTAAAAAAAAACACCTTTTTGTGGTGCACTCGAGCTGCTATGTGTACGGGTTTTGAGAGCAGCAGCCTCTCAAAATTCACACTTTTAAAACCCTAATCTCCAGAATCACTGGGGTTAGACTAAAGCTGCTGAGCACATTATTTTCCATTACAGTTTTGTGATCTCTCCAGTATGATTTATGAGCCCTGCACTTTTTTGTCTCCATCCGCAAGGTCAGTGGTGCATTTAACCACACACACACTACCATAAACACCAGTAAATGGTAAAGAAAAGCTGTTCCCAGTGTTTTTGGTCCCATTTCACTGCAGTCAGTCTTTGGGTTTGTGACAAGTTTGAGCTGACAGGTTGGTAGGTTGAGCAGAGTCCAGGCGGCCTTGTGGGAGAGAGAAGACTGGTTTGCCTTTGATGGCTTTGAACTTCAGAGTAAGTCTGAGTTTGTTTGGTTCTCTTCTGGCACTCAGCACTGTTTAGGGCTCACAAGATGATGATTACCATGAAATGAGTGCCGTGTCAGTGAATTAGTGGAAAAATGAGTCTGTCTGTCTGCCTGTTTGTCTGTGTCTCAACATGCCCATGTGTGATCCCAAATGTCTTGTCAACTGTTCTCTGGATCTGTTTGTATTGCATAACTTGTTTGCAGACCACTTCTGTCTGTGTATTTGTTTAGCTTGTGTGACTGCTGTCAGTACATTATTGGTCAGCACGAGGTGTGATCAAAAAGTTCTGAGAACAAGAACAAAAAAAATCAAAAGCCTTTCAAGATTTCAATTTGGCGTATCTCACGTTCGAGGTCAGTGACTCATTACACCACTGGACTGTTTTCAGCAAAGCTGCTATTTTTAGATCTCTCAGTGGAACTGAGAGGAATGTCTCTCAGCACTTGAGCAGCTGCAGTGGGTGCTGGTACTCCTTCCACGTCTCAAAATGGCGATCCTGCAGCTTAACGTTCATCTGAGCTGCCACTCCGAGTCCAGATGATTTTCTCTGAACGTTCTTCCTCAGACACTTCAGTGCGCTACAGCTCTGCATCGATAGTCTCAGCCGGGGGTCGAATTCATAATACACAACCCGATCAACGCTGGGGAAAAATGACGAGCTTGCTCTCTGTATCGCTCCTCACCTCACACCTTAACCCTTCACACAAATGTTGGACCTGTTTGTTTGTTCTCTGCTCAAATTTGAGATCTATGGTGACATCACAGTCAGTGCACACAATCACTGATTATAAGCACAGTTGAAGTGGTTAGAATGAGACAACCAGGAAACTGTCTAGAAATAGCAGGAGCCTTGGAAGCTGCCCAATCTGATATGTCAGATTTGCCAAATTTAAACCATGTAAGGTTTCCATTTTTATGGAGTGTTTTGATAAAGTTGATCATTAAGACTGAAAGGGTGAGACATTTAATTCTTATACGGTGCAGCAGTGCTTAAAATACTTTAGTGTAAAATGATGCAAAGCTTCGACTCAAGTGACCATTTTCCTCAAATCAACTTCTCCATACTGGGATTCTGCTGGAGCGATTTATCCAAGAAGTGTTCTCTTCCAACAGGTCAGTGCTCGAGCCTCTTGCACAATGGGACAGTCCTATGCAGGTGAAGCTCTCCTGCTGGAAACCTGGTCTAAACACACTCCTGGTGGAGCTGCTCCCCTGGGCCTTACTGGCCAATGATTCCCAATGGGATCTCTGGCTTTTTGAGGGAGAGACCATCGTACTGCAGATACCAGCCGGCAAGGTCATTGTACCGCCCAACTTCAAGGTAGAGTGCGACAAGATCTTTGTATGCATATGGGAGTATGTAAATGTATATGGGAGTTGTTTAAACACTCAAAGCTACAAAAGATAAAAATGGCCCTAAAATCTCCTTATATTCCACAGATTCTGTATCATAGCCTTAAAGATCAGTAAGAGTCCAAAACAAAGTGTCAAACTTTCATTTATTACTTATTTTTCTTCAGCAGAAGTACATTTCCAGTAAAACTCATTCTTATTTTGAAAGACATTAATAGACTGTATTGTACTTGCCAACGTCTTTGTGACATCATGACAATAGTCGTAATAATTCAGCAAATATATATTTTGACATCAGGACATGGATGTCTTTTTGTGGCATTAAAGCCATTATTATGGAACCAGCTCTTTTCTCACTTCAGTCTCGACTAATAAGCACAAAACCTGAGATCATTCACCAGAGCTGCATTACAACAATATTCCCTGCCTAAGTCTTTAACTGCGGCCAAGCTCTGTCACCGTATACTGCAGGCATGCATTCTCACTGGCTTCTGAGATCAGAAAGAACAGCCTGCAGATGGTTTTCCCCCTTTGGAACGTAACACACACACACATACGCACATTTCTCTGTCAGAAACCCAGCGCTAGGCGGGAAGGCAGTGTATCAAAGAACAAGACCTAATATGGTTCAGCACGAGGAAACAAAATAAAAAGTTGTAAATGTGTAATAGCCTGTGAAATAGAAACAAATACATCGTTGTTTCCATAGCAACCTCCTATTTATCATGGAGCGACACGTCGAGAGAAGACAGTTGCAGCTGCAACTCTCACACCGGATTGGTTTAATAGGAGAAGGCTGGTGTTTTGATCACTAGTAATGAATTCATACAGTACTTTGCGAGGACTGTATGAATTGATATACAGGAGCACTTAGTTGAGCTTTTTGGAGAGAAGTCACAGCTTCAAATTTGATAGTAAATTTTTTGATGCTTCCTTCATTCTCTGTCTCTTGTTGTCATTCTCTAACCTGAACTCCTGTTCATTGCAATCCAGGAAGCATTCCAGATTGGTATCTACTGGGCCCAAACTAACACTGTCCACAAGTCTACAGCCCTGAAACTAGTTCATGACCTAACTTCTCCTCGGTGGAAGGAGGGATCAAGCTCAGAGGTGGTCACTCTGGATGAGGAGGGATATGTTGAAGCTGACATCACACTGGGAGCCTTCCCTGGTAAACAGAAGGTGAAGGAAACGTCAAAGCTTTTTTTAATATACAGTCGCTCACTGGGAAAGTGAAATAGTTTGTTAAAACTGAAGTGAAGTTTAGGCATATTTGTCAAGAAATGTTTTTAATTTGGGGGTTTTGTCCATATATCTTAGGTTTATTTATTTTCTGCCAGTTATTGAATTACATTGTGGTTTTTTCTTTCTTTTTTCTTTTCTTTCTTTCTTTTTTTACAAAGCCATAATGTGGTTTGAATCAAAAAGTTCTGATGAATTATTAGGGAGGCAAGTGGAAAAGAATACATAATTCTTGAAGAAATAATTGTAATATATTTCCCAAATCAACAGAGCTCCTACCAGCATGAGAACTCACCGGCTAATTCGATAGATACACGTTTAAATGCTTTTTGAAACAAATGTCTAATCAGCCAATCACATAGCAGAAATTCACTGTGCTCAGGCACGTAGACACGGTCAAGTGGATCTGCTGAAGTTGAAACCAAGCATCAGAGTCTAGAAGACAGGTCATTTAAGTGACTTAGAATTGATGCCAAGTGAACTGGTTTTTCAGAAACTGCTGATGCACTTGGATTTCCACAAACAGCCACCAGTGGGTTTACAGAGAATTATGTGAAAAAGAAAAAGCAGCCAGTGTTTAGCAATATCCTGGGAAAAAATAACAAAGTTGGAGGCAATGGTGAAATTAGAAAGGCAAAAAACATGTGCATCTCTGAACACACCTCCTTGACATTGGAAGCAGGTACCACACGCAGTGCCGCTCCATCCTGAGAACTGTAAAATAAGGCTACGTTTAAACACGTTTCCCTGTCTGATGAGTCTCAATCTCTGCATAGGGACAGAATATGGAGCGTTGACAGCATGGATCCATCCTGCCATCTATTCACCATTTGTCGTCCTCGTGACCACATGATGACTTACAGATCTCACAAGAAGCAACGTTGTTACTTTCTTTAATCATTTATCGCTGACAGCTTATTGCCTGTTCTTTCCTCCGTAGCTGTGTCAGTTCTGTGTGTCATCTGTGGTGAGACATGGCATCCAGATCTTGCAGATAGAGGACAGGACAATTCTTGTCAACAACACTCCTTACACTATACACTACAGGCCCCTGCTGAGTGACCACGCACTGGCAGCTGATGACCAGGTAATTTGAATGCATGCTTTTTCCTGTCATAGGGAGGGAATGAAGGTTTCTCTGAATTCGGTTTATCATCTTTCACTTAATGAGCTGAGAATTTTGGCAAATGTTAAAATGTGAAACACAGCAATGCAGGTTCAGTATATTTTTGGTATGTTTCAGACTAGACAAGGACAATTCATCATACATCACAACACCTGACCACATCCTCAACTGTTAGCTCTTACTCTAAAACGGTGTAAATGTTTGGCCCAGAGTTTCATTTCACAATGCTACTTTCTATCCTTGTGGCATTTGTGTGTGCTTATGGTCCTGCGTCATGTCTCTCCTGTCTGCCTGCTCAAGTTCCTGAAGCTTCAAACATACATTTTATTCCCCATGCACATTGCAAACGCAGTGTGTCTACCCCAGCACACATACCCTGGGATGTTGCAAGCCGTTTTCCATCAGATCATGTCCCAAACCTTCCCCCAGCCCCCTCTCTCCCTCTGCCGTTCTCACCATGTGGCAATGGCACTTCATAGGGACATTAGACAAACACCCAGAATTGGATGCAGGTTTCCTTCCTGCTTTCATCTGCTGCTTGTCCCTAAAGAGGGCAACAATGTTGTGATGTCATTTAACAAGCTTTCAGATCCCCTTATGGAAGGATGGCAAAGCTTGCCAGTTGCCACTAATTGACTGAAAAACCTTTTAAAAAAAGAGCTTAAGAAACTAAAGAGCGGGCGATGGGCTTAACAATAACACAGACCGCAAACAAGGCTAGGAATGCCTTTCTAGTTTGTCTATTCATCATGCTTAGAGCCTAATCCCTGTAGTCCTATACTACACACTGCTCACTGGCTGTTAAGCCAGCACAGCAGGGCTTCTCTGCTACCAATTTAGCTCTAAGCTCAGTGGGAGAAAGAATAGAGTAGAATAACAATGTGGTTTTACCATGTATCTTTTGTTGTAATCACTTGCATCTTCTTCGCTCTCTGGCTTTCTTTTCTTCTTGGCCTTTGTGTCCCATCTTATATCCTGTTTTCTGATCAGATGTTTGACCATTTCTCCTCTTTATTCTCATTTGCTCATGTCACCTTGCCCTCTCTTTTTGTCTCTTTCGTTTTCTATCTTCTTCCCCCCTCAACCGGCAATTAATTAAAATCCTAACAAGAATTAATTTCCCTTTTCCCCCCCCCCAAACGCCCTTTTTATAATATTTATACTATGTACTCTTCCCAGATCTGTGAGATACCAGAGACGGCCACGTTCACACTCCTTCCCCCTGAGAATTCATCCCAAGCCAAACCGTGCTCAGTGCCATGCTGGGACCTCCTCCAAACCAGCATCCAGGGAATGGTGGAGTTCCCTTTGCCACTCAGACACATGCTCTTCAGCTTGTTTCCAAGGCCTGACGCCGGTGTTGGATCTGCAGCATGGAGCCTTCCCGCTCCCATCCGGCAAGACTTCCCCAGGCAGAGTTTATCTGTTCCCAGGGAACCAGACTCAGGGGGTGGCCTGAGCAGCAGGTGGGTGAAGCAGAACATTTGCGGTTTGCTGGCCGTGACAGTCCATTTAGAGCTGGGCACCGAACCCCAGCTGGCACTAGACATAAAGAGAGGAGACACTGTAGCTAGTCACACTTTGTTACGCACTGATGATGAAGCAGGAGGAGAAATCCCCTCAACATTTCCACTGTCAGTTTATCAGCTGCTCTTGTGCAATTCATCCATCTGAATTTCGTGTTGTTTTTCTCTTCTTTTAATCTAGTGTAGCCCATTTAGATAGCTGGTTGGATGGCTTTCAGGGACTGAACACACAGTGATATATACACTTGGTGATAAATAGCTCATGAATGGACAATTTCGTTTTTTACGGATACACCCGTATGATTTGGTGATAAAACTGGCCAGCTTTAGTTCATTTTCTTCATTTGTGCATAATTGTATGTGTAGTCAGACACACAGATATAAACACAAATACAAACATGGACACACACACACAGTGATGATGCATTGCCTGGGTTCAGTTAGGGCTCTGCCCCTAGATGCATTTAGAGATTTGCAAATGGACATTGCAATAATGTGACGTTTGACGTGTTGACGGGTGTGTGACTGCTTATCTGTGTGTGGTTAGAAAGGGCTGGGATGTGAGCTGTCTGCAGACAGTTTATTTATGGGTTTATTGCCCTGTTATGGCCAGAGCTGAGGTGGAGGTACATCATAGATGTGATTTGTCGGTCTGTCCATTTGTCTGTCAGCAAGATTTCCCAGAAAAGGATGACTTCATGAAACTTGTATTCAGTTTTGGGCCGATCCAAACAATTTCTTCAAATTGCCCTTTTACCTTATTCATGTTATTTTTTCATGCAGAGCAATAGTCCTGACCTATCAGGAGCACCTTGGAGTGACATACATCACCCTTAATGAGGACCCTTGTCCCCGCATGCTAATCCACAACAAGTGTCCTATCCCACTGCTTTTAAAGGAAAATGTCAAAGGTAAGCAGGGCACCTTCTGGCTACACTGGAAACCTCTACTCTGTGTTTTAATAAGCCTTGTGGTTAAACTCACAATTTTTCTCTTGCACGTTTTTTTTCCTCTCTTTTGTTTCACAGAAACTCCAAGGACTGAGGTGTACTGTCGTGCTCTGCCTGCTAACTGTTCCCTGCACCATGAACTCTATTACCACTTTTCCAGTTTCCCAGAGTGCAAGCAGAAAGAGATGCTGCCCACATTGCTGCTGAAAAACACCTCGGACCACAGCACCACCGACTGGACAGACCCCATAGATATCAACTGCCCTGGCACTCAGGTAAAAGAGTAGTAATTGAAGAAATGTACCACTTAAGTCATTCCTCCTCCTAGTGATAGAGCAATCTGAACTTTTGACCTAAACACACAGAAACACCTTTCCTAACACCACAGATGTCAGTGATAACAAAACCTCAGGAGCAGCTAGATGGAGCCAGAGTTCATTATGTTTTGCTGGTAATGAAGATTAGCCCCGTCACAGTCTTGTGACTGATGATGATGATAAAATACAAGCACCCAGGTTTTCACTTATTTTTCTTTTAAATTAGCTTCGCATTAGGAAAACAAGTTAACAATTAAGCTTGGTTTGTGTGGCTGATCCATTACAAATGAAAATCAGGTTTTAGAGGTATGTCGGAACCTTCTTCACGCAACATTAGTTTTTCGTTTTGTGCGTGTTCTGGGGTTAAATGGTGATCCGGGGTAAGAATGTTCGGTCTGGTCTGGGGTAGTAATGTAGGGTTAGCAAAATGTTAAGGAGCAGTATGTGTAATGTTTACTGTTGTGTCTAGGCAGCTGTGGGTTGGCGGGGGTGGGGTGGTTGAGGCTCTGTATCTCTGGTTACCGTGAAGTCTGAATTTGACCTGTGTGGTAGGGGTGAGAAGTCAAAGGCTAGACTTGTTATGACTGCTTAGCCAAGCGTTCAGCAGTGATCTACTTCCTTTCTTCACATGACTGTGTGATGACTCTGAACCTGGAGTGGCATAGGTTAAAGTCAGACACGTGTAACTTCTGAAACACACACATACACACACTGACCTGAGCTAGAACTGTGTAAAAGTTCTTCTTCAAAGTATCATGTGACAAATAATGTCTAGTCATTAGTTTTCTGCTGCTGTTCAGGTGGTGTTCCTGCCAGGCTTTGGCTGTCTCTACATAGACGTGGCCTATGAGAAAGGCACCCTGGTTCTGTCTCTGGCACCAGAGGGCAGCGTGGACACTGTAATCAACCAACACAGCAGGTATGCGTGCACAGGCAGTGGTTTTATTGTTGTCGATTTATGTTCCCTACATAATTGAGCCACGAGAAATCAAGCATGCATGTTGTTGTTCCTAACCTCAAGCTATCTACCCCTGTGCCTATTACTGTGTTCACTTCCATTTGCTTTATGATTACTGTTAACAGCTATGTTTTCATGCAGTACTCAAAACATGAAGAAACAGGCATCATTTTCACCACAGGAGGGCAATAAAACCTTCTAGTGTTGTCATGAGCGTGGTTAGTTGTACAGTAGAACATAGTATTACAGCTTTATTCCATTACATCAACACATGCAAGCTGCTTTGTCATTTTGGCAAAACAGGATATTAATATAATCACATGTTAGGTAAATGTAAACAAATTACCTCAGACAATGATCTTTGTTAAAGTGCTCTGGTAGATGGTCCCTTATTATCCTTTACAAATAATCAGAGCCTGGAAAGGTTTCCTGACTGTACCCAAAAAATGACAAATAATTTTATGGCTACTTTAACTGTTGCTATATTTTCATTTGTAAACACCATTTATTTTTAATGGTTTCTGTTCTTCCCACTGTAGATCTTTTTGGTTAATATTTCTGTTTTGTTTTCAGGTCTTCCACACTGTCTGTTTGCATCCTCCTGAGTGAGGCCAGCATGGTGCTAAGTGATGATATCACCAGTCCCACCAGTTCGGTGGAGCTCCTGAGACTCACATTAACCAAGCTACTCCTAAGCCTGGCTCCCACGCCTATCTCCCTGCCCCCGGAGCTAGCCGTTGACCCCTCTGTGGGTACAGCAGCCATCCCAGCTCTGCTGTGTGACTCATCTCTCATCGAGGTGTGGTGCTCCAGTCTGCAATTGGACAACCAGTTGTATAACCGGGCAAGTTTCCACTTCCCTGTGCTGCTGTGCCAAGATCAGAGAGGGGGAGTTGAACCTGGGAGTCTGTGGAGCCGTGATGCCAACCCCACTGAGTCCCTTGAAGCAATGAATGAGTTCAAACGCTCCTGTTTTCTGCAGATGAGGCTGACGCTGGCTGGGGACAGATGCACGGTGGAGGAGGTTCGATTAGTTCCCATCTCTTGATGTGCATTTTTGTTTGCTAACCGCACTCTCCCTTCCAACACATTGTCATAACTTACCTGACGTATGATTTCATTTTTACTGGAGGCAAAACAAAATCACGCTTAAAAGCATTTCAGCAGCTGTCACAGCTTGTAAGAGATCAGCATAATCTCTGTCCAAATGACTTTACTTTCTCTCAAACAATTGTGAAGAAGCCATTCTCAGAATAGGTTCTTTTTCTTCAGCTCTCCTTCCAGCTCCAGCCTGCCAGAGTCTACCTCGAAGACACTTTTGTTTACTACATCAAGACTTTGTTCCACACCTACATCCCCACCCATGCTTTTGCCTCTGCAGAGACCCGGTGCAGCAAAGAACTTGGAGCAACCTCCACCCTCCCTGAGCAGGTGCGATATTCATGACACGATCGTTTTATTTCTGCTTTTAGTTGCTACATTCTGACAATCTTTATAACTACAATGGAACCTTATGTTACTGACAGGAAGCAGCATCCAACCTCATAATGATATGTGGAATATGTCTGAGAATTATTTCTTTTGATAACTGTGATGTGTGATCCAGGTTCTCCAGTCAGCGCAGGCATTGGTCCACCCCGTGCAGCTGC
Source organism: Pundamilia nyererei (assembly GCF_000239375.1). NCBI lineage: Eukaryota > Metazoa > Chordata > Actinopteri > Cichliformes > Cichlidae > Pundamilia > Pundamilia nyererei. Next base: position 577,247 of record NW_005187526.1, read on the forward strand.
AGAAGCTGACCATCCAACCTGTCAACCTGCTAGTTAGTATCCATGCCTCTCTGAAGCTGTACATTGCTTCAGACCACACTCCTCTGTCCTTCTCCCTCTTTGAGAGAGGGCCATTCTGCACTACAGCCAGACAGCTCGTCCATGCTCTGGCCATGCACTATGCTGCGGGAGCCCTCTTCCGAGCAGGTAGGTAGCAGACAGGACTTATAAAGCTTCTCTTACCCTCAAACACCTGTATTCGCACTAGATGATGCACTTTTTTCCTACATTCTCTTTATGATGGGCTTGGTGTCACAATTTGTGGTGTCGGTTGCCAAATGAAATGTGAATTCAGCATGAAGTAAGAAAATTCTGCCATTTCTTCTCAGCACAGCTACAGTTGATCTTTCAAATGATACACCCCGGGGCTGCTGGAAAACTGTTGAGCTCCAGGAAGCAAAACCTGAATCACCAGTGGCCTGAGAACGACTTATGTTCTGTCATTGTCATTATTCAGTGGTGTATCATAAGTTTTGACCAATAACTCACGGTTCACACCCAGTTTGTTGGCAGTATGTTTTGGTTAATCCTTTAGCGGTCACCGTGTCTAAGGCTGACTTATCAGGCCCTGTAAGAGCTCCATACCGCTCTCCTGTGCTGTCCTCCTGTCTAGTCAAAGCCTCCACACATGGTCTGATTTAAGCCAGTCATTTCCACATCAGAAATCACCATTCTGGCCAGACGCTTCCTTCCCGCTGTCTCTCGTTAGAACCTTCATTTCTGCTCGTATTTCAACACGTCACCCTACCGCCTTCTCCTCTTCCTGAGTCATCATAAAGACCCGGGCTCCAGGAAACATTGCATTCTGGGACTGATTAACATGAGGATGTGCAGCGCTATGATCAGACATGCGCCCACATGTGTAAATCCGTGCACATACAAAGCCTTATGGACAATAGACACACTATCTTTGCATACACTCTAGCACGTGTGTGTTTAAAGGCATGACTCAGGCCTGTAAACATCAGCTCCTGTCAGGACTTTATGCTTTACCAAAACCACAACTGGGAAACCATATAAAGCCGAATCAACCACGAGGCCCCACTAGAGTAGGTTTCCTACCATTAGAGTCCATCATTCAAGTGCAAATTGACAGAGAATAAGAGCCGAGCGAGGCCCGGCGTCCTGAGAAATGACTATTTGATTTTTGTGATGGAGTTGTCACTGCATAAATATCAATGAGCCGTGCCATCTGAAGGGGACTCTATGGTTTAATGAGAGAGGTGAGATAGTAGGAGGCTGTAAATCCTGTGCTGTGTCACACGTGTGATTTCATGCAAGACTTTGCGTGCATGCGTGTGTGTCTCTGTGTGTGTATTACTGAGATAAGAACTCTTAAAAATCTAATCATGATGTGAAATACTTTGTAAGTTACTCCGTGACTTGTTGTGATTGAGAGAGCCTCCCACTCTAAATTGCTTTTGGCAAACACAGGACACTTTATCCACAGCGCACGTGTGAAGAATGTTCCTCCTAAGAGCGAGTGTCTAAAATGTTTTTAATATCTGTTGAATACAAAACTTCTTTTAATTGTATCGTACATGGAAATATAAAATATGTTCATTCTGAGTAATGAGACTCACTCCAATAATAACACAGTTAAAGTTTAGTTTATTTAAGCGTTTGCTTTCAGTCCAGGCTTTTCTGGATGAAGGTGGTTTGTGACTGTTTGCTAAAATGTTTCATAGCCTTGAGGAAGTGGAGTTTTTGTGACTTCTCAGAATGCAGTGCAAAGAGTATGACCCATGAGAATATGGATAAATATCCTGTTTTAGTTCAGATCGTCACACATAGGATGCAGTACTGTAGTGTTGCTCTACACAAATGTAACCATGCAGCACACTGTGTCCGTCTCAGGCTGGGTTGTGGGGTCTCTGGAGATCCTGGGCAGTCCTGCCAGCTTGGTGCGGAGCATCGGTAACGGCGTATCCGACTTTTTCCGCCTCCCATATGAGGGTTTGACACGTGGGCCTGGAGCCTTTGTCAGTGGAGTGTCCAGAGGGACCACCTCCTTCGTCAAACATATTTCGAAAGGTAACATAAATGCTCCGTCTTTGTTCTTTGTCTTTATTTTATTTGTGGATGGAAGAGATTTCATGTGAGTCTCACACAAGACTTACAACACAACAATTATAGACTATAGAGCATCAGATTAAGTTATCTCATGGAGTTATGGCATTTCTCCCGTGTGATAAATGAAATGACTCAAATAACATTTACAAACACAAGTTACACAAAATGATGTGTTTCGCTTTTGTTTTGTGGCAGACATGGTTAAAAGCACAAGTCAACATTTAGTGTCCACCTCAACATTAAGCTGGGCAGACACTGCGATTTTTTTCAGTCGCGATATTCAGCTCCTGCTCAAACTGCACGATTGACTCGCAGGGGTTAGAAGTTCATAGGTCACGATGCAGGGTCTCACACTATACGGCCCGATGCTCTGATGCAAGTGCTCACACTGTGCGTCCATAAAATGAAGGTTATAACGGAAATTCTGTCGCTCTCTGTCTTTCACTCACACAGACACACCACCACCATCAACTTTGCTAAATTGCTAATGAAAAACATTAATCAGGCAGCTGTGATTGAGCAGCAGTGTCGATCCAACTATTTTCACGGTTGTTGTGGTCGTGATAATTTTGTGAGGCCACATCGAAAAGGCTCGGATGAGCTTTCCAAAGTTCTACAAGTTGTGCCTCCATCGCTTGTGTTCAGCTCACACGCTGCACTGCCGTGCTACTCCGTCTTTTCACCGACGTTTATGTGTTTGCGCGTGCGCAGTGTGAGCAGCTGCGGTGACACTCTCACAACAGTCGTGAGGGTTTGAAATCCTCACGACCAATCGATTGATGATCGGGAGCTGGTCGTGAGGTGTTAATCGCTTCTCGTTATCCCACGTGTACTACACGATCCACGACGCACGATAAAGGCCAAAATCGGGCCGAGACGACTCAAAAATCGTCTCAAAATAGGCCAAAAATCGCACAGTGTAAGCCCAGCTTTAGTCAGTCTTCTCAGCAGATCAGTGTGAAGGGCACTTTTGGAAATCATGTTCTCATTTGAAGTTTTTAAATCCGTGATATAATTCATAAAAGTACTTCTACCTTGCCACTAGAGACACTGAGAAAACATAAGAATTTCTCATTTCTGTTTAGGCACCCTAACCTCCATCACCAACTTAGCCACAAGCCTGGCAAGGAACATGGACCGTCTGTCTCTGGATGAGGAGCACTACACCAGGCAGGAGGAGTGGAGACGGCAGCTGCCAGAGAGCCTCGGGGACGGACTGAGACAGGGACTGTCACGACTCGGCATTAGCTTGTTAGGTATATGAGAAGGAACACCAAACTTCAAACAAGTCAGTTAGCTGTCTTATTAAGTAATAAATGAACCCCCAAAATATAGTTATGTTTGAAATGAGCAATATATGTGTGTGTACAATCCATTCTCTTCCGCTTATCCTTGTCAGGTTGGGGGGGTCTATCCCAGCTGTCTTAGGGCGAAAGGCAGGGAACACCCTGGACAGGTTGTCAGTCTGTTGCAGGGTTTATTTGGCAAACATAACCCGAATAAATACAAAATTTAGTTTTTAAATGATGATTTCATTTATTAGGTGAAAAGGCCTCTGAGCCTACCCAGAACAACATCTAAAGAACTGCAGGCCTCACTTGCCTCAGTTAAGGTCAGAGTTCATTATTAAACGATAAGAAATAGACTGGACAAAAACGGCATCTGTGGGAGATGCACACATTGCATCTCAGACACCAACAGTCAAGCATGGTAGCGTAGAGCAATGGTCTGGGGCTGCTTTGCTGCTTCAGGACCTGGAGTGTCCTAGTCGAAGTGTGGACTGTTAATGCTCAGAAACCCTCCAATGTGTCTGAATTAAAAATTTTCAAAGAAGTGTGAACCAGATTACAGCAATATGAAAGACTCATTGCCAGTTATCACAAATGCTCAATTGCGGTTCTTGCTGCTACAACCACGTATTGGATTTAGGAAGCAATTAGTTTTTCACATAAGGTCAGGTAGGTTTGGATTGCTTCTTGCTCCTTAATATTTACTCTGGTTATCTTTGTCAAATATTAACATTTGTTTGATCTGAAACATTTTAGTGTGACAAAAAGATTTTATGGGAAAAAAGAAATCAAGAAGGGGGCCAAATACTTTCTTCTCACCACTGTTCATATGCATAACACATTCTGCCTACGCACATTTCATCTGCTGCACACTGGCACATTCTCAAAGAGGTGCTCACACTGTGGTGAGAGCTGTGACACAGAGTGGTGGAGACAGCACAGTAGGGACACAATAAACACTCACAGGGCAATAAAACTCAAGTCTGTCTCAAATCAGACTCCTATATGTATTATATACTGACTGGAACCAAACAGCTGCCCACATGTCTGCATCACAGTGGATGCACTGTAAATCTATCACAGTGGATGGTCTATAGGTTAAAAGCATGTCTGAATACCTGTGTGATTTATATTTACTGGTTTAATACCAATTTATCAATAATCCAGAGAGGTGTTTTGAACTCACTGAGCGTTTTGTATTTTGTTAAAGTTTTCTTTTGGTGAGTTTAAGAAAGAGACTTTTTCCTTTTCTCTGTCAGGAGCAATAGCCGGCATCGTGGACCAGCCCATGCAGAACTTCCAAAGGAACTGGGAGATGCAGAGCTCAGCTGGTAGCAAAGCCAAAGGGGTGATTTCTGGAGTGGGGAAAGGCATTGTGGGGGTTTTTACCAAGCCCATTGGAGGAGCAGCAGAACTGGTTTCCCAGACTGGATACGGTAACTTCAGCACGGTCAAAGATAACAGCATTCGTAATAAATTCATGAATGTTTCCTTATTTTGTTTCTGAAGACCAGCCAATGATTTAAGAACTTTTTGGACAGAAAAAAGTTGATAGCTTTATTTACAAATGGATATGTCAGCCCATCATGTCCTGCAGTGAGCTCTTTGATCTATTGAGATATAACTAGCACAGACTGTGTGTTAAGTCTTTCTTCCAAGGAGCTCTCAGCAACAATGAACACATGTGTGGATTAGAGTTAGTTTGTCAGAGCATGGGCGATCTCGCGCCTCTCAGCTTCAGGCAGGAGCTAAGGGTTAATAAGCCAGGAACCAGAAGAGAGCAGCTGAAACACACACAGTGCAGGCCTGCCTACATATGCTACTACTTCTACATACAGCCAGTTTAATCCTGTGGAGTTAATGTTTGTTTGTTTTTTATATTGGAGATAGAAGATTGAGGTGCGTGCTGGCAGTTTTTGGCTACAGCACATAAACTGCCAATAAGATGAGGAGCTCCATAAAAGAGCGCTACCTCCCCAGGGCCTGGCTCTGATCTACCTGAAACCTCTGAGCTCCGCAGACACACAAACTTAATCATCAGCAGAAAGACACACATACACTAGCATACCCACTGGCATGCTAGTGTATGCCAGTAAAAAAAAAATCCAATCATCTGGTTACACATGCAGATCAAGTTCGCTGATTTGTGCTCTGTTATGAATCACATGGATCCACAAACACCCACTCAGAGCTGCGCAGCATTGCCGAGTACCACTGCAGTGACATCATTAATGGAGCTCATTGGATTCTTTATTGCTTTGTTTTAACTACTTGATGACTTCACTGGCTCGCTGCTGCCATCGCTCTGCTGACAGCTAGAGAGGGTTGAAAGAAAACTGACCACACGCACTGGGGTTATGAACTCACAATGGCATAAATACGCGCACGCAAAATCATCCTAATCAGTGTTTGTTTTTACCAGTATATGAAACACAGACGCAGAGCATGTGTATAATCCACAGTTTTGTCAAAACTCAGCTGTCAACTGTCCTGATTTCTGCAGGGATCCTTCATGGAGCAGGACTGTGGCAGCTTCCCAAACAGCTCTACCTGCCTACAGAAGAAAAGTCTGCTCTAGCCCCAAACAGCCATCTTAAATATGTCTGGTATGACCCGCAGCCGCTCTTTATTCCCGCCAACTCCTCCTTTACCTTTGCTCAGCTCTTCTTCAAAAGTGGGACATGTGTTCTCGCCTCTGCTTCTTTGCTTTTGTTGGATTCTCACCAGGATCTGCTGTTCTTTTCCTCCCCATTACCTCTCATCATTTTGCTGTTTTGTTTAAAAAAAGAAAGAAAAAAAAACCTTGGAGAGTTCATTACCTACCTCCCCACCTACCCCCTCCAAACAAGCCTGCAAAGATGTTTGACCTTGATCCCACACATGGTAGCCAGCTTGCCCTCCCTTGTTCTCATCGAGCCATGTTAAAAGGTTTTTATAAGCACTCTGCCAAAGCCGCCAGCTAGAAATTGTTCTTGTTGTTTAACTCTGAGTCTATCCAGAAATGTTTCCCAGTACCTTCACATGGAGGGGGAACACCTTTCTTTGCATGCCTGAGTAGTTTGGAGAGACTCGGTTTACAAAGGTTGCATGTGCTTGCCAAGCAGGTTACCTTTGGCTCCGAGGAGCTGTATATACAGCGTCAGATCTCAGTGTTTCAAAGATTCCAGTATGTTCTCACTGGAACTCTTAATGTAATCATAAAGATTTATGAGAGGCCTCTGTATCCAGGAGGTTATCGGGAGCTGCAGAAAAAGCATTTATGGCATTTTCTGAAGAATTATTCTCATTTAGTTTGGTTTCCATAGCTATCAAACATTTGCTTGTAATAGCAGTCAGTGTCGACTGTCATCTGCCTTCAGGAAGAATTCCAAATTTGACATTCCACTTGAGTTTTCATCACTCAAGGGCCTTTTTTTCTGCTAATGTCAGAGGAAGATTAAAGAAATCTATATCCTGATATAAAATACACGAATGTTGAGATAATGCTCCCCTGTGTTGCAGAGAAGTCAAACTGGTTTCCATCAGGCGTCCATCAATTATTTTTACTACAACAGGTAGCCCAGACACTTGAGGGGTCAGCCTGTTTGAGCAAAGTAACACTGAGCAGACCCAAACTGTCCCTACTGTGTTTGCCTCAACATCTGCTCCGCAATCCGAACACCTGCCTTCCAAAGTAAACACACTGTCAGAGAAACATGACTGAACACTTCAGTTCCTGCTCACATATTTCCCCGTTGAGTATGTGTGTAATAGGAACCACACTGAGAACAAGCAGAAATGTAAATTACAGGATGTACGCAGACACATTTGGTCTCGTGTTTATAGACAAAGTGTATATCTGATGTTAGCAGGCTGAATGGAGGCTTTCATTGTGCGTGTGTACATGTACACAAATGTCATGCAGGAGGAGTTGTGTCTATAGTTCTAAATTATAGGGTAATATAAAGATCCCAGCTGGTTTCATAGCGTCTACTCGTCCCTGCTTTCTCTGACTGCAGGAAAATGCTGCAGTCTCTGGGGCGTCCAGAGCTCCACATGTCCCTGGATGTGACCATCGTAAGCGGGTCAGGTCAGGAGCACGCCGGCTGTCTGCTGCTCACGTCTGAGGTGCTCTTTGTCGTCAGCCTCAGCGAGGACACCCAGCAGCAGGCCTTTCCCATCACAGAGGTAACTCACAGACACAAAGAATTAAAGAGTCTGATGACATTTCTCAGAGAACAACTCGTGGGCCTTTTATAGATAATGACGTGAATGTTAAACCACTTGCCGCCTCCAGGTGGAGTGTCAGCAGGAACCAGGACAGCAGGGCGAGCTCACACTCACGTTACAGCAGCAGACGGTTACTAGTGATGCTGAGGTGAGGCTGTAAAAGTAATGAAGCTGTGCAGCGATCACACAGTCGGAGTCTCTAACTCCTGCACTGATGTTAATGGCATCATGTGCCGCAGTTAATTAAGACCAGACTAATTTCTTCCAGCAGTGTGCACAAGCATTCCTAAACCTTGATGTATGATTTAGTTAGCTCTGCTGCAGCTGGCAGGTGCAGCAGCAGTGTAACCGTGTGTGTGTGTGTGTGTGTGTTCTCTCTCTCAGGGCGACGGTGTTCGTGAGCGTCTGTCCGAGCAGCAGTATCGGAGGCTGGTGGATTACGTGATGCGTGCCTCTCAGTTTCTTTCCCCCTCTGCAGCTTCCCTCCAGCTGCAGCCCCCAGTGACGCTCACAGAGCCCCCGCCCTCGGTCACCAAGTGTTATCGCTACCTGGTGGACCCCGCTTTTGCAAAAGTGTTTGTCAGCAAGTTCACCATGGTGAAGAACAAAGCCTTACGCATTGGATTCCACTGATTCGTGAAAACTCACGTGTGGCTTTCAGCTTCAGAAACAATTTTTTCAATTTAATGTAAAATGTGAAAAAAACAAGTATCTTGTACTTTGACTCTTCTCATTTATGCAAAAACGAGGGGGTTTTATATCTAAATGTGTTCACCTGGTCGACCATGCCTTAGACGTGTCTAGAATTCCTAGAAATTGCCTTTGAAAGATATTTTCTGATAAAGAAAAGTCACCACATAGTCACAAAGAACATTAGTGGGATCCGTTTTAATTGTGAAAAAACAAAAACAGTGGACACTAAATCCAATCAGAGCTCTGTCGCCGTTACAGATACAAATGTGCAGGCCGCAGCAGTCGGAGCCTTTCCTAACTAACCCATCTGGAAGAGTTCACTCTGCACGAGCAGCTCTGTGTGTTTACATTCTGCTTATGAGTCGGTGTCTCATGCCAATGTGAAGTGCAATATTATATATCTGTTGATGGATGTTAGATGCTAAACCAAAATGTTTTTTAAAGATGATAATGTAACACTTGTTTGACAGTAACACTGTTTTCTTTCACGATGCAAACATGTTAATGTTGCCTTTTGTATTGTTTCACCACTGAGCTCTACGGAAGATTTAAATCTATAATATATTAATGGAGAAACTTTTTATTAAACAAATGAAATTATCTCAAGTGCCAGAGATTTGCGTTTCACAGCGTGGTGTTTGTCACACACTCTGACATCAGTAGCCTCTGAGCTCTCGGTTTTCAGCGCTGGCGCTCCGATGACGGCGTCGGTCACCTTCCCCTGTTAAAGTCACGCTGCATGGAGTCACTCCTCACACTCTGGTTTCACTTCAGGCTCTAACACCTCCTGCAGTTTAAAAAATAATAATAAAATAAAGCCCAGCCTGTCCTGTCTAAGACAAAACGGCTGCTGAGAGAGTGTTTCTACAATATGTCCACTCACGGTTGTATCTGTTACACTGTTTGCTGTTTGTTCTGGAGGAGCGCTGTGAGGGCTGCCGGTAGCTCTGCTCGCTGCTCGCTGACTTAATGCTACGGTTAGAAGAGGACTCTGGCAGGGGGAGGAAGACAGCAGTCATTAAGAATAAGAAGGGCTATTTATCTGTTAAAGACATTATGTTTAGCACTCGTGTGGACTCTGTCACACGTGTGGCTGCCGCAGACATCAGTGATGATCTCCATCTGTGATCCTAACAGCATCGCTCCTCTATACCATCCCATTAAAACACCATTTGCACTATGCTTCATTTCCATGTATCCTCATTCATTATGGCCTGGAACTGACTCGTTCACAGAACATTGATAATTAATGGATGGGCTGAAGTGGCTGTTTTGGCTGAACTTTTGCCCAATGAGACAGTTCAGACATGTGGAGCAGGTCAGTTTGACAGTACTTTGGCTTCAACTGCCGCGTAATATCAAAGCCTTGGAAAATGTAGCCTGGATTTTACTGTGGGAAAAAGGCAAAATGTCATTTCATTGTTATGGTTTCCTGCATTTCATCTGAATAGTAGCAGTCAAAAACCGTGGATATGGGAGCCTAGCTGAGCTCAGAGAAAAAAGCGGTGTGTGCGCGCGCGCAAGTACCTGAGGCCGTGGAGAAGGTGGTTTCCAGCTGACTCCGTCTCCTCAGCAGCACCTCCTCTCTTTTCAGACCTGCCATATACTTGGAGTAGGACCACGACAGCTGAAGACAAATGCCCAGAAATCAAGTTGCATCAAACATGATTAGAAAAACGGTTCAATTAGAGCATCGAGTTTCTCCGTTATGGTCTGTGGTCGAGACTGACGAGGCCTTGTTTGGACTTTGTGTTGTCAGGGAGTTTTATTTTAGCATCTTGTGCTCCCACATAGAAGGATATCGTTGATTTTGGTTTAAATTCATTTTTTGAAACACATTTTCAGCTTCGCACGACAAACACATGGCAGCTCCTCACCGTCTGTGTGGGTGTGAACAACACTCTGCTCCGTGTGCTCGACTGCTTTTTCTCACTTCTTTCTTCTGGTTCATTTGCTTTATCTCGATCATCATCATCACCATCCCCCTCCTCCTCATCATCTTCGTCATCCTCATCCTCTTCTGTACCACTGGTCTCTTGACTCTCCATGTCTTCCTGAACAAAGAGTTAGATTTTTGATTAAGTTTTTTTTTCCCCTCACAGATTTTTATGTTGTGTCGCTGTCATTTCCTCACCTGGGCTCTCCTCCTTCCTTTGTTTTTCTCTTCCTCCTCCTCCTCTTCCTCCCTCCTTCTCTGTCTCCTTACTCTGGCTCTTTGCTTGACTCGTTTCTCCTGCAGCAGAGGAATAAGTTGCTCCTCTTGGATGCTGCTGATAAGCTCCTGAAACTCGGGCCAAAACTTCAGTAATTCATCAAACACTGACATCTACGGGCAGAGAAGAATAGCTTGAAGCACACATAGAAGAAAAAAGTCTGTAAATGTTCGACCCGCACATGCGACGCGAGTACCTGAGCCTCTCGAAAGATGTAAGGGCCCAGCTCGTGGCGTTTCTCCAGAATGTGCTGAGCCTGCTGGGGAGGAATGTCTATCTGCAGGGCCGGGGGCATGGAAGAGTTGATGAAACAGCTGATGATTGTGGAGACTTTTTGCTGGATGGTGGCATCATCACTGTGGGAATGACAGAGGTCCTGCATTCAAAAGCAAAGAGGGAAAAGGAGGAATGAAAAGTAACATGGGAACAGTTCTGTGTTCCCACTGTTCCACAAATGTTTGCAATCATTGAGGAATTTTTGTACCGAGATAGGAAAACTAGGGCTAGCTTCTTCTTTTTTTTCCATATTCAAACTGCACATCAAGCATTTCTTACATTATTTTTGACTTGCTTTTAGAGTTGGACTCACAAATCATAGATATTGGCTCAGATCTACAGTAACACAGTAGGTTTGGCTAATAAAGACTTCTAAGCAGAGAGGGCAAAGTGTTCATTTAGAAACAGCAGTCAAATTTTAACAGACATTTCAAAGATCCACCGGTGGCTGGTTCTGGTTTACAGCTGAGGGAGACGAGAAAAGACTTAGAAAGCATTTGTTCTTATAGATATTACAAGATATTTTACCTTGTACCTCTGCACCTCTAACCAAAAGAGCACATCATTCTCCAGGAAGCCTCCCTTCGAGTAGACGAAGTCCTGGAACTGCTGGCAGGTGACAGGGTTGAGCAGGGTTTGTCGGAACAGCAGGATCTCTTTGGTGGAACTCATCCACAAGCCCTCGGCCTGCAGGGACACATGACGCAGGATTCCTCGGGTTATCTGTGACACGCCGTCCGCCATCACCTACCCCGATACAGTACAGTGTTCTCCTGTACAGCGGCTGACCTCTGAGTTCCACTCTTAGCTCACAGATACTGAGATAATGATACTCGTTATTTGCCAGTGATGACATCATGATCATAAACGTGATGGTCACAATCATGTATGAAAACGTCTTCCTGTAATCATCCTGCTCCTAATGTGAAATGTACATGTTTTATATCTGTGTCCTGCGATGAGAGGACGGGAACAGAGCTGTGTGGAAATCACTCCAAAAACTATTAAAGGAAGGTTAGTAATGATGCTTTAATCTTATTTATTCTGGATCCAATTTGAGAAAACTAACCCCAAGGCCAAAATGGTGTCTGACAAAGCCAGTGCTTAAAGCCAAGTCATGAACTAAATCGCACATGCTTTCAGGCCAGGAAATGCCTTATTTTTATCCATTTAAAAAATATCCAGCTTCCCCTGGAGGATTTCTCCTTACCTTCCAGGCTTCTTTTCTTGCTCTGCGTTGACGGTGGACGTGCTGTGAGAGCCTGCCCGCCACCTCTTGTGGCTGCCACACAAACACAAACACGTGCAAACAGGTCAAACGTCAGAAAGGGAGTATAACTAGGAACACTTCTCAGACCTCTCTACTGCTCCCTGTTGCTGGCTGTAACCAAAGCTCTGCCTGCACTTCTTTCTTTTTTTTTTTTTTTTAGACCTTTAACCTGCCCCACGTCTGCATTTCCTTCCATCTCCTCCTAGCGAGCTCTTTAGTTCCCTGATGTCATCCGTCTCAGACGACCTCGCCGTCTTCCTCGTCACCTCTTAACCAGCTTTTCCACCTTCCGCTCGTCTCCTCCTGCACGGTGTAATGCTAAACTGTGTCTGCCTCTCATTACCTAATGAGAGGATCAGTGTGACTAAACTTGATAACATAATGAAGCAGAATCCCAGGTTTATGGGTTTCCACCTGATGAGGCAACCTGAGAGAGTGACTGCAGGGTAATTGCGCATAATGGTTGCTCACGTAACATTAATGTGCGCCTGACTTCCTATATCAGTTTGCTCTCAGCACCATTACACTCCAGGAATCAAACACGTGCACGTGGCACAGCTGAAGCAGAAGATCAAAGGGGGTCAAAATCACTTCTACTCTTTTTAATCATTCAGTGTCTTAAATCTCCTGACCTTTGTTAAAGAGGCTTCTCTGCAGCATCGTTAATCTCAGTGTGCTCTGCTGACTTCGGTGACATCATGAAAGCGTATTAGAAGGCTGGATGTGTGCAAATAAACACAAGACAACTAGGAAATGTTGTAAGCTTTGCAATAAGTGATATTACAACAAATATTCAGCAAAACGGAAGAACAGTTCTCAAGTGTAGGCTTCAGGAGAACAGTTTGCATTTACTTTACGACAGATATTATATAACATGACGGAGTTTATGCACAACTAAACTCCTGAGGTCTCTTTAAGAGAATTTTCCAGGTGTTTTACTCGAAACTGCAAATATCAACATGCTGAGGTCGCTGAAGTCCAAAGGATACTTCCCTATGGAATGTGTACAGCCGATCCAGTATTCAAACTTTGTCCTGCTGTTGAGGGAATCACCAAAATCTGTATACTTTACTCTGGAGATTATTTTGTATTAAAGGCACTTAAAGTTTAAAACCTTTTTAAAGTTAACTAAAGCTATCAGCAGCACATGCACAAACTGCCATGACTGTGCAGTTTGCTGAATAGATGCCAGGTGAAGCTGAGCGACAAACGGGCCATGCTTTTGTAAAATACCTATTTTTACTACAACACGTACCAGGAATGAATGTAACCTTCATCATTAAGAACATGTTCTGTTACAACAGCGGCCTGCGAAAGGCAAAAAGGAAAAGAAATGGGGCTAAAAATATCTTTCAAATGCCTTCAGAGGTCACAGCAGCCAACCTGAGAAATTCCAGTTAGAATAGAAAAATATGTCCTTAGCTTATGATTGATGTAATCACAGTACTTAACTTTCGCCCTTGCACTCACAGTGTGTATAAATTCCACTGTTACTAACCATTGTTTTTCTCAAGTAATGGACCTTCAGTATAACCTGCATGAGTCAAATAGCTGATGATTCACTGGCGTCTTTTGTAAAGGAAAGTGTGAGAGTATGTCCACCTCTGGTCTGCGTTTCTGCCGTTCGATGAACTCCGTTGTGGACAGAAACAGAGGCAGCCATGTTTTCTCGATGTGATTCCTCACGACGTCCTGGATCTCCACGACGACTGGGTTTGAGAGGCACTCCAACTTCAGACGCTCAATTCCACCTGCCAAATGCAAAATCTGCACACAGACACACAGGAGAGAACACGGGGGAGTGCCGGCTCATGGCTGCACGTGTTTGAAGCAGACTGAACGGACACGTCTATAGATTTCTATACGAGGAACACATGACGGTCGAGGTGGACGGGAGAAAGAAAAACTGCCCACAGTGGGAAACCCCACTGACAGCTCCTCTCCTTTGTGCTTCCTGCTGTGCTCTTCTTCATTCCCACAAACCCACTGCTCACTTCATCTCCCCTCTTTCTGCTTTCTGTCTTCATGCATCGATTTGGCCGTGTCTCTCTTTTTATATCTCCTTTATAGTTTCTCTCATCTCATTCTGCACGCACACAGGCACGCGTGCACGCATACACTCGCTTCAGAAATGAGAACCAGTCATGGCACCGCGGTGGGAGTGAGCAGATGAAAGGGGGCCAATCTGTGACTGGATGACTGAGTGACTGAAGAATGAAGGGCCAAAGCAGTAAAGCTGTCAGTCTCTCTACATTGCTCACGCAGACAAGAACCAACACTGAGATGCAAGAACGGCAGCCAGGCCCGATCCTTCCACTGGAATTGGCTTTCTAATTCAAATCCTCAGTTCAAATATTTATTCTGATGGTATTTATGAGATGAGGATGACAAGTGACTAAAGAAAAAAAAAATCAGACAAAAGATTCATGCCAACAAGTGCGCTGCATGCCTATCTGAACCCAAGAACAACATCAGACTATTGTTTAACTGCAACCGCTGTATGTATGCAGCAACCCAGGGATGAGACAAATGAATAGAAAAAAGATAAAATAGTGGCAAAAATATCTAACTTCAACCTTTTTGCGTGGCAGTTGTACTAATAGATTCTCTCATTACAGCTAAAAAAAAAATCACATCAGAACCAGCGTCCTGTGACACGTAAGAAAAACAAGCATCTCTGTGGGCCCAAAGAGAAAACCACGCCAACCGCTGCATGTCCCATCTACTCATCCTGACTACGCACCACACCCTCGTGGAGTAATCTTAGAACCCAGAAACCTCATAAACGTCAGGACAGATTTCATCCTACTGTCCTCGTTGCTGGAGCTGATCATCTCTGTCTTCTTGGATCCAAAACATTCTCCTCTTCTTCTCCTTTTAATTCCAACCATGTTCTCTCATCTCCCGCTCGCTGCCAACACCCCGCTGTCAGAGCTGTCAGCGTCAAGTCTGCAGGAGTCCCGAGGAGGGAGATGGGGGAATTGTGTGAGAGCTGCAGCAGCCTCTGTTTATCAAATCTGGATGCTGATCCTCAGCTGGAGCTCAAATCCCATCTTGGAATAGTCATGTCACGGGCGGCCTGTTCCTACTTCCTCTGTCTCTGTGAGGCTTTCCCAGGAAGTTGACAATAACTCATATTCTTTGGAGTTGCTACTGAGCCAACATGGGTACGTTTAACATGGTTTTAAAATATTTAGATGGGCTGACTTACATCATTCTGTTGTTCTGTCATGGCAGGGCTGTCAGGGCCAAAGAAGTACTTCCTGTTCAGGTATCTGGCAGCAATCCATGCTGATCTCTCCTGCCTGATAGCCTTGTGCTGCCGAGGAGTCCTCCTATACTGCTCCAGATCCAGCCAGCACATCAGATGGATACTAAACAAAAGCAAATCCATTGGATGGTGTTTCCATATATATTTCATATTATAACTGTTTATGAATATTACAGGTAAAGTCTAAAATCTGCAGTTCACCTGGCGTTCTGATTTTGTAGGAAAGACATGAAGTGCCCGATCTCATGGCGGTGACGAAGTAAGGAGCCTAAACGGTAACCACGGTAATTTGGAGACACTCTGGACCAAGAGTCAGAAGTGTGTGTAGGTGTAATAGATGAAGCAGATAGCATGGAGCTGCACTGCTCCCCCTGCAGGACAGATGCAGCGAGAGGAGAGGAAGATGGAAACAGTGACAGACAGTGGGACGGATAGTGTCGAATCTAACTGACCACTTAAAGCACTTTAGACCACCAGACATTTTCAGCCATTCACACAAAGATTCATCCAGCACTTCATCACTGAAGGTCCAGTTTTAAAATGCAAGCTGAGGACAAATCCTCAGTGAAATAAAGCTTTAAAGCTAAATGATGTTTCTCCTGCAAACCATGCTTCATCCTGCCTCCTAGATGTTCGAAAGTCACCCTAATTTGTTCTTTTTTTTCTTTTTCTTTTTTTACCAGCGGTATGACATCATTGCAAATAATGCATCTGTGCCAAGTAAAGCAGTCTCATAGCAGTAGATAATCAACATTGTTACTAGGCAATACATTTTCACATTTATGTTTACACAGCCGTTTCACGCTCGCAGGTGTGTTTACTGCCTAATAACTCTCAGTGCGAGCATTTTATAGATCTTATTACTGCTGGATGCTGATCTGACCTGCTCCAGTCGCAGCTGTGATTCCTCGTACAGGCTGCACAGTTCTCTGTACTCCCAGCTGTCAATGGAGCGCACCTCCTCCTGCACAGCTACCTGCACACACACACACACACACACACACACACACACACACACACACACACACACACACACACACTAAGCATTAAATATTTTCATGACTGATTTATCATTTAAATCATTTTTACAGTCAGAAACATCTGAGTGTCCATATTTCAAGGTTCTGAAATGTGAGAATTCGCTGCATTTCTTCGTCTTTTATGCTTTTAAATTAAAGTGGACAGTGTGATGGACACTTTCTGAGTTGCAACTATCTAAATCCAATCCGCAAGGCTCTTTAGGAAACCTTACCCTCAAACTAACAAGCCTGATCGGTTTGATCTTTCTGGATTTCTAAACACAGCAACATAAACACTAGCACACACATGGGAAAGTCACTTTCTTGCTTGTCAAAAACCAGATGCTTATCCATGTTTAAAGCAATCTCTCCTTTAATTAGGCCTCAGTGTAATCAAACCTTCAGAAATACTCAAGGAAGCCTAGTTTCTCCACATAAACTGAAGTTTATGAAGCAGCGTGTGCTAATGCAGCGCTGCGGTTACCTGCTGGAAAGACTCTGTGTCCCTGTTGACCATCATGGTCCACGCCTCCACCAGGATGTTCAGTGCGTGTTCCTCGACCCTGTCAAACAGCTCCTCAAACGGGGGCATCAGTCTGTCATACACCTCCCTTCTCAACTTCTCATCAACACCAAAGCGCCTCCTGGCAGAGCTGAAAAGATATGTGGAGTAAAGGAACTGAGGAGACAAGAGGAGACAAGAGGCGAGGAAAGAAGGAGTCATAAAACTGTATTAAGGTCAGAAACGTTTCTCTTCACCACCGCTGCGCTCTCTCGCACACAGTCTTCACTATCGCTCATCACTGCTGCCCTCACACCACATAAATGTCAGTCAGTTACCCCGCTTGGCCTCAGAATTATGGAAAGATCATCTAAATGTCACTGCTCTGGTGAACTAAAGGTTAACTGAAGGAAAATAGGTTTCACTGTGAGGTATTCTGGACCAGAACTGCCTGCTTTCCTCCCTGGGCCAGCTGCAGTCAGGCTGGGTGGTTCTGGGTGACTGGACTGGCGCAAAGCTGGGGGGGTCTGACTCACTTGTTTTTATGGGAGTTTAAATCTCTCCGCTTAGTGTGAGGGGGTGAAGAGGGCTGAAAGAGAAGCAGAGAGGAGAATGGGAGTGGCAAGCTAACAGATCACGTACACAAGGGCAGGTGCGTGCGTGCGTGCGTGCGTGCGTGCGTGCGTGCGTGCGTATGCGTAAAAGGGAGAATAATAGAAAATCGAATACACAACCTCTGTTTTATTGCCTTTTAACTACTGGCTGCTTATTTAAGACATCTGATCTCCTCAGCTTTACCTTATTATAACTGGTGATTTTTCCCTGGCATCCTCTCTAATTGAGCTCTCTTTATCTCTCTCGATATTTTATTATTCTTTTATTAGAGGCATATAACCAAATACACCTAAATATACAGACCCAAGATTTCATATTTCATGCAAAAACACTGCATGTGCTTCTTGTTTCCGGCAGTAACTGTGCTAAAAAGCCAACATTAGCATCAAACTGAATGAATTAGTGTCATATCTTTGTGTGGTGCATACACACTGACAGTGATAACAGCTTGTGTGTTTGCGTGTGCTGACCTGTGCCTCTCTCTGCACTCTGTAAGGGTCCAGACCATCCTGGTAGAAGAGCTCACGGTAATACTGCAGGTCGGTCCAGAAGTAAAGTGCATTCACCCACAGCTGGGACAGGAAAACAGTGTTGAACACATCAAAAACCCTGTCAGCTGACTTATATTTACATGTACTTCAATCCATTAATGTGAATTTATAACGGTTAGAAAGTTAGTGGTTGGGTCAAGCTTTAAAAAGAAACAGTTTCCATACATGAGCCCAGATTCTTAATCTATGTGGCACAGGGTAAAACATAAGCTACACATAATTGTATGAAGGAGAATGACAGCAATGCATTTCACAAACAAAAAGCACAAAGCACAAAGCAACCTGCCATCATCTACAGCAGCACAGCACTGTGGAGAACTGCAAACAATAGTCTTAGCTGCTCAGCTGAAGAAACTCTTTGGCACCACTTTTAAATTACCTCGAGCTTCTTTTTTTTCTGCCTCTAAAACCGTTCGTTAACATCTGCAGCTGTTTGTACCTGGTTTCCAGATTGTTCGCAGAAGTGTGTGAAGTATGAGCCAGCACGAGACTCAGCACAAAGAGCCTGCAGCATCTTTTCCATCATTGTGCTGCACTGTAGTTGACTTCTGCTGGACATCACCTGATGAAATACAATACAAAAACTTTAAATGCAATATAGCGTTTATATAAAATAACTAGGTAAAGCTGGAGTGAAAACTAGTTGATTTTCATTTGTTTTGGCTTTAAAATTATTTCCCCACAGTACATTGTTTAGTCACTACAAAAATCTATCAAAACAGGTGAATCCTTAGCGTGCAAAGACACAGCTTGAATAGTTTTCTCGTTTGTCTCTGTTTTGTACGTTTTTAGACTGGAAAAGAGGTTTGATAAATCACTTCCTGCAGTGGTTCACAAATCAGGAGATGGCAGTGGGAGAGGACCCCAGCAGGGTGTAGAGTG
The DNA here is from genome assembly GCF_000239375.1 of Pundamilia nyererei. Classification (NCBI taxonomy): domain Eukaryota; kingdom Metazoa; phylum Chordata; class Actinopteri; order Cichliformes; family Cichlidae; genus Pundamilia; species Pundamilia nyererei. Next base: position 596,149 of record NW_005187526.1, read on the forward strand.
CATGCAGGAGGAGCATGGATGACTAGAGGGAGAAACTACCAAGTTGAACAATTTATACAAGTATAAACAAGAGCTGGCCCATACTCTCATGTTCATATTTATTTCACTAAAATCTATCTTTTAATCCTTTTTTACTGCTGACTGATAAAAACTCTGGGTTGTTTATTCATGATGCTTTTGTGGGCTTGATTTCCTGCCATAAAGCTTATAAGCACATAGTAACATATATCTCAATACACCTACCTGTGTACGGACAGTATGGGAAGACTGGGGCGAGCTGCTGTCAGTTCGTAAGAACGTTGAGCAACAGCGAGGCTGTGAGCCCAAAGAAGAGCTGTAACACCACCCTGTCCTCAGCTCCACATCAGAGGAGTTACTATGGTCTTCCTGATGGCACAGAGATATCCAGAACCGAGGAACCCTGCAGAAAAGAGAGGGGGCATAATTTCATTAGAAGATTTAGACACATGCAAAATTATAACTTATGAAAACCCAGTTTATACAGAACACAATCAACAATTATACAAGACAACAAAATAATAAATGTAATACAGGAGTAAATGTAAAGGTCATTTTTATGGATGCATTCTAGACACAGTCACTGACATTTAGAAGATAAACACTGCAAATCTCACCAGTAGTGGAGCAGAGGCTCGGTGAGGCAGGTCTGAACTGAGCGCAGTTTGTCCTCTGTCCAGCAGGGGGAGGTAGTCAGTCCCAGTCTGGAGAGCAGCTCCGCATTCAGACTGAACTGACTGCTGCTCAGCAGGTAGCAGCTTCTCATGAGAACCAAATACCTGAAACAATACCACATTGAAAATTTATTTCACTTAACAAAAGACAATAAATTCTGCTTGAATATTTAGAACTTTTGGAGCTGCAGAATAAGACAGGTGTGTTTACCTGTGCTTCCGCTCTTTGTCCCGTGCAGCCTTCAGTCTCTCTATATCCATCCAGAGATTAAGGAGCTTCTCTCCTGACGTTCCTTGTAAAAACTCCCTAAACTTATCCAAGCTTCCATAGAAACCTGTATCATTGCAACAAGTATAAGGGACATCTTCCTGGTTTGTGGCTCTGCTCCCCTCTTCCTGATCCTTCTTATCCCATCCACACCCCCTCTTGCCACGTTGACTTCTCTCTTTCTCCCCCTCCAGTCTTCCTCTGTTGAGATGTCGGTTAAGGTCACATTTACAGGATCTGTCTGTGCTGCTACAGTTTGCCTGATCTCCTGACTTGCTGAAGCACTCCCAAGTGTCTGCCTGGTTCGGACCATCCGTTACATTCATTGTGTCTTTAAGCACCTGTTCAGTCACTTGGACAGCCAGGTACTCCAAGTGTTGTTCGGGAGAATGAGATGCCAGGCTACTGATCTCTTTTAGGTGTTTCTCTTTACTAACAGATGATAGCCCAGAGCAGACACCCAGCTCTGTTTGTGAGCTCTTAAGTTCCTGAGGTTTCCCACTTTGAAGGTGAGCAGAGGAGAAACCTGATGAGGACAAAGGGGGAAAGGAACACAGGCTTTCTGGCTCAGACCAGCTGGAGTAACATCTGGTTGAGTCACTGCTTTTTGGAATAAGTTGTTCCTTTTGCAGAGATGTTAGACATGTAAGATTGCGTGTGCTCATAAACCCTGAGATGTGAGGAAATAAAAACATGGGACACACAGTTCTTATTTTTATACTCACAGGATACATACACATTTTGTTTTGCTGCACAAGACATTTACTACATTAGTATTACCCGTGTTTAATTTTAAGGAACGCAGTTGAGGGGCTGACAGGGTGGTCCGAACTGAACTGCTTTTCCTTCTGTGAATACACAAGTTTGGGTCCCACTGAAGCAGAAGCTTGGCTAGTCTGGGGAAAATCACAGAGAGAGGAGGCACTGCCAGTTGGAAAATACACAAGCAAGATTTCTTAAAAAAATTCTTTTTTTAATTCAGTGGAATTCAGTTTTATTTAAATACAATATCAGTTGTCTCAAGGCCCTTTTTATTGTAAGAAAAAGACCATACAATAATACAGAGAAAACCCCACTATCAGACAACCCCCGATGAGAAAGTGCTTGGCAGCAGTAGAAAGGAAAAACTCCCTTATAACAGGTGGAAACCTCTGAGGTAGGCACAGCTGGTGAGGCAGAGAGACACGACAAAAGATTCAAAAGAATGGCCTGTAAATGGCTGCTGTTGTATTGCTGCTTCTATGTGCAGCCTATAAGTTAGCATGGCTCTCTCTGCAGAGATTCTTGAAGCCTTTAGGCTTCTTAAAAGACAGAGAAGAGATTAGTCTCAGATCTGAAAGTAGCAATCTTAAATCGATACTTCTTTTAAAAGTTAAAACACTTGCAAACTAAACTAAAAAGAGACCCAGACTTTACTTGTTCATCATAAAATAAGGAGACAGCAAAGTCAGCATTAAGGCATCGTAGCACACTGTCTGGATACTGCAAAGAAATCACATTTCATAGGTAAAGAGAAAATGTAGGTAAAAATGAGATGAAACTTGCCTGCAAAACAAATGATTAAAACATTTGTTTCAACAGGATTTAACACTTTACCTGTATTCATGATAACAATCACTTTGAAGGAAAAAGGGGAATCTTTCCTTTTTGATCCACTGCATTCCTCGCTCTCTGTCCAGGCACTGTGAATGTCAGGGACAAGTTCTTCAATCCAGTATAGAGATTTCTACCCCTCCATACAAACACAAACATTTTGCTAGCAGCTACTTACACAGACAGCGTAATGATTGTCTATTGGGGACATTTTGGTGAGCAGTGACGGGTCAACAGCAAGAAGCTGTGATTTTCTGTTGTAAAGGGCTGATCGGATTCTTGTGGAGACAAACTCTGCCGCTCTACTCGCCATCTCAAACAGCCCCGTCTCCCGGTTGTACCGCAAAGCCTCTGGGAAAGACTGGCAAAAACATGCGAAGGTAAGAAAAACTGCTTTGAGCCATGTCAAAGTTCTGCATATCTATGTCAGGCCTACATTACCGGCGCACTTAGGAAATCATTGAAGAAGTGAGCCAGTACATCATCAGAGGCCAGAGAGCTCTCCTGTGTGAAGATCAACATTAAAACGCTTAAAAAACAAACATTCTGTCCGAGCTGTAACAGACTGGGGAAAATATGAGGAATCTAAACTTTTACTCACAAAACTGTCCACAGTAAGGCGGAGAAACTCTTGCAAAGAGAAAGAAAAACTCAAATTTCCAACACGCTAGTTGTAAAAACATGAGTAAACTGAGATGTGTTTAAAGCGCTGCTCTTACCTGTTGAAATGAATCCACACATGCTTTTCCTTAAAAATAAAAATGGCAGACAGTACTTTCAGACGGGCTTACTCAGAAAGTCAAACTCAATCACTGCGAGTCCAGGTTGCTATGGAAGTGGACGCATTTTCAAAACACGGGGGGGCAGTAAAAGTTTAACCAGACAGGACCAGAGAAATTAATGCAATTTAGAGTTTCTTCTTTAATACCCCAGGATCGATTTATTCGATAACTCAGAGATTACTTTAAAGTTCTAAGTATCTAAGATATGTATATATATATAAATTTTTTTTTTTTCTTTCGCAGTGAAAGTGTCAAACCACTAGGTGGCACCAAAGACTGATTTGTACAGGTTACAGCGACATACACAATCCTCACAAATGTGACGCAGCACACGGGTAGGGGAAGAAAAGAAATTTTTTTTTTTTTACTATATATCAAGTTTATTTTAAAACCGATCTAGAAAACATGTTTGTAAAAGCTGAAAATCTCAATAGCTCCAAAACAAAAACCCAACATGCTGTACAGTCAGTGCATAGAAAAATACAACAGTAAAATGAAATCCTTTTATCTGCTGGTAAAACCTCCTTCAGTGCATAATTTAAAAAAAATATACAAGTAAGAACTATATCAAAAAAGGAAAGGGGTAGGATGGGATAAGTAAAGAAATACAAACAAACATTGAAGAGTACAGACACCGCACGTACTACACATCTGTTTCCTCGCTGCTTATTGCCATCTATAAACTTGCAAAAAATAGATAATATTAAAGTGACTTCATGAAGCAGGAATAATTTGTTCATAGTCTTTTAACATTGCGCTTGCTTTGAGCGCTTCCGGGAAGTATGTCCTTTCTGCGACGGCCTGCAGAGTGACTACCGCACTCTCTAGAGCCGTGAGAAGTACACAAGCATGACATGCAAAACTGGAATCCACAGTCAGCTCTGCTGCACACTCCCTCTCTTTTTCCTGAATGGCATCTTGCGGGATGCTGACATCTCGGACAAGGCTTGAGGCACTCATCATTGAAGAGGGTTTTAGCAACCTGAGAGGAAAAAGAAGTTATTAAAATAACTTTGATAAATGTTTGATGAGAAATGCCTCAAAGCATGACTGCACCATGTTCAAGAAAATGCAGTTTAATGGATTTGTAACTTACCTCCAGAAATTTATCCCGTTTGCTGCTGCTGTCTGAATGCAAGGCGCTGAGCTGCAGTGGCGTTAAAGCCCTGCTTCCTGACTGTGGAGTGCAGTAGCTGGAGGTCCTAGACTGGGCCTGAACTGTCTTCAGAGCTGATCGCTTAAGCAACATGGCTCTGGTCTCTGCATCAGCGACATGGACAGCAGCACCAAGCTATAAGACAACAGCAAATAAGTTCAGAGTCATTTCAGTGACAGTGATGGAGATTGTGATAACGCCGACTCATTTTGATGCACGTATGCACTGATGACCACAGAGCAAAGACTGTGATAACAGAGATGTTGTGTTTAACTGAAAACACAGAAAGCTAAATGCTACAGAGCTGAACAAACACTCTTATAAGCAGGGGTGCACATAAGTGGTCCGCAGGTGCGCATTCGCTGTCAAAATAGGAAGCGAATAAGATAAGAGGCTGAAATGGGTGTTTGCATACATATAAAAAGGCACAGTTTTTGTCCGCTAGAGTGGGATTTTCATGGCATATTCTGCACCACATCTCTGTGCGTTCATCATTTGTTTGAAGCCAGCTCACCTCCTGCAACCACTTTTCGGAGAATATGCGCTTCTTTTGCTGTTCGGACTCCTGACATTTCTTTGGAGGTGGAGGAACACCAAAGTAATTTCTTAAAGGAGTTTGCTTCTTCAACATTTTTAAGAGTTCTAAACAAATGTTTGTCCTCCTCCAGAAAATCTTATGTACACAAACGCGCGTTGCAACTTCTTATCTGGTGCACGTCTTTTATTTTGACAGCAAATGCACACCTGCAGACCACTTATGTGCACCCCTGCTTATAAGACCTTTAGCCATAGCCTGGCTCTTACCTCAAGAGCAGCCTCCACTTGACTCAGGTGGCTTCTTCTCATTGTGCTAGCTAGCTTGTCTTGCTGGAGAATTTGATTCCAGCTTTTGCAAACACAGCTGCACCTGTGAAAAACAAAAAAGTATGAGAGAAATATTTTCAGCTCACTAAACTTTTTAGACAACACAAGTTTGTAATGCAAGCTAAACTCCACTGATTTTACTAATAATTGCATCGTTTATACAACATAAACACTGTTATAACGACATGTATGTTTCAGCTCAGCGTCAATCACCTTGCGATCATTCTACAGGACTCTGAATTATTCTTTACTCCATTAAAAATGTAGTCATGATTTTATTAATCAGTGACCAAATGGGAAAGGAGCTGCAACCTGTGGCAAGTAAGCATGGATGATATGCGCTGTAAAACATTGTGTGAATAAAAATGTATATTTGGAAACATCACCTATAGACACTCTCAGAGTCCATCTGGCAAAGTATAACAGCCAGGATGTGCCTGAGGTTCCTCTTCATCAGCTCTGTGAGTATGTCCACCTTCTCCAGGCCCATCTTCCTGCCAATCAGCCCTGCCAATGGCATAGTGGTCCGAAGAGTGCTTGGGGTCTTGGTCAGTGCTGCTGCAGACTTCAGCTGCTCTTTCAGGCTTGGACTTTGACCAGCCAACATCTGGGCATGGTGCTGACACATAGCTTGAACCAGCTGCAGCGCTGGAGTCAGAGAGAGGTTAACTGGAGTCATCCTGAGTGGTGTGATATCTGGATTGCCAAAATCTGTAGAACAAGGGGTCATGTCTTGTGCCTTGGTTTTAGTCACTCTTTGTGGGGTGGTATAATCTTTTTTTGCTGAGCCCAAGTGATCAGAGCTCACGGCATTACCACATTTAACAGAGAGGACACTGCGAGGGGTGATATCCCCAGCAAAAACCTCATCCTCTTTAGAATGGCTGTAACATTGATAAGGATGTTGATGCTTTCTGTCCGTTGGGTCTTCCTCAGACTGAGAGCCACCTTCTTTAAGCGTAGAGAGCCTGTGCTGACGCTGCAAACGGGAGCGGCGCCTTCCCTCTGTTGGATTTGGAGTTTCAGAGTTTCCTTTGGAGGCAGACAGCAGCAGCTCCTGGAACGAGCCATCATGGTCCACTGTGGAGTCTTGCGATTTATCAAGAGTCACTGAGCTGAAACCGCTGTCCTCACTCAACGACCTGTTTAAAAGTCAGAAAGGAGTTAATCCGTGTTTAAATATTTTAAAGTTTTATTTTCTTCGTCAATAAAACACATACCTGATATAGCTGGGTGTATGTGCAGAGGATGGTGTGCACAAGACACTTGAGCCATTATATAGATTATCTGTCATGCTGCCCAGTGGTGACTGAGAGTTTTCTTTAGAGATGGACAGGAATTCGTTGAAGCCTGGAGTCTTGACATTACATTGACCAGATGCAAAAATGTGTTCACTCATGTCTAGATCTGTGAGTGAGGCTTCTTTCTCAAAACTGGGAAGGCGACAACAGTTGTGCTTGCCATCTTCAAGAGTTGAGGTCCTCACCTGTGTGAACAGAACACGGCGCTTCCTGCCTGATAGTGGCAGGTCCTGGTCCAATGCCCCCATCTCAGTGTCTACAGAGTCAAATGATGTATTCAAATAGGGTTCAGACCCACTGACAGGGGATTCAATCCTTCTGGTGCACGGTGATCTTGTGTTGTCATTTTTGACATCTACAGTGGGTTTACACAGTAGAAGTCTCTGTCGCAGCGAGGTATCCCTTTTGCATATTTTAGGAGTTTCACACCAGCTTACAGCTGAAACCTTCCTGGAGTCTCTGCCCAAAAATCTGACTTGTTCTCGGATCTTCTTTGGCGTGACAGAAACCCGGAGGTTCTCTTTGGGCGTTTCATCCAGTTCCACCGGAGACAAAGATCTACATGAATCAGCTCCACTGGTGCTGTGTGGGCTCTGGAAAAAACCTGAGTATCCACTGTCAGAGCAGTCATCGTAGCAGTGCTGCCCTTTATAGCCATCAAGATAAAGACTAGATTCAGGAGTGCACTGCATCTTCCTCCTGAGTGCGCCAACAAACCTTAGCCTGGCCTCCAGGGGATTACCTGGAGTGAAACAGAATATAATAAACAGAACTACTTCAGCACAGCAAATATGAACTTAAAGAGACCGTAAACACATACAACGCTATCTTAAATACTTTTAAAAACTATATTTTTAAAAGGCGTCTCATGCTGGACTCACTTATAGTAAAATAAAAGTTATCTCCCGAATCTTAAGGTGGTTTTCAGTGTATAAAAGTAGCAGTTTGTATATCAGAAAGCAACAGACAGCTGATTTATCTCTGATCCTTCTCAGCTGTTTCATCCGCGTTGCTATGAGAGCGCGTGCTGCTGCCGATTTAAATCCCCCCGTCTCGTGCCCTCTCTGATGCCGCTTTAAAGAGCTCCATAACCGCCAAAAGACACCGACAGAGCCCGACTGACAGTATACACCACCTTTAACATCATTTTACTCCTCGTTATTTTCACACTTAATTCCGTCTGAAGAAATATGACAAGGTAAAATTATTTGGTAAACACACGCAAAACTGATATTAGTAAAATTCACCCAAAAGCAAAACAAAACAAAAACCCGACGACGTTTCGTGCGTGCGCATTTTACAGTGTAATTTCACCCTCTATGCTAGTTCAGAGGGTCAGAGCAGCCATTTTAACAAGACATGACAGGATAAAAACCGGTTCCAGAATTAAAAGCAGTGATGCTCCGTCAAAGCTGAAATAGCCTCCTGTTAATGTGACTGAAGGGGACCCGGAATGGCACAGTGAATGACTAATCAGTTACACCTGTGTTAACCCTGAAATGCCATGCAAAAATGATTGCCATTAAAAAACAAACACAAAAAAAACCCCAAAAAACTGTGGGCCTCGTAAAACACCTGTCAAACACCGAGTTATAATTAAAGAAAAAAAATGTGGCTGACATTTTTGTCTGCCATCCACGTTTACTAACATAACGTTGTTAGCCTCCTGAAACTAGAACCAGTACGAGGTAATGTCGGTGAATTCCACGCACCTGTACCTTAAGCTCGACAAAATAATCTTCTTCGGGAATAAACGCGCTTAATATTTAACAAATACCTACCTGAAGTTAAAACGGGGCTATTCCAAAAAGCCGTGGCCTCTGTAGGCGATGTTGTTTCCTCGGGCTTTGTTCCAGGCCTCAGCTGTCCCCCCGCTGTTGTTCCTGTTTTCTCATGTTCACCAGCCACGTTTTCAAATTTGGAGCCCTCTGTTGGCTGTGTCACGTGCTTCCTCTCGGCGCTACCGGCCTTCCGTCCGTGTGTGGTTACCATAGCAATACACACCACATTGTCGATGAGCGTTCAGCCAAACGGGAGCAGGTAAACTAGTTTTGCTTAACATTATTAACATTAATGTGATCTTGCATTAATTACTCAAGAGACACTTAAGAGATGAGTCTGCCTTTCCCGAATGTTACATCCCTAATTATAGAACCTAGCTGTTTCTGACGAACTATTAAAATTAGCAGTAAAGTTAAGGTAGCTAGCTAAAAAGCTGGTAAGTTATACAAATATAATGCAGAACTGCCATGTCTACCTTTTATGGAACACTTTTTGACACGTTGACTAAATTCTTTCCAGAAATGAGTGAAGACGCAGTTTTATCCCTTCAGAGTCACTCCACCACTGTGGACTACAGGGGCAAGGTTCCTGTGGAGCACCTGGACTACGATTACATTGAAAAATGTAAAGATGTGAGATACCTCGAGAAGATCCTGAGAACACTGAGGTAACTGTCTGTTGAGTGATATAGTGTTGTTGGAGGAAACTCACTGTCCCTTTTCTTCCTTTACCTGTAAAAATCGTATTTATATTTACATGCTCAAAATAAAGCAATCAGTCAGTCCAGTCCCTTTATAGTGTTGGTGAGGTTTTTCTTTATGAAGGTTATAAACTCATCATCATGTCAAGTTTCACTCACTCTCCACTGAGATGGTATGTGCTATATTGCAAATAGATTACATAACACTTGTCATCAGTTGCAGAGGGATAATAGTGCATGTCATAACAAAATACAGGCTGGCAAATGTGAATGAAAAATATTGCAAAAAAAGCTATTCTTTATTTTTCTTTTTTGTTTGGTTAAAGGTCCGGCGAAGAGGGCATTTATCCTCACCTGATCAAGTTCTGTGAGAGTCACCTGGAGAAACTGGACCCTAAGAGCCGAGCTCTTAGGAAGGAAATGCCTGTAGCCACAGCAGCCAGCCTCTCTAAAGATGAGTGGAGCCAAATTGAGGATGAATTGAAAGTATGGTACACATTTTTTTCTTTCTTTTAAAAAAATAAATAAATCCTGTTTACTTTGTTCTCACATGGCTGTTTCTCTAAATACTTTGCTCAGAGATGGCAAGAAGAAACCAAAAAGACTGAAACAACCCTGAAACACCAGTCAGTATTTGATGATCCAGTGAAAGAAAATATGCCACCTGTAAGAGGTTCCAATTGCTTTGTTCCTCTGAGCCAGGTAAAAAAAATCAAGGCATATACAGTACATAACCAGTTACATATATGTATAGAAGACAAATATTCAAACAGAGTTTTTTCTCATGATAGAAAACAGTTCCACAAGAAAGAAAGAAACCCTCGAAATGCGCCCTACCACGTGATTACCGAGAATGGGACAAGTGAGTCATGCTGTCTCCACATTTGTCTATTATATTCAGAAGAAAGACCCCACTGTTGCAGCAGCTGAATTCTCTGTGCATAAAAGCTTCCCAAGTCTTTTTACTTTGTAAAAGGGCTTTAAAGCTAAACTGCTTCCATTACAGTGATCCACAGTTTAAAAACTTGACCTTTAAGTGTATATTTTACACCTTCTTTCCAGGTTCGATGTGGAAAAAGAATGTGAGAAAATAGAGGAGGATGTGGACAAAACTGATCCACCTGCAATTATAAACTCAGGACATCCTAAAATCAAGACTCAAGTGGACACTTCATGTAATCTATTGTGGATAGAAAGTGTTCTTTTGCAGTAATTATTAAGCATACAACGTACATCAGGTGTGTTGGCATTTTTGTGTAACATGTAAGGTTTCCCCTGTGATCCATCCAGTGCTGTCACAACAGGAGAAGCTCTTCCTGGCAAATCGTGAAAAGGACAAAGGCAATGAAGCTTTTAGAGCAAAGGATTATGAGGAGGCGGTCACATACTATTCCAGGTCAGGTTCTTTAAACAACTCCTTCATTGCAGAAAGCACTTAGCACCTCTTAAAGGGCTTTTTATCATTTTGCTTGGTATATATTGTAAGTAGTAGACTGTCATCTTTCATTGTAGCTGTAGTAGTAAGTGTTTGTGCAATAATCTCACTGTAAATAGAGGTTTGCTTTATTGTTTATTCCATTACAGGAGCCTTTCCATTATAACAACTGTGGCTGCATACAACAACAGAGCCCAGGCAGAGATCAAGCTCGAGCACTGGCACAATGCCCTGAAAGACTGCCTGAGTGTGCTCGAGCTAGAACCGGGCAATCTGAAAGGTGTGTTAATGTTATTTCTATAATTTCTAACACAATAATGCTTCCAGAATAAATACACCTGCACTTTTAGATGTATTTATATGATGTGGTATACTTTAGCTACAGCAGCATTAGTGTATGTGCTACATATTGTAATGCACTTCTTTCCGTTAGCCCTGCTTCGTCGTGCTGTTGTTTATAATCATATGGGCAACTTCCACATGGCCACTGAAGACCTGAGGACGGTGCTCAGGGAAGAGCCACAGAACACCACTGCAACTGTAGGTGATGGTACTGAGGCATGTTCATCATGCGCCAGTCTACCTTTCATCCACTAGGTGTCACTGTATTTGTGAAAGTTGAGTGATTTAGTGAGTCTATCACTGGAAGTCTTTCATGTATTTATGTCATTACCATAAATAGAGGATGATGTGGCTTTTTTAACAGATCTGTATCAGTGGAACAGCTCAGGATGTGCTGTGTTTACCCGTCCCCTTTAATTGCATTGTTTAACTTCTGTTTCTATTTATTTGAGTATAATTTAGGTGTAAATGGGAAGAAAATGTTCCTTTTTGTAGTTATACATACACCAGTCACTACAACTAAGTAATCTAGCATAGATTGTGATATGAATAGTTGTGACAAACAAAACATGAGATGTTCTAATGGATGAATTGTTTGTGTTTTAGCAACTTTTGTCTCAAATTGAGAAGAAGATGGAGGAATGCCAACAAGAGAAGCAACGCAAGGGCAAAAAAATCCTCATCCAAGAGATAGAAGAGGCGGATAACCAGACTGACAGTGACAACAAAGCTCATAAAACTGGTGATTGTTTGAACTACTAAAAACAATCAATATCCTTAAACACAGACATAGAGACTATAACGGCGCTAATGGTCATTTATGATAACCCATTTTCATCCAAAAATCAATCAAACCGCAACTGATTTAAATGTTGCTTACTCTCTATTTAACATGCAGTGAAATCGTTTTTCAGTTATAGTCAAGCTTAGGTAAGTTATGAGTTCAGAGGAAACTTAGATTTTTGTTAAAAGTGTGCATTGATCCTTTATTTGACATGTTTTTATTTCACTGTTGATTTCATATTAACTAGCAAGACTAGCAGGAAGTGAATGAGGTAAACCAGTAGACTGTGGTACACATTTCCCAGATGAGATTTTTCCCTTACTGGAGATATATTTTTATCTATATTCTCATTTAATGAAAAGTAACAAGTTAAGTCATTCCACTGACTTAACTGGACTCAAATCTATTGCTACTCTAATTTATGTAACTTGAATGAGGTGTTAAATTTAAACTTTATAGCAGAAAGTTTTTTGTGTCTTTATAGCTGTGCTGGATTTAGAAGTTGAAGGATTTGCCCTCTAATACAGTCACGATTTATACAGAGCATGTTAGGAAGCTCCAACATTGCCGGTAATAGTAGAGCTTTAGTCACATCCCCTTCTGTCTGCTGTCCTATAGATAGAGGAAATTCCCCTCTTGTCTCTCTGGGTGAAGGAACAGTGCATGCATGTGTTTTCTGCCCTACCCCCACACAGCCCTTTCATAAGTCACTGTTTGGTATCTCTACTTCCTGGAACTCCCTGTTTGAAGTGGCTCCGTGTCATGTGCTCCTCTCCTCCCACACTATGATGTAACTGCTGACTCTTTCCTGTGGGTGTGACTTCCCCTTCTCTGTCTCTCTCCCTCTGCTTCTCCCCTCCCTCCCTCTCCCTTCCAGCTTGTCTGGTTCAACCTAGCCAGCCCGTGGGAGGGGAGGAGAGATCAGCTACTCCTGTCGAAAGGGGAGACATGGGAAACGCTCATAAAAAGCCCCACGGCAGAGGGGACGGGGGTCCACACGCCGAGTCCAACAGCTCCCACCATGAACACAGGAGGAACAGAGGCAGCTCAGACAAGTACAAAGTCCCGCAGGAAAAGATAGCCAATGGATCAAGCAAGAGAGGCTCGACAGCTTCGGTTCAGGGTGATCAGAGCGGCAGCGGTAAGGCAACTCCAGTTGGAGGAAATGCTGGAGAAACTGTCAACCTTGATGCCCCATGTGGGGCCCTGCCCCCACCCCTGGCCCGGCTAAAGAACGAAGGAAACCTGCTGTTTAAAAATGGACAGTTTGCCGATGCACTGGAGAAATACTCACAAGCCATTCAGGGCTATACAGATTCAGGTAAGCCTCAGGGGCACTCACTGTTGATCGTGTTTGTAATATTTTAGAATATTAAGAAAAAACTATTTAATTCGTTTTATACAGTGAGGTTGCTGGTTAGAAGTTACCTGTGTGCCACCGTGTCACTAATCATAACATTTTTACTCATATCAGTGTGTTATGAGCTGACAAATGAATCAGAACTGATCGACTGTTTTCTCAGCTGTTTATTCATCATCATATTTTAATAACAGCTTTCTATGGTGTCATACTTTAATTTTACTTTAAATCAAAGGTCATAGGGTTGTAGCTATAATGTCAGTGCTTGTCTTTATTTTTGTCACTTTAACACACTGCAGAGACTTACACATGAAAACAGGATAGCAATACAAATCATTTTCCCTATGGAAATAATTCCTCATAAACAATTTCAAATTCTCAGTCTCAGACTTCACATTTTTGTGTGAACAGTTTATTTGCAGTATTCAAAATTTTAGTAAGATCCATTACGATGTTAATATTTAGTGACTTATCCCTGGGATGATGGACTGTGGCTGTACGCAGACAGTGTTGCTGTTTTAGTCTGGTGCTAAGCCTCTCAGCTCAGGTCTGTCCAAGTCACATGACCTCTAACCACTCACTGTGAAATTGAATTTGTAGGACTGCAGCAATAATTCTCACAGAGAGTGAGACGACGAGCAGTTGATGGAGGAAGAGAAACCTCTGCTCACTCTCCGTTAAACATATGGCCTTGTGTCTCTTTCTGTGGACAGCCATAATATACTCAGTTAAGACTGTGAAAGTCGCTGGGCATCATCTATCTGGATTACTGTGGGAAGCACAACAGATGTGACCTAATCTACACATGCAGCATTTTTTCCGATCTGTGAAAAAGGCTCTTTTCAGTAGAAATGAAACTAAACGAGACATTCAAGATACTTTGACAGGTCTCGTAGTTGTGGTATGCACACAGTTGCTGTAGTTTATATGATCTACTGTCACAATAACCTCGCTAAGTGCTCTCAGTTGCTAAGACATCATCATCACTGCCACGCTGTGTCATCATCCATAATCTGTTTTCATCTGATGAGGCAGCACACTGACATGAATGTGTTTAGTGTAGCAGGACAATGTTGCTGTGTTTAAAACATGCACCGTAGACCTGTGTGATTTGCTTAACTCTGTGATAGTGAAGAAAACACTGTTAAGTTAAGGCAGGTGGAGAGAAACAGCGTGCGGACTTAGCACGAGTCAGTTGTCAAAATCTCAAAGGGAAATGTCTATATATATATATATTTATATTACACATATACTAGCTTTTAACCTGCAGATAAAAGCTAGTAAAACATTTAACATGTGTGTGTATGCGTGTCTGTCACTTTGTATTCATAAATCTGAAAGAAAAGAAATGATAGCTCAGTATCTTCCAATAACTGAAGTTTCTTTATTTCATCATGACAGGAGCTCTGTACGTTCTACAGCGCTTCTATAGCTGCTCAGAGAGCACATTAAACAGTCTGTTTTAGACAATAAGTACACGATTCAAACTTTGAGTTCATGATGTCTTTGCAGATATTCTGTATTCCACCCCCAAGATAACTGCAGAACTATGCGTGCTGTTTCCAAGCTGTATATTACATTTCTGATATTGGTCTCTATTTTCTATGCAGGGATTGATAGTCCAGAAGATCTCTGTATTCTATATTCCAACAGAGCAGCTTGCTACCTGAAAGATGGCAACAGTCAAGACTGCATACAAGATTGCACAAGGTGAACTGATAAAACTCTGCCAGTGTTCAGCAAGAAATGTGAAAAGCTGTGGAAGGCAAATGCACGCTTGTCCCTGTGCTTCATCTTAAAGATCAAACTGCTACAAATTTCTGCAGACAGCGTCATCATATACCAGTCTCAGCAGAGGATCTCAGATCATTTATGAGTGGGAGGGGATTTGCACTTGGGTGTGTCGTAAGGGATTGTAATTAATCTCTTTAGAAGTGGTTTATAAGCAGCAGACTGGGCTAACTTAAGGGAGCCTCCCATATGAAAGCCTTTAAATATACTTGATGTGTTTGCAGAAAGATGGGGTTATAGAAAACTTGAATCACACCTTAGACTTGTTCACTACCTCAGAAACAACATGTACAGACACATCCTTTGCCCTAGCATCGACAGCAGGGGCACCAGACTCGATCCTTTGCTCTTGACTCATTGCATCTATTTATTCCAATCAGAGCCCTGGAGTTGCAGCCATTCTCCCTCAAGCCCCTCCTCCGCCGTGCCATGGCTTATGAGTCCCTGGAGCGTTACCGAAAGGCCTACGTGGATTACAAAACTGTGCTGCAGATAGACGTGAGCGTGCAGGCAGCTCACGACAGTGTCAACAGGTATAATGTCCACCTCTCACCTCAGCTAACAGACTCATTAACATTTGGCATCTCAAAAGCAAGTACTGAATTTTACAGCACCCATGTCTATGGCAGTGCATTTCTCATCTATTTTAAACAAGGTGGACACAGACTATCTTTAGCTGTTACAGCAAAGGAAATAAAAAGACAGATGAGACATGGAGATTTTCTTACTCTATCTACCTGCTGTATTTTCCAAATTTGAAAATGTTCTAGAATTGAAATCCAGAAATGGAATTATAGCATATTTAGAAGACTAAATCAAAACAAATCATGGTAACCATTACACACAGGCTTATTAGAGACTAACAGATTTAGCTGGTCAAAAGTAGCTCCGGCTAGAGGCTAATCATGTCTCTCAGACTGTGTGTCCCTTCTCTGTTACGCAATACTCACCTGGCTGGTTTGTGTTCAGGAGTACCAGAGGGTCAAAGATATCATTCATCCCCACATTTATCTACAAAGTTACACAATAAGACATAAACTCCCTAAACTGTGGAACAGGGTGGATTAGATGCATCTTTAACACGCTATGTAAGCCTTATCAATGTCTCTCATCTGTGTGCTGTAACAATGACTGAATCACATCCTCCTCTAGGATCACCCGGCTGCTCATCGAGCAAGACGGGCCAGAGTGGAGAGAGAAACTTCCCGAGATCCCTCTGGTGCCTCTGTCGGCTCAGCAGCACCGCAGAGAGGAGCCACCCAGCGCTGAGGTCCTCCAAGCTCGAGCAGAGAAGGCTGCTAGGGATGCAGGTCTGTTGTTTTTAGAGTCATGATGCTTAATTAATGTTTGTCCCCAGAAACACAGAGTTAGTCAGGATCAGAAGTGTTGATCGCTGAGCTGGGACAATGAGGAGAGTAGCTGGGACATTTATACATACAGCGGTTATGATGACTGAATAAAATCTAATGTTGACTACATCCAGCATTAACAAACATTTTCTCGAGCAGCTCTTTCTTCTGACATTATAGCTACCTTTGTTCGGTTTTTGAACCATTCTTCTGCTTGATACAGCGATGGAGGAACAAAAGTCTTCCTGTTGTGACTGGAGGAAAATTTGAAAGGCCTATTTTTGTGGACGTGTCACCTCTGACCATGCAGTTTCTCTGCTCCCAGGGCTTTTCTACCTATGCTATTTTTAGACTCTAATGAAAGAATAGCACTGCTGGCATAATTTTACCTCCCTGAAGACGCTCTGCAGACACTCTGCAGCAGATTGATTAGCCCTCGGTCCACACCGGGACTGATTGCTGACTTAACTCTCGTGGCTCATGTCCAGCTAGCACAGCATTAATTTCAAGTGCTTAAACCCTCCAGCTGTGTAGCACAGGCTTATAAAAGCGAGGTCAGTTAAAATGTATTGCAAGTGTCAGTGTGGATATATGAAGTCAAAATGGAGGAGAATGGACCTCGTGTCTGTGTGAGTAAGCGATGTTTAGCAATCACCACTTTGTTTTGTTTTCTAGAGAGGAAAGCCGAAGTCCGTTTTTCAGCTTTGAAACAAGAAGGGAACGATTTTGTGAAGAAGAGCCAATACCAGGATGCTCTGGGAAAGTACACAGAATGCCTTAAGCTAAAGCCAGAGGAATGCACTATCTACACCAACAGGTTAGTCATTTAATTCTCACCTTAATATGAACAGACATGTTCCTGCGGTCTCGTTTCCCCTCTGTTCATCACATCTTCTGCCACTGGTTCACCTTGATGTGGGAAAACAGCCTGAAAATCCCCAAAATTTGTTCAACTGAATTTAAAAAAGACCGATTAACGACGGCCAGCTGTCATTTGTCAGCCGTGCTTTCAGCTCTGTTTTTAATCCTATCCAGTCGTGCCACCTGTCACTGCTGCCAAATTAAGTGTGTATTGGTGGTAAATTGGTGCACAACACAATAGTACATAGATGGTGTTGATCAGGTCACAGAAGAAACTGATGACGTGAATGTTTTCCTATTGTGTGTTGGTGTTTGCATGTGCATGTGGAGCCCTGCTGTGAGAACAGATTGTATGTACAGCCACACCAGAGCAAACATCCATACGCCATTGGTGCACAGCTGCTGAGAGCCATTTGAAAAAATTAAAAACATGAAGATTCATTTAGAAAAGGGGCTCCAGAAGCACATCTCTGAGGTGTAAATCGTAAATCTCATCATCATAGAAAAATGTTCTGTTCTGTTAATGCTGATGGCATGACTTCAGCTGTTATTATAAAACCTGATTCGCAGTGAGTCACAAATTCATGATACTTCTGAGTCACGTGTCAAATGTGATTAGGTGCCAGTGACAAAAATAAAAATCACAATTGACGTGTGTGTGTTTATAGAGCTCTGTGCTACTTGAAGCTGGAGAGGTTCGCTGAGGCCAAGCAGGACTGTGATGCAGCACTGAAACTGGAGCCAACCAATAAGAAGGCCTTCTACAGACGAGCCATGGCTAATAAAGGTCTCAAGGTGAATAGAGCTGGACTTTAATGGCTAATGCCATAAGGGAGTGATTTCTTTTTATTGGGTGGCTAAAGAGTAAAATATCCCTTTCACATATTTCATACATAAAGCTCTCTTTGTATGTTTTCGGTGTCTCCCTCCATCAGGACTACCTGGCTTGCAGCTCGGACCTGCAGGAAGTGCTGCAGCAAGATCCCAACGTGCAGGAGGCTGAGAAGGAGCTGGAGGAGGTCACCAAGCTGCTCAGACAGAGTCTGGCCAGCACTTCACCAAACAAACCCAGGAAGACAGTCCCCATCACAGAGGTGAGTACAGTTTATTCACTTTCATTGAAAATAAATATTTTCCCCTTATTGCATCCAACAGACATATCCACTTTTGACTTTAGAGAGTCTACACGTGTGGTTAGGAAGAAGAGGCATTATAATGATGGGGACTGAAGAATCATGACTTATGGTCAACAAGTGTCCTTTGAATAGTTGTGTGTTTTTAGCTGATTACTCCTGACACCTGCTGGGATACCGTGTGAAATCTGATCAGCTCTGGTTTTATTCTAGCCTAGTACAGATCATAAAGTGCAGCGCTCCCAGCTGTTGTGTACCGTTCGTCTTTGTGCTCCATCCTCATTTACTATTAATGATCTAATGAAGAATAAAAGCACCAAATTAAAGCTTGAGTGGGGCTAGATGTACCATTTTCAGTTTATTGTTAAAAGACAAAAGAGAACACGGAGAAAGCTAAAGTGTAAAATTGTATCCATGCATCTTATGCTGCTTATCTGGGTCTCAAAACTCAGTCTCAGTTTCAGGGGAACACCAGAGTGAAAAGTGGCTGTGCTCCAAGTTTAAAAGGCTACAGATTGTTATGAAGCTCTGGTTTTCCTTTTCTTCAGGTTCAGCACACCAGTAGGTAAAGATGGAAGCTTATAGATCCAATCACTGCATCCCAGACAAATTATTCCTAATTAAGGCAATAGGTGGTGCAGATTTCCCAGATTGTGACTCACTGACAGAGACCGGCTTTCTATTTTTGTCTTTCCTGTTTAAATGTTTCACCCATGTCCGTCTCCCTCCTCAGGTTGAGGATGACGAGAATGTGACCGCTGTCCCTAACTCCAAAAACAGCTGCAAAGGAGAAGACATCAGCATCAACCTCCAGCCGGCCAGCGCCTATGAATTCGGCCAATCCCTGAATGCGGCTCGTAGCTCTGGAAACACAGTGGCCTGCGCGGAACTACTGGCCTCCACGGCCCCAGAGATGCTTCCCCAGTTCCTGAGCACCCAGCTTGATGGACACACCATCAGCTTCATCATGCAGGCCCTGCACTCACACCTACTGGAGAAAGACCCTTATCTGGTCTACCAACACCTCAACCATCTGCACACTGCTGACAGGTTCTCGGTAAGATTAGCATGCAAATATGGTCTGAAAAGCTAAAGTTTGTTTGTAAGATTTTGCAATCAAGCGGTCTGTGTGGTGATAAACGCTGACGCACTGTTTGCAGGTTGTACTAATGCTGCTGGAGAAGGAAGAGCGTCACCACATGACTCAGCTGTTTGAGGATCTCTCAGCCGTGCAGAGCACACAGTTCACTAAGAACGATGTTCAGAACCTGGCCAACAAATATATCTGACCCTCCCCTCTCTGCATGAGCTGCTCCACCACTGCTCTTGGATCTATGCAAAACACTGCACAAGAACTGAGTACACAAAGGCAGGAAGCTGCAGAATGAGCAATACAATGGAACCGAGTTGATTCACTCTACTGGTCTGTAATGTCTGTGACGATATTAAAAAAAAAAAAAATCTATTTTTCTCTCCAGAACATTTTGCTATGCAGTTTTACTTTTGTACACACCATGCACCATTTGCATTGTACAACAGTGGGACTCAGTGGACCTTTCACCGTAGTGTATTAATAAACGAGGTCCAATGTGCTGTTGTGTAACACAGCAGGCAGGTGTTTCCTCACTCCAGGCAGTAGCTTTTGCTTAGGACAGGCTTCATCGAGCTGATCTGCTCTTTGAGCCCAGTCGTTTTCTGAAATCATTTTATAAAAGACCAGCTGTCACATACCAAAAACTATTCAGTGCATGTTAAATATAAACAAACAAAAAGCTAATTTCCTTCCAAGTTTAAAAGTGCGTCTTTGCTGCATCTTAAGTAACTATTTTAATATGACCACATGTATGGTGTTATCTTAATGGGTGAAAGAAACCTGCATGTCTCACTGCTGTTCATGTGAGTGCAACAGAACTTACAATGTTGTAGCAAAAAAAAATTCTTGCTCTCCTTTAAGTCATCTATGCAAATTTGTAGCTCTGTGTTCCTGTATTGATTCCATTCATAAAGGCAAGTCTCTGTCTTCACCATGTGAAATGACATTGTGCCGTTGAGCCTGTTTACCTGCACCATCAGCTTCACAGCAGATGGCAGCACACTGGAGAGAAGCAGCATCTTTATAAGATGTGTGCCTTGGATTTCAGTCTAGGGGTCGACTTAGTGTGGTGAGCATATCGGTACTCGTAAAGAAAAAGTCTATTTATATCATTCTGTAGCTTTAATAAATTTCTTTAATGACTTGGATTTATCACACACATATATTCACTTGGCTCCAAACTCAGAACTGTTTTAAATGTGTAATTTATTTGCTATTTAAAGTCATTCTGTCCATGTTATAAGTAATAAATATCAATCTTTCTGTATTGTGAATCTAAAGACTGCCTGAATCCAAACTTTTTGTTTTCTCATGTTTCATTAAATCTACATGAATGTAAAATTTAGCATAAGGATGTAAATTTGGGGGAAGGAGGGAATAATTCTGCAGTTTCCACAGCTTCTCTTAACAGTGGCTTTTAACATTGTGTCAGTAGATTTGTAAAAATTGTGTATTCTATTCACAGAGGGCTATTCAATAAACTGGGAAACATGGTTTTTTTCCTTCTTTAGCTCATAACAAGTAACGGAAAGTTTCAGAAGAGACACTAAAGATGGAGTGACATGATGTTTTTGTGTCTTACATACGTTGTAATAATGGTGTTTGCCATAGCAAGGCCCAATATAACAGCTAAGGATTATTGGGTGGCTGTGGCTACAATGTAGCTTGCCATTGCCAGTGTGTGAATGAGTGTGTGAATGGGTGGATGACTGGTTGTGTAAAGCGCTTTGGGGTCCTTAGGGACTAGTAAAGCGCTATACAAATACAGGCCATTTATTCATTTTGAACAGTGAATAATGCAAAACTTCTCTTAACAGAGTCTAATAGTAAAAATATGAAGTTTTAAATGATCATAATAGGTCCACTTTGTGTATTTACAGTACTTTTGTTAACTTAAAAATTTGGAAACCGTAAACATTTCATATATAGTTGTTTTTATTTTTTTGATATGCATTTACACGCATATAGTAAAGCAAATTACCAAACAAATATACAAATACCTTATGCAATTCTGCACAAATTACAAATTATATCTGGCACTAGTGTTCAACTTAGGATTGAGAAACTGGAATTTGGGTGAAGAATGAGAAACCGAACTAAGGGGGAAGAACAAAACTGCTTTTCTGTAATGCAGGGAAGGAGTGCAGCAGAAGCCGAATCCACTGAACCAAAGAGTTCATTCTGTAACAGACCTGGGTCAGGATACCACTCAATGGTTGAGGTTCACCTGAGCTGACTCGGTGGCCCCCAGTAAAGCAGACCACGGAGCGGTAAACACAGGCTTAAGCAAACACTCTGAAATAAAGAAGAACTTAACTTCAAGTCTGCTCAGCAGCACCGATTGGCAACACAAACAGGAACTCACAGGACAAATCAATAAGGAAGGTAACCATTAACCAACCTCTGCATCCCCATTAACCTTTGTGCATTGCAAAACATCAATGTCATAGGAAATACAGGTAACAGTGCAGGTGCCTCGGGCCGTTGTACAGCCCTGGTTATTTGCGTAGCATTTGTGAAGCATGTACAAAAACAGTAGTCTGTGTGTCTGTATAATTTCGGATCATATCATTCATCCCTGTGGTTTCAAAAGGATGCACAATACTGCATCTACAGCTGACAAGTCAAAGGTTTAAGATTTAACAAGAGCCTGAGTGCTGTCTTTGGTAGGCAATTGAAAAGTCTTCATTTACCAGATCTATCATAGGAGCATCCCTCCTACACAGTCAGACATTCTGCAATGAGTTGTTGTGGTTGTTGGTTGGAATCTAGAAGACACGGTGGAGATAAACGGAACACAAACAGCTTCTTGAAGGCACCATGAGTTAACAAAGAAAGATATCAAAGCTCTCTCTTACTCAGTGAGGCGAAACCATCAGCCTGAATAAATCACCTTTCAACAGGACAAAAAGTTTCTTTGTACAATTTCACAGAATTGACCAACCCATTGGTTAATGTTATTATAATGACTTTAAGCATTATCTCAACATCTACGGCCTTCCAGACCTTTTGTCAAATCAAGAAATAGCCCCCACCCACACCCTCAACATATATCATTACAAACTTTCCACAGAGCAAGATGAGGCCCAGGCTTCCTGAGTCACCTTAGTGCTAGAACATGCACTGAATTAGGCTACAGGTCTCAAGTCGTTTCTTAGCGAGCTGCTAAAAAACCATAAAGCACCATCGCCCACAATGGGACAATAGCTGTGTGTGCATCCATTTAAAAACAATCTCAGTTGTTTTTAAGTCAGTTTTAGAGCTAAAATGATTCAGGACATTGAGCCCAGGCCTTGGTCTTCTACAATTTAATTTCAAACACAGATCCATGACAAAAAACAACCAGTCTAATAATAAATACAGATGAGAACTCCCAGGTTCCCTCTGTTAACTAATACGTGTTGGGGAAAATAAAAATAAGTTGTATTGCCTTGTCCCTGCTTGGTTAACTTCTCTTATTGTGTTGCATCCAGACAGTACGGCCAAAATCAAATACTAGCAAAACTGGCACAGTGGTTTTACTTTAGTCTACACAGATAAATCTGACACACCCGAGTCAGTGGGTTGCCTTCTGTTACAGGTGGCCAGCGAGTGACAAAAATGTG
This sequence comes from Pundamilia nyererei, assembly GCF_000239375.1. Taxonomy (NCBI): domain Eukaryota; kingdom Metazoa; phylum Chordata; class Actinopteri; order Cichliformes; family Cichlidae; genus Pundamilia; species Pundamilia nyererei. The sequence continues at coordinate 619,040 of NW_005187526.1, forward strand.
TCAGCACAGGGAGAAACATCAGCATTCATAACCTTAAAATTTCTCACGCGGCTGCACTGCAGAAGCCTTTTTTAATACTTCACTCAGTGGCTGCTTTTCAACAGAGGATGTCCAATCCAAAAGTAACATGTCCCCTTTACAAGGGAATAACAGAAAATGCAGGTTAAACTTTAAGCTAGGATTGTTATGTTAGTGGAGGAAAAGGATGTTGAAACAATGTGTGTGCAGCACTTATGGTATTGAGATTTTAAATATCAGTCTGTATACAGGAGTTCTTGGGCTGATGCTGCGTCTGGGCTGGCTGTTGTGGTTGATGATGCTGGGTGTTGTTGTTGTTGGTTTCCTTCAACATCTCTCCGGTGTTGCTGTGAGAGTCCGGCTCAGTGGGGCACACCAGGTTGACATTCTCCTCTGCTATGAAGCAGAGAGGGGGGAGCTCTGTGCCGTGACCCAGGGAGGACGTGGTGGAGGTGGGGGAGTTGGGGGTGGCCACAGCACTCTGTCCCTGGGAGGAGGATGAAGAAGTGGGGCAGGTCTCCAGGCGGTCGTTCTCCACTTCAGGCAGGGGGCTGACTGTGGCAAAGCGCGTGTGGTAGTCGCCACCGCTGGAGCCGTGGCTACACGAGGTCTTCATGCTCTCCAGGTCGGAGCAGCTGAACTCAGAGAAGTGGCTGGAGTGGGAGTCGGCCACTGATGGCAGGCTGCCACTCAGCGAAGGAGAGTCGAACTCTGAGGAGTTGGTGCTGCGCTGCTCCAGCAGCTGAGCATCCATGTCCTCCCGTGTCTCATTGATCTTTGTGCCTCCTCCCCCTTTCTTCCGCAGCTTGCCTTTGCTCTTCTTGCCCCCCGAGCTGGAGGAGGAGGAGCAGGAGGCCTCTTTGGACCACTTAGTGGAGGTTCCTTTGCCCTCTGCAGAGGTGCAGCCATTAGAGGGACAGGTCCAGCCGCAGCGACCAACGTGGCTGCCGTCATCAATGCTGCTGCTGCCGCTGTGATGCCGTAGTTTGCCAGGTTTGGATTCAATGTCAACCTGCACCTCCATACTGTTCCCATCTCTGGAAGAAGAGAGGACACAGGAAACATGAGTTGCATGTAGTTTGTGTTCAGCACAATTAAGCATCCAGAGGGCTGTTATTCATAACATATAGTGACTATAGACTCTAGATGACCATTTTATCTTTGAATAGCACTAGCCTAATTTGTTACCAACTAGTACAATAGGTTAGAAATTAGGCTAGGTTCAAAACATGATGATATAAACAATAATACTTTGTGTTCAGTTGACGTGAGCACAGGTTTACAATAATACAGGTATTATTCACTAATACGCTGCATCTGTTTCACACTATGAAGCTACAAAGAACTGGACTAAACATGCTAATGAACAGAAGACCATGCTTTCTCGACTTATCCAAACCTATGATGCTCACCTGTCAAGAGGCATGTAGGCATTAAGAATGGATCCAGCCATTGCTTTGGTGCTAGCATTGTCGCTGACTGTTCCCAGGCTCACTGTGCCGGACTCGCCACTAAGACTGCAGCGCTCCTTCTGCACATCAGCCTGCACCTCCAGCCTGACAACAGAGAGAGAGAGAAAATAAGACAATGCAGGAGAGCACACTGAAGTCACAACCACATTTAAATATTGCAGCACACATTTACCTGTTCAGATAATTGACCATGGCGCTGCCAGACAGGCTGCCGGTGATGCTGGCTCCAGCCAGGGCCATGGTGGAGGCCGTCTCACTCAGGTTGTCCCTAATGGCCCCCAGACGGTCCATGTGGCTGCCGCTTGCACTCAGGCTGCCTGTCAACCCACCGACACTGCCTTCACCTATACTGGGGTTGTTCCTGGCGTCTGCGACTGATGTAGTATCTACACAGAACATGAAACAAAACAAAATATATCAGCGTGGAATTTAAAAAAACAAACAAAAAAAACATATCAGTTTGTTCATCAGTCTGTTCTTTGCTTATCTTGTTGACAGGTTTTCACTGAAGATTCTCTTCAGTCTTAGTTTGTGTATTATAAGTGCAGTGCCAAGTATGAGGATGTGGCTCTGTATGTGGGTGAAGGGGCAGTCAGGCACATTTGTATGGCTCTCTTTAACTTAACTCTTTAACTTAAACCATCACAAGTTACTGTCTAACCCTAACCCTTACCTAAAACTAGCATTTTAATCCTCAAACACACCTTTGAAGTGTGAAAAGAGGAAAAATGTAAAATAAAAGTATACTGCCAAGTACACTTTTCAAAGCAACTGTAGGCCTGGAAAAGTGAAGAGGCAGAGGAAGTACAGTTTACTGTGGAAGGAAAGAGTACTTGCCATGAGTGAAGCAAGCAAAGGATCTTATTTACAAATAATGTCGATTGGCATAACACGCCCTCTTGGTTTTGGGTGGTGGGCTAGTTCAGATCGGGACTGGAAATCGAACCTTACCAGCGGCAGCTGCCCCGCTCCCAACGTTCATGTCATTTTCATCATCAAACTCGATGCGAACTCCCTTCCCGTTCCCAGCGGAGACACCACACCCACCACTACGGCACAGAGAGATGGGTACCACGCCGTAGACATATGCAAGCATGATAGGAACTCCAATGCCTAAGAGGTGAAAGAGTCGAGAGACATAGACACACCAGGGTCAAATAAGGTCAGAGCGCTAAAAAAAATAAAAATAAAAAACATAACAGACCATCCCTCTTTGATTTTTCCCATGTTTACAAAATAGCTAATGAGAAATGATGAGTGAAAATAAACTTTTGTATAATCTGAACTTGAACATTAAACATAAGAAATTCCTGATTCCAACAAAGTCAAACACAGGCACAGCATGTCATTAAAGATCTCCAGTGAGAAGAGAACTAGAGAGTTGGGAGGGTGCAGGTTAGAGCACAGACTGACCGACAGTGACTGCAGCCACTACTGGAGACACGATGACAGACAGAGTCACCCCACCAGCGATCACCAGGTTCCTCTTGTGGTTGGAAATATCTTTGCCTTCGTAGCGGTTATGGATCTGAGAGAGAAAAGTGGCACAAATGTGAGAGACACATTTAGAGGAGAGTGAACTTGCACTTAACCTATGAGCTGAGTCCTCAAAAGGCACCACTGAAAAAGTATGATTAACAGTGTTGTTGTGGAGCAGATTTCTACAATAAAAATAAAAATGCTTATTGTTTACCTTTTACCTTTTGGTTGCTCCTCAGAAATTATTTTAGAGGCTCTGGCAATACTATGACAACTTTACTGAGCTACTGTTGCAGGAGACAGAACTCTTGTCTGCCTCTCTGTCTTTCGGTGTAAATTTTTACTACCATCAACTTCCTCTTTAAGAAACCACAAATGAGACAACTCTTTGATGAATGCTGTTTCTTTAGGTTGGCTGACATTTTCTTTGTTGCATTCTGTTCTTTTGCACTGCCTGCATTTCATTGCAGAAACAATACAAATGTGGTAGTGCTAGTGGCAAAAAGCCCCTATAAAACACCTGGGACAATGGTTCAAAGATAACTATATTGACTTTGGTGCTTGTGGAGTGTAAGTGATTCATGTTCAGATGTTTCATGTATGTTGTGATCACTTCTGAATGTGCGCTGGACGTTTGCAGAGAAGAAAAGTCAGTTGGCTCAAGATTCTTGTTGGCAGCCTTTCGTGGGGAATTTTGGAGACCAACTGGTTTCATTTTATTGTAATGTGAAGTTCTTATTCTAAACAGATCCCGACTTGTGAGTAACACAAAACAAGTGCACATATACACAGACACACAGGTTAGTAACACATGACTGTTGCTGGCTCGGATCAACTCCAGAGTCTGGGAAAATGAGATGACTGAGGGTACATTGGCCGCTCAGTAGAACTAGCTGGTTACTGATTGTTGCAGTGATTGTTTCTGGCTATTCGCCATGTTTACTTTGATTGCTGACAGCAGTGACATGAATAAAGTTATGCAACAAGCATGTGGACATTCTGAAAGGATTAAAGGGTACATGCAACACTAAGAATGAATTATGACTTTATAATACTATAAATCTACATAGAGACATAAACAATAATAAACAAAATCCGTGTAGTAAAAACTATGAGCAGGAAAACTGAAATATATCCCAATCTACTGTGTAGGTATGTGTGCGCAAGGCCTTACCTTCCTTCCCACATATACAGGAATACCAATAATCATGGCAGGGATAGCTATGCCTGCAATGAGTGCAATGCCAACAGGGGCACCCACGAGTGTTCCCAGTTGCCAAAGAATCTTCTTCTTTCTGCTCCACGGCTTCTTTCCCCAGAAAGTACAGCCTGATGGACTGAGAGAGGTAAAGACGAGCAGAAACAGTGAGAAATGTTCACAGGAAGAGCAAGCGCTGGATAGCCTTCTAATCTCAGGTACCAATCTGGAAACAAAAGTTAACCAGCAAATAAACGGTGGAACAACTACTAGCTATGTGCTGTAGTTACAGGGTGTCACATGACCAACAGGTTTTCATCACAGCAGGATCTTTTTTTTTTTTTTTAATTGCTAAATTCTTAAAATACTTGTAGTGAAACCGTTGGTCCAACAGCATGTACTTTATGTCTATTAGTATATACTGTATATGTATGTGTTAAGATGCTTACCTCAGGTAGTGCAAGTCTGAGATCTCTTTCATGCAGAGCCAACAGAACTCGCAGCCACAGACAGCGCATGTCATGTGGTTACAGCTGCCATCATTCATCTTGATGATGTAAGCAGCACAGCGTGGACACGGCTTGATGTCATCAGCTAGAAGTAACAACAGAGTATGATTTACAACAGTGAAATATGGGTTAGGGATTGCTCATTGAGGACTGATGATCAGCGTTGTCTTCTTTTGTTTTTTTTTCCTTCTCCTAATAAGCGTGTTGTGTAAAATCGTTAAGTCAGCCCACCTGCAGCTCCACTCTCTTGACTGTAGTTGAGGGAGGATGAGCGCACCGTTCTGAGGCGGAGGCTCTGGGCTCTTTGCTGGCGCGCTGCGTCACAGGTCTGGTTGGGATGCCACAGCTGCTTACAGTGGTAACAGAACTCTGTGCCGCAGCCCTCCCTCCCACAGGTGAGCTTCGGACAGCTGGCACACCCGAAGGCAATAACTGCATACCTGCCAGGGGACGCACAAAAAAAGTCATAAGGCAAAACACTACACCATGGTGCCCGCAAAGAATCTGAATTTAAGTCACATGAAAAGTCGATACATGCCAAATGTTGAGGCTTCTGGTTCTAGAAGGATTTTACTATGAAGGAAAACTGCATCATGCAGAAGCAGCAAAATGTTTCTAACCAGAATTTTAGACAAAAATTAAAGTGATGAAAATGAAGATGCTGAAAATTAAGCTGACATTTGAGAAAAGGTCAAGAGAAATGGTGTTCATTTTTTTTTTTTTTTACTCGAACTCTGCAGCAGGAAGTCCTATGATGGCTTTAAAAAAAAAAAATAAAGTATGTTCCTGTATCTACTCCATTGTCTCACAAGTACATTTTTCTGAGAGGAATTATGCTTTAGCCATCTTCAATAACTCTCTTGAATATCTGTGACTGTTTGGTTTCCTTACAACAGTTTTTGCCACTCCCAAGGAAAGCCACTAAGATTGTAATAAAAATATTTTAACCAATTTTCTTAAATTGATGTTTCATTTACTCATAGACTTTTAAACAGCCAGATATAAAACAGACAGCTGCAAAATACCAGCTAGCCAATTTCTTGGGGAAACCCAAGAGTGTGTGACATGGTTATATCCGAGCGTAGCAGAAGTCTCCCAGACCCTCTGGGACTGACCCAAGGATCAAGTTTCAATCACAGAGAGCCTGGGAGACTTCCTCTACTGGGGATCGGTGTACTCTGTTGAGAACTGTGTTTACAATGCAGACAGAATCACAGCGACATGCATGTCTCATTTAAAATGATATGCACTTAGCACTATTCAGCCTAAGTACTGTAGAGATAGCACAGCAAATGGCCTCAAACTCCCTGTCATGCAACTAATCTCACCATTGTTGAGACTGCTAAATCAGCCACAGGAACAACATGAAAAGTTGCATTCACTTAAACATTATCAAAATCAATGGATCTGTTAAGCGTCTACATCTCCACTTCTTCTGAAAATGCAGAAGCAGTGTCCATAACCTCTAACCTGCAGGAGGGGAAAGGGCCAGAGCATAGAAAAGCAGCAGGAAAAGGGGAACATGAAAATAGATGGAAACTGGAGATTCCTCTGAACCAAAATGAGGGGGAAAATATCCAAGCCCCATAAATATCTAAGCCTACAAGAATGAAACATTTCTTTTCTACAAACATGGAAAAAAAATGAATAAGTGGCTAACGACAATAAAACACCTTTAGTGATCACACACTACACTACAGAATTAATAGCAAGGCAACCAGATGGCCACTATAAGCTGTAAAGTAATCTGCATAAAGGTTGCAGCTCCTGATAAATGTCATTCTGATTTGATTTATAATTTCCTGCCCATTGGTCTTCTGTTCTGAAAGGAAAAGAAAGAATAAACTTTGTTCTAATGACTGACAAAAAAAGAGACATTAGCTGAAGACACAGCTGATGACAGTAAAACACCAGCAATAGCAAATAAATCACACACTAATGTAAAAGGGATATCTATATGGCAAAAGCTATACGGTATCACATGTCCAGCTGCACATATTTCTAAGCAGGAAAATTGCTCCAAGATTAAAGTCTACTTGCGTCTTGTGCTACCTTAGCTGAGGTGAATGGAAAAAACAATTAAAAAAAAGAAAAAGAAAAAAGAACAAAACAAAAACAAACACGTCATGCCACCTTTAACTCCTACATTGAAACTGGTATTATGGCCAAGTTGACAAAACAGGACATCCAAGGGAAGAAAACACACATACCAAGCTTTGAAGGTTACTAGGGATTCAGAACAAAGTACAAACAGTACTTTAAGAAAGTCTGAAGGGATGAATTCTTTTTTTTTTTTTCCAGACCGCAAACAATTCCTGGAAGAAAAGGAAATGGCTGAGAGAGAGCAAGAGTCTTTCACCATGACACAGAGAAACCTGCTTATGGAAAATGATTTTCCTAAATAGGTGAGTAGTTAAAACAACTTCTGTTGCGTTGCTTCTTAATATACAAAAAAGGGAAAAAATGAACTGTATTTCAAAATTCCACGTCACATATTTGGCGTTGCGAGGAAATTAACATTTCAGCCATTTTTCCATAAATGTCAAATATGGATTTCTGAACTGTCTGCAGTTAAGAAATTGTAGATAGATGTCCACTCAGAACCATATTAATGAGCTGTTGATTTGATATGTCAGTGAGTGAGAGTCACTGACCCTGCAGGGCCTCTACAAAGTGACAACGCAGTGACAGTTGGGGGGGGGCTGGGTGGAAGCAGGCCAATGAGCAGTCACTCAGGAAGAGAGGATTAAACAGGAAAAACAGTCCAGCACCACTGGATTACTGGAGAAGGGACAAGGAGCGAGTCACAGAGATAGAGCTGAAGTAAATACGTTCAGACAGAAAGACGGGGGGTTAATAATGACTGACCATAGCAAATCAAAATGAATGGAGTATTAAATACAAAATGAGTCAAGTCAATGATCAGTTTCCACCATGACCTCTTAATGAACAGAATATCCTCTTGATGAAAATGATTTCCTGCCAGAGAGGACCACAGTATTATTATTACAGTTTTATTAAAATCTCTCCATTTATGCAACAATACTTATTTCCTCGAAGTTAATTTTATTTAATTCTTTCATTGCTAGATATATGTATTTGAACAATCAAAAACTTCAATGCTTCTGTACACTTGAAAAGGATCGATTAAGATTAAGCTGACACAATAATATACAAAATCGGACTTAGCTTTTTTGGCCCAATTTTTCAATTTTCTTGGACACCTTTAATTTAAGTGTTTTTTTTATATTAATCTAGAGTTACCCGATCAGTCTTCACCTGCTGTAAAGCCAGTCCTAAAAGTAAACATGAAACATGTATTAATTCTAATTCTAAAAGTCTAATTTATACTCAGAAACTGCCACAGATTTACCCCTGTCTGTGAAGCTGGATTTATAACATGAAAACAAATCCTGCTATGTTACACTCTCCTTCACCTACATTTTCCTCACTTCTGGTAGTAGTAGCAATCCACTCTGTGAGATAATATGAGATAAGAATTTCTAAACAAGAAAATTAGGGCTCCAAAAAGTATAGCATCTCTTCCTCCGAGGCCCAAGTGTTTTATTTTAATTTTTTAATCTATTCCCATATGAATATACTGATGGAGGTCAGGATTCCCGATTGTGCTTCAGTAAGAAAGCTTTGTTATGTTTGTGGTGTGATGCACATGTAATAGTTATGTTGCAAACTGTTTGAATGTGCTTGGAAAAACAAAGACTAATTTAATGCACTGACATCTTGCTTTGCCAGATAACTGCAGTGCTCAATGCTGGTCTGGTCAACCACTGGTGTACTTGACTCCAACAGGCTCTCCTCAATACTGACCTCATTCATAGAGTCCTCTACAAACCCTAGCATTAGAGCTAATAGGTGGATTTTTCCGTTTCTCTTCAGCTAGCCGAATAACGATTAACTACTTACTGCTTAAGCAACACAGCATGAACTTGTTTTTTAACACGACAAAAGTGATCCCCTTGTACTGCTTTTTAGTTTTAGCTTCCTTGTTTTCAACCGAGTTACCAGTTCTGTACTGAGAAAATGGCGCTAGACGTGGTCTAAAAACTTTAAATGCTTTTCTTCATAAATCCAGCTTCACAGACAGTGTTAAATCTATGACAGTGTAAATTACCCTTAGTATGATTTGATTGATTGATTTGATTT
>NW_005187526.1:629971-636850 GCF_000239375.1 Pundamilia nyererei
GTTTCTTGTGTGTTACTTCTACTTTGCTCCAATAATTTGTGGTAATATTCTTTCTTACTTGTTCTTATAATATTTACTAATCTATTTTTATATAACTTGTACTTTATTTCAGCATCTTTTGTCCTCGGTTTTATGACTCTCTTATATAGATTATTTTTCTTTTTACATGCATCTTCTATCCCCTTTGTGATCCATGGCTTATTTGATCTGTGATGCTTTCTAGTGATTTTCATTAAAGGACAATGTTTTTCATATAGTGAAATTACAGTTGATAGGGATGCATCATATGCACTATTTGAATCTTCATTTGCAAAAACCTCATTCCTATTGTGTTCCTTTAAGTCCACCTGGAGGGCAGTAATGGCTCTTGTTGTTCTATGTCGTATCATATCAAATGTTTGATTCTTTTGTTTAGTTTTAATCCCAAAATAATTTTAGAAAATTGCAAAAACAGGAAGATGATCGCTTATATCAGTTATAAGAAGTCCACCTACTATTTCATGGTCAATTTTATTTGTGAATATATAATCTTTCAATGTAGCTGTATCAATTGTTATTCTACTTGGTTTTATAATTACAGGGAAAAGGGAGTTACTATACATTGTATTGATGAAATCTGTTGTTTTCTGATGTCCATTTGGGTTTAGCAAATCTATATTAAAATCACCACAAATTATTTGCACTTTTTTATCATTTAGGTTGCTAAACATAGCAAGTTTTTCATTGAATGTCTCAATGATCCTGGTGTCCTATAGATGCAACTTATAATTATATTACTAGCTTTTTCAACATGGATTTCAATAGTAACACATTCCAATACGTTATCTATGGTGCTTGACATACATTCAATCAGACTACATTTCAAAACTTTATCTACATATAAAGCAACACCACCTCCTTTTTTATTCACCCTGTTCATTGTAAATAATTCGTATCCTTCCAGTCCCATTTCACTAACTTTCTCATTATTGAGCCATGTTTCTGATATTGCAATTATATAAAAAATTTTTTTAACTTACTTAAACATTCTGTAATTTTAGAAATATTTTATACAGGCTTCTACTATTGAAATGTATGACCGACAATGCATTTGCCATTTTAATATTCATATTGAATTGGTCATCTGTATAGTACTCACAAGTACTATTGTTGTTATTGTAGAAGTGGTTATCTGGGTCAATGTTACTTTCAGGGTCATGCATGTTGTGCTCAGCATAATTAAACGTTTTGAAGTTCGATTTCTCAGTGTGTGTGGCAAAATAACCACCTTGACAGTCCTTTTCATAATCAAATTCTTCCTCTTCAATATCTCTGAATGGAAACCTATAATCTGTGTCCAAACTTGTCATTTATGTGTTTTTTGTTTTTGTTGTTGTTTTTTCCATTGTTTTTTGAGCCATAAGGCCAGAAACACTTTCCATACCCATTGTTCATTATCCAATCATCACTTTTCCAATAGTTTCCATAGCAGATTCTTGATTATTTATATTGCTCTAAGTCTTTGAGTTCTCTTACATCACAACTTTCGCTTCTTCGGGATTGCCATTTAGTCTTATCATTACTTTGCAGTTCATCGTCCATGTTGCTTGTATCTTATTTTGTTTTCTCAGGCTGCGTGCCTATCTTGCAATTTCAGCAGTCTTTTTCGTTAAATGTTCATTTAAATACACACCGGTCCGTTTTAGCTTCTTACCCTGTTTCAGTAACTCAATCTTTGTTTTGCAACTCACAAGCCGAAGAATAATTGCTGCCTTTGTTTTACTGTCTTTACTGGGGAGTGTGTGGCATGCTGCAATATGATGGCTCTGAATACTTACATTCTTCGTTTGAAGGGATTTTTATCACTTGCTGTTCAAGCGTTTGCAGCTCCTCTACCGGAGCATCTTCACCGTCTTTACCTCCGCCAGCTGTTACTCTGGCGTAGGTTCGGTGTTGCGTCTCCAGTCCACTTATGACTAAATCATCCATTCTTGTGTATTGTTCAAGGTCCTCGATTTGCCGTTCCAAGTCGTCTATTTTCTTGTCCTTGTCCTTTGAGGTTTTTTAGTTGTTTTATTTCATCCATTAGGTCATGTAGCATACCTTGTTGTTTAGCCACTTTACTCAGTTCATCAGACATGAAATTAAGCGATTTCCTAATCTCTTCCAACTCCTCTTCAACTCCTGGGTTTGCTTTTTTAGGCGGCATTTTGAAAATGATGAGATTGGTATTACCTTGTGATGGCCCGTTGAAGTCTGTCGATTTACTTGTTGGCGCCTTGCTAGAGGAGCCTGGGCACAGTGGCTGCTGGAGGATCCTGGGCCTGTGTGATTGTTTTTGTCCTCCACGAAGATGTCAGGTTGAGAAATTCATCATTCCCGTCAGTTGACAGTGAGACAGAAACACCATAGTTTAATGCGCCGTACCACTTGATATGAGTTCATTCTTACAACAGCCGAGCTCAAACGCGCTATGTCGCTTTTCTTTCACTCACTTCCACCGCTCGAGGTTTTGGAGTTGTGTCTCTCCGCCGTGTCAGTCAGTCCCCCGCCGTGTCAGTCAGTATATGTGGTGTTTCACATGTACTTCAAGCAGTATCCACACAGGAAGTGACTTGATGACCAGAGACCACAGAAAGTGAACGACATTCTGTGACTTCAAGCAACTATGCTTAAGGCGGGACCCAAGATAAGCTTTCTCAATCTCAAGGTGAGCAATTTGAGACACTATGAAAAAAAGTTAATATTCCAACTATTCCAATATTTATTTATTTGATCATTATTAAGTTCTCAATTTTTGGATTTGGATAACTTTTTTATTTTTTAAAAAGTAGAACTATTTACCATTTAGGTACCCCCATGAGCAAGCAGCGAACTGAGACTCAGCTGAAACTGCACAACTAGCTTGTTGATAAATTTAAGTAATTTCCAATTAGAAACAAGTCTCACACTCAGCAGCCGACTTGGGAACACACAAACACACACACTGGACATTTGTTTGCCTTCATTGAGGGTGGTAACAAACTTTAAATTTCCATGGTCCACTAAATCCCAAGTATTTTAATTAACTACTTACCCACAGTCTGGTGCAGGACACCAGCGGCAGTCTGGATCAGCCACCAGCCACCTCCTCAGCATGAATTCCTCATATTTCTCCATCAGTGCGTGGTCTCCCAGGATCATACGGATGTCGTGTGGGTTGAAGCGCTCTGAACACTCAGGGCAGCTAATGTTGACACGGGACTCTGAGATTTCAATGCGTAGGTACTGGCGCAGGCAATCAATGCAGGAGCGGTGGTGACAGGTCATGATGTCAGGGAAGCTCTCCCTGGAGTGACGCAGAAGGCACAGCGGGCACTCCAGTAGCTCTGCCCCAACCCCACCCCCTACCTTGGAGGATGAGGAGGTAGAGGAACAAGGCCCCGAGGCAGATGAGGTGGAGGCAGCAGCAGCAGCAGCAGACGAGGCAGCTCCGGTCCCAGCCACAGCAAAGAAGGCAGAGTTCTTATCATTACACATCTCAGAGTGGATACTCTCAATACTGGCGATGCCATCCACCCCTCCTAGCCCTCCGGGTCCAGAATGCTGCAGGTCTCGGGACCTTTGGCGGCCTGATTTAGACTCTCGTCCTCGTCGCCTAAAAAGCGAGGCTAGGGAGAGACGCCTCTTTTTGGGGGCCTTCTTCACAGAGGGCAGAGAGATGGAGGAAGCAGTGGACTGCAGGTCCCGATCAGAACCCATTACCCCACCACTTCCTCGCCCCAGCTGCTGGTGCTTTTGCAAGCTCATCTCTCCGGTGGGAGGGGAGGGATGCGCCAGTGGGGAGCCAGGGTTGGGTAGCCTGTCTCTCACATGGGCAGAAAGGTCTGGGATTTGGATGGGGCTTGGAGAGGGGGTAAGGTGGTGCACGAGGGAGGGAGAGGGGGAGGGGGATGGCGGGCCATGGTGGGGCGATAGGGCTCCAGAGGGCCCTTCTGTGTTTAAGACATGATGGCTTCTCCTGATCAACCTCGTGGTCACATCTAATAGCCGGATTTTGGCGGAGGGGTGGGGGCCAACTGGTGTGAAACCGATGCAACAGAACCTAGAGAAAGCAAAAACAACACAGTATACTACAGTTTAGAAAAGATAAAGAGTCAAAGGATAAACAGTCTTGCTGGATGTAAGTTCAAATTCTAAGAATTGAAAATATTTTTAATATCATTTAACTTCCTCTAAAATCTGCTCTTTTGAGCTGTAGTATTCCTGTCCAGCTGCTACCTGTTGACATTTTGCTTATTCAGTATAACAGCTGCTAAAGTGTTTTTCATAGCATAGTCTAAGCAATATGTTACTCTCATAATTATTGAAATACAAAGGGTCACCTTAGCCAACACAAAGATGGTTCTCTCATTATAAAAAGTAATGACTCATGTGACCTCTGAGTGCGTTTATGCTTTTAGTCATTTAGATGGCTTCTGACCTAATCTAATAGATGTTTTGTCGACTTAAAGGACCCATTATGGTCACTACAGTAGTCATGTCACTCACAGTGACAACAGTGATCACCATAACCCATAACCATTTATACAAGGGCATGGGTATCTGAAAGCAGTATTATCTAAAACAGCGGGTGTTACCACTCAGACAAAACCTCCACATCAGGAATAAAAGCAGCGCAGACATCTCAAGTATTTTTCAGTTTTCTTCAGAAAGTCCACTTATTTAAAACTTTGTATCTAGGAATCATTGAGTTTTTCCAGTGATGTAGCATTGAAATGGGGGGGAAAAAACTGACACAATCACAAAGTCATGTTTCCAAATTAGCTGCAGCAACCAGAGTGTGGCTTGGCCAGTGGCTGTGACATCACTTTTGGCACATAGTGCAGTTTACGAGGGCGAGAATGGCAAGTATAATAGGCCTTAAGAATTTGGCATGTTTAGAAGGTGTGAGTGAAACACAGCCAAAAGAGAGGGTGACTTAGAGACATTATGTAAAGAGATGCTAAGGCAAAAGAAGCTGCAACCAAAATGAGCTTTTTGGGAGTTGGGTTTTGATAAAACGTGCACTTGCTTGACGTTGCCTCGATAAATGTACTAAAGAATAAAATTTATAAAAAAAAAGAAGCAGTATGGTTTCTAGTTGTTGAATAACAGATGTAAGTGAAAGCATGTTTCCTCATTTGTAATGCTACACACAGCTGTAATCAACTGTAATTATGCAAGCACTTTCCTTTTTCAATAGCCAACAATATAAGCCCTCTGTTCAACTGTTCAAAAGAGGCTCTCCATTAAACTGTGCATTCGTACAGCTTGTGGAGAAATAAATGTCCTGATTTATAATTAACATCTTAAATTGCTAGGGAAAAAAGTGTCTATTTTGAGAGATTTATCCAGGGAGAAGCTGGAAAAATGTTCAAGGAGAGAAAATGCATGTCATATGTTTTGAGTAGTAGGGCCAAACGTCATCAAAACTGTAAGACAAGCAAGAAAAGGGCAACCATTATAAATTGCATAGGTGCAATTTTTTTACCCGATAGTTTTGTATCGCAGTTCAAAACAGCAGAACACCAGTTATCCATACTGATTCTGCGTGTGTTATGCCATGTGTTTCTGGGAGTGTTGATGACAAAGATAGATAAAGGATGTCTGTTATTTTCAGAGAGTGTTGCTACGGAGCTACAATTTGCTTGCTGTGTGTCGATCCCTGAATGTGTATTTGTTTATCTGTGTCTTTGGTTACACCTTGGCGATGAACTATGCAGAGGAATGGAAACACATGCAGAGTATTTCCAGGGGATATACACATACCCCTAAAACTACCCCCACACAGTAGTTGTGTAGTAAGAATTTAAACAGTAAAGAGGGCTGCTAAGTATGTTTTCTCACCCACTGTATCCATGTGCATACTTCATAAGAGCTGAAACTATAGTACACAAATCTCTACCACCATCACTACACCCCAACATCAAAAGCAGCACTCAGTACTACGCACAACAGCTGCACAGCTGCAACCAAACCACTGGCACTACCAGCACCAACATCTTGCTGCTCTCAAACATAAGCAGTTCATTCTCTCCACAATTTCATCGTTTTTATCTTCTCCCTGTTCCTCAAGTCTGACTCCTCTAGCTGTGAGTTGGGACAGAAAACAGGAAATCTTGATGTGGCAGGCAGAACTGGCTGTGTATTTGTTTTTTTTTTTTGTTTTTTGTTTTTTTAAGAGGAAGTCTAGGGCTGCAGTGACACATCAGTTAGAAAGAAATGGGACTGGATGAAGATTTGTTTTATTTCTCTCAACTTGGTATGACAAACATATATATGTTATGCTAAGTATATTGCTTTGCTTCATGCTGGAGATTAAGTAAAACTTCCCGGTGTTTCAACTAATGTATAAAAAGCCCAGTAGCCAATGAGGTAAAAGACGACCTCCCACCAGAATTTATTTAAAGACAAAAGGGATAACTGTAAATTAGCCTACTGTTCCTTTTACACCTGAAAGAGCATGAAAATCTTAAAGAGTTTAGAAAGTTATTACAGAACCAGACAAATGTTAGGAATTATAACCATTTTACCTCCTTAGCCGATATTCAAACATTTCTGTCTATTAATAAAAGGTAGGCTAAACCATTCAGTGCTTTTAAATATGGTTTCGATTTATTTACAAAGTTAAATCATATTTGCTGTCACATATGTGCACATAACATTCTTTTCACACTCAGGCACAGATCGACTTCACCACGACTTCACCAGGAGACCTGCATATTCTGTGCAGGTCTCCTACCTGCACAGAATATCAAGATTTGCTATTCTGTCACACACATGAAATTAGCATTATAGCAACACAGTTCTACTGTAGCAGCTTAAACATCAGCTGGCTGCAACCCTGCTTTCTACCATTGTAAGACCAATGAAAGACTG
>NW_005187526.1:638865-641536 GCF_000239375.1 Pundamilia nyererei
TATTATAAGGTGCATTAAGACAAACAAAACAGTCAGATAACTCGACCTTTATTAAGCTCATTCACAGTAACTCTTTCCAGTACATTCAACTTCCACAATTCCATCAAATTCTTCACAGTTACGGTAAACAGCTGCGCAATTTCGGCATCAAGCATGCCCGGATCCTTCTCACGCTGGATTAAAAGGCGTTTAAAATGCATTCAGCAAAATAAAACAATCAGATGAGTTCAACTTTAAACAACTCATTCACAGTAACTATTAACATTGTTAAGCTGTAAAAAAATCAAATATTGAACAATACACTTACGTTTTCAGTTCATTCAACTTCCACAAATCCATCAACCTCTTCACCTTCAGTGTCTGAGTTAAACAGCTGGGCAATTTCAGCATCAAGCATGCCCGGATCCCTCTCATCATTATCTGAATCAGTCTTGTTGCTGTTACTTAGCTGTTCAGTGATTATTCCAGCCTTCATGAAAGCTCGGACGACACTTGAGACTGATACCTTAGCCCAAGCATCCACGATCCATTGGCAGATAGTGGCGTAACTCGCTCAGTTTATGTGCAAACTAAATTTATATGCACTTTCATTTCAGCGTATTTTTAGTCTGAGGGTTTGTTTTTTGTTTTTTTATTTATTAACAAGCTGGCTTCTCTCCACCCCAGAGAAACAAAAAGTAAAAATAAAGCAAAAGCTTATTTCATCCATGAATTTCAGATAATATCAGAAAAAATAGATTATTTTCCACCATTTCCTTTCTCACATGGTCCGTCTCGAAAGTATTTGCAATACTGAAAAAACTCTGTGGTTTAGGTGAGGGAGTTGCCTGATAGAGCATGGAGGACGAAGCACATATGACACCCACTCACCAGCAGTGAACACACAGAATACTGGCTGTGCTGTTCACACATCAGTGGAATTCAGCATCACACCGACTTTGCAGCGAGCTGGCTCAGTAATGACTTGGACCATTTGCATTCTCATAGGCTCAGAACAGACATCTATTCTCTATCAGTTCAAGCTCACCAACTTCTCAATTTGCTGTTATCTGTCCTCTGTTCTCAGATTGTTGTTGATGTGTGTTTGGTTGTTGGTCTTTAATCTCCATTTTATGTTTCATTACTTTCTGTGTGTGTGTGAGTGTGTGTTCCATCCATACAATGAAACACACCCGTGTGTGGGATGTTTTTCTGCGAAATCCAGGAGAGATAGGGGAAAGAACTGACGCAGAAAAAATATGGAGTAATTCTTAGTCCAGGCCTTTTCTGTTATAGATAGGTATGGGAATCAAGAACTTGTAGAGAACCGGTTCCCAGTAGTTCAGTTCCTTGGAATTGTTAGTCTGCTTGCCAATCCGCTTATCGATTTCACTTGCACTACAATCACCTGATTTCAGTTTGTGTGCTGGAGGAAAATAGTGGTGCAGTCTACAGTGTGGACTTGGACAATACTTTTATCTATATTAAGGATGGGAGGGTTGAGATATGTGCAATGGTAAAGTGCAAAATGCATCCAGGACAGAAACAACTGCATTATGCTGCTAACAGAACTTGAGCTCTTTGCAAGGCTCTACACAGACAACATGCTAACACTAAGCTAGTCAAGAACCCAGAGTGATTTTTAAACATAAGTGTATGCTGAACTCAGCCATGCAGCCAGACCCTGAACACAAAAAAACAAAAAGCCGGGAGCCTCCAACCTTGTTTGTGGACAGCAGTTCAAATTGGGAAAATCTAACCTTGCTACACAAGGAGATTACTTCTTATTGGATCACTGCCTCCCATTTCACTACACAACTTAATTCTGATTGGATCTAGTCATCTTGTTTTCACAGGTAATTGATGAAAACTAATAGGCAAAAAAGTTAAAACTGATTCTTACATCTTCACAAGCTCATTTCATTTTCCACACAGGTTCTGCAGCCTTGATCCTTTCTCAGACTTAAGTAAAACGGATTTGTAAAATATATTTAAACACATTTGGAATAAAGGTTATTCACACCCCATGAAATGCAGAAAAAAAAAGGTATGGAGAGAATCTAGTCTCAAGCTCATCACAGATGCATTTTATGTGATGTATAAATAAAAACCTAACTTGCAAACAAATATATCTTCCAAAAACAAATGCTAAACAAAGTGGACACCTGAGCCTTTACATGTTGGGTGTCCTGAATCTGGACGTGGCCAACAAGAGAAGCTCTGACTGTAAAACCAAGACATTGAATATTTGCATTTATGTGTTGTGCTCACAAGATAAGCACATATGTGCAGCTTTAGCCTCCTTTATGACTCCTATCAGGACCAAAATCTACAAAACTATTATTAAGATTATTAAAACTAGAAGCTCATCAAGAAAGTGTTGAAGTTACAGCGCAAAGGGCCATTTTCACCATAGACCTTTGTAGAGCCAATTTTGTTTTTTTCAGCAACAACAGGAGTTGCCTCCTGTTCGTACTTCTGCACTGGTTCCACTTTAAAGACTCAGAAGCATTCAGACAACAGTCACAAAGACAAATTATCTTGTTTATACTCCCATAGTGAACGAACAGTTGCATAAACCGAGCTGGTTTCTGCTTATAACATTAGTTGCTACAATCATTATCATTTAGTTTGTTAAAATTTAACTTTATTGTTACACCTGTTAGCAACAAAACACAGTAAGAGGCAATGC
>NW_005187526.1:641782-645824 GCF_000239375.1 Pundamilia nyererei
CACAAAAAGAGAGAGAGAGAGACCAGATCCAGTACTGACCTCAACTGACCTGTTGCAGCCTGGGAGAGTACGCCTCACACTAAATACATGCTGAGAACCATGGGTACAATAAACTCAACAACAGCACAGATTTCCTGTGGCAGTGATTCATGTTTTCCCATATACTTAAAATCTCTTACATGTATGTGCAAAAATATCCCGATACAGTCACCCAAAAGGCATTAACAAGAATCTATTGCATATCTAGGCATTGTTTAATGTACCTAAAAAGTTCACTAAAAACTGTGTTAAAGTTCCTTTCATGCTTGAGAGATTTAACCATCTCCAGACATATGACTTTGATGACAGTTCCATGTAATCATCATCATTATTTCACAGACATACCGTCTCATTGTGTACCATATGATTTAAGAATTTCCAAATTGTTTGCACATACTTCAATGACTAAACTCCACATATTTAAGATTTATAAGACGGGTGCGGCATTTGCTTATATTTGTAACCTCTAACCTATGCCATAAAAGAATGACATTGAATTCTTGATATGAAAAGCACAAGCATCACAAGATACATACACAACTAAACAATGACAAAATATTTGAAAGGTCCCAATGTGGTTTTTTTTTTTCCTCCTCCGATGTTGACATTCTGGTTAAACATAAGCTCAGTCAGAATGAGTGAAAGGAAAATTATGAAGGGGAAACCTCTTCATGTTCAAGCATTGAGGCCATGGAGGTTAAAGCACCTTCTTTTGATGCAACAGAAAGGACAGGACAACCCTGTGTGCACCGCAGAAGAATGCTAATCTTTCCACATCTGGAATTCTCTACCAAGTAAAAAACTTTACCCGTGGAAGTTAACTAGTGAGATGGTTTTGTTTTTTTTAATAACTGACAAGCAGGGTGTGAAGGACTAATATGAAAGGGCAAGGAAAACCACACACAAAAAGTATGTGGACTCACGGATTGGCACACGGTATACTGAGAATTGTAGATAAACAAAGAGACAGAAATATACAACAGACAAGTGAAGACAGAAGATTTAAAGACGAATGGATGAAAAGGTATATTGAGATATAGCTATGTCAACTAGCAGTGATGACAGGAAAGAAAATGACATCACACAGCTGAGCCAGTATAGTCAGTCAGTCTCACTGCAGCTGCATTCCTGGCCTGCCGGTCTCATGTGTAATGTTGCCTCTATGCACATTCCTGGGCTTCTATGGGCTTGGGGACAGTCAATGCAGAACTAAGAGTTCCACTGCATCATGAACAGACACCGAGCAACATCCTGGCAGACAAGCTGAAACACTACTGAGTGATGTGGGATGAAAGTCAAACAGAGTTCCACCCTTTACGCCACAGTGTGGAGCAAGCTGAAGTCTGGAGGTGTGTGTATTGAGCTGGTAGATTTAACTGTACTAATTTGAACAGAGAAGACATTTAAAACATGCCAGCATGATTATTTGACTATCTTCCTATGTAGCAGAAAATGATATGCAAGATTGTATGTAATATACGCCACCTAAAAAGACGAAGGAAAAATAAGACTTATGAGGTGTACAACATCAAAAACTCAATGGATTGTGTTCAGATTGTGACTAAGCAATACAAAGAATTTAAAAAAGTGCAAAGAACAATCACAACAGCAGTGTGAACAGGAAAGGCATTGTTTAATGTACAAAGAGAGGCTAGCAGGCAGACAGGGAGAAGAAAGGGAAAAGTTTCCAACCCCAACAAAGCCAGTACAGTCTCCAGCTGCCTGCCTATTACCCCCACCCCCACCCCCCAAACCTCTCAGACTTCCCTCAAAAGGAGGGGAGCAGGATGAGGTAAGCATCCTGGCATTTCTGCTCAGCTGACAGAGCTAACAGCTCAGGAAGAGGGTGGGAAATGGAGAGAAATTAATGAGTAAATTGCAAGTATGCAACACAAAAGAATCCAAAATTATAGTGGAAGTAGGGAAATAGTTCTATTATACTGTGCAGGGTGAAAATAATAATTTAAAATCCATGCCAGAGAGGTGCAAGAAAAACCTCTGATATCAGCGACTCTTCTAAAACGATGTAAATCTGTCTTTCACAGCAGTCCAAGAGTTGGCCTACATGTTAATTGTGACTGCACTGCACACATGTTTAGATCAAAAAGCAATATGTAGAGCATCCAAATACGAGTCCGACTTCAATAACCTCCTTCACTACATTTTCATTTATCATGAATAGCAATCAGCCACTCATAGCTAGCAAACACAAATGTCTACAGCAGGCCTGCTGAGTAATAGATTACTCAATATGTTAAAGTAATGTGCTGGAGGAACGAGTAGCAGCACTACTCAAAATATAGATATTGCAGTATTTACTGTCTCCCAAAATTTTCCGTTTCTGTAGCTTTGCCATAACAAAGGATTATGCATATGTAACCATTGCACTGATGCTTACATACACTCCAAAACATTGACGGGTCGCTGCCTGATAGCAACAACGCTAGGTGTAGGCAGAAAGCTAATTGTCTGAACAGGAAAGAGAAAGAAAATGGAGTTCATTACAAAGAGAAGGAAGGTGAAAAAAAAAAGTTTTTTTTAAATTAAAAATCAAAAGAGGCAAAAAAGATTAGTCCACAACATAGCATGTTTCACTTTTCTTTTTTTGACGCTGCCATATGGTGACAGAAAAGTGCAACTACAAGAGGATAGTGGTTTGCAAGTGTTGTGAAGAATCAACCAAACCATGCAGGGCACTTTAAGAAGATGGTCTAGTAGAGAATCCCTGCATTTTGTGCGTGATGAGGTGTAGCATGCGACCGGACAGTATTTTATGGGATTAACAAGAACCGATTATGACTGCAATGTTCACCAAGTGCTTACCAGTCTTTCATGTTATTATTGCAGTTAATGTCCATCTATAAGGCCTGTTATTGGAAAGTGAAATACATTTTAAAATACCGGCTGTTATGGATGAATGTGCTGCTGGTTGTTCAAGTATTAATGTTAGCAAAAACCGCAAGAAAGCAAGGTTATATTTATGTCCTAAACAGTCCTGTAATACGGAGCGAAGCAATGTTCCAAAAACAAATGTTATTCTCAACCATATGGTGCCCAAAATTGCACTGATATACTCCTTCAAATAGACCATTCAATGCTTTTTTTTCTACTTTGAATACAAAAAAATCTGAATAATTTGAAGTGTTTTGTTTTAACCATTTTCTAACCATTGCACACAGAGGTTTTTCACAAATGACTATGTCGCAGTCTGTCTCTTGAATTCTTACATCAAGCAAGAATTCATGACACAAAATAAAACAATTTAAATTAAAAAGTTGCTCTTTTGTACTTATATTAAAAAAAATGTAGCAATGACTATAAAAATGACTCACCAAGAACAGTCACAGGTATCACAACAGGTTTATTTAACCTTATTTTCTTTGGTGTGTGGGGAGACGTTGACATGCGGAGTTTAAAACAGTCTTCATTTTGCAGAGTATGACTTTTCAGCTGGTGGAATAAATTCTTAGCAATAGTTTTATGCCATGTTTTGCAAATTACCGCATTTTATTCGACACCCTCCTTGTGAAATCCAAATGACAGCAAGTCTCGTTTCCTTGCTCGTCTGGAACTCCGGCTGTCGCCATTTCCCCCCCCCTATCTGGTAGTATATAAACATGCATGCTCAATGCATTGGGCCAGGTAGAAAATTTTCCGGTTGGGAGGGGGAAATTAATGACACATCGCGGCGTGTGGGAGGAAACAAAACTCACAGTAAATTAAATGCATTTGGCTTAATATTTCCATGGCAATTTATTCTTGATGATCACGATAAAGACATTTTAACCATCGCAAATGGAAAAACTCCAGATACATCGAGTATATTCAATATATCGCCCAAGACTACTTCAAAGCATTAAAAAAAAAAAAAAATGTATGCAGGATCAGATCAGTTGCATAGATATAGGTCGTAATAGAAGCCCTCTAATGCACTGACCAGACCAGAACATCACCTAACCTTGCAGCTGTGTTTACCATTGAGTGGTGGTGGTGGTGGTGGTGG